>NC_137678.1:56783308-56883308 GCF_963989245.1 Nansenia antarctica | reverse complement strand
TCAAATGCGTCATCATTTGTCAAATTAACCAAACGTTTTCACACCCAAAACAGTGTTTGTCATTGTGGTAACACTCACGTGACATATTTTCCACTTAATTGCAATTACATCTTAGTTAAACAAAAACATAGCATTTACTACTTTGAGAGAATAAGAGTTTCTTTTTGCTGAAACATTTGTCCTTAAATGTTTTATATTTTGTACATTTGTATGTAACATATCGTGTAAATAGACAGAGACCGCGATTTAATTCATCTGGAGGATTTTGTAGTCTTTGTAAAGCCCTAATAATAAATGGTATTTGGTGTCACATGAGCAAACCTAATATGTGTCCTGTTCTCTTATGTCTACTATGGGGTTGGTCATGCGGTAGCACTGAGAAGCCTATTCGTAATTATAAGGTTCTATCTCCATTTTTGTCAAAATGTAGTTTTTTACATAATCTGATCCATTAGGTGTTTATTAATGCCTGTGGGGTGTTATTTTTAAAATGTTGACATTTTTGAGTTAGTAATTCATAAAATACAAAGGTTCCATCTCACAAAACATAATGGAATGTAAACACTTTGACACTCAATATCTCTGAACTGCCCTAAACGGAGATAGAACCTTATAATTCTGAGCTCACGTATTGTTGTCAGTTAACAGACAGTTGTGCAAAATTGTATGGAAGTGTCCATTTTCCACTATGCAAAGCTTTCAAGTGTATAAGATGGGGACAAAGTAGAATGTGAAAGTATTATAAAGTAAAGTAACTCTGCCACCTAGTGGTTAAATAGAGGAGGCCATAAACACCATTCTCTTATCCTCACAAATGATATTTCCAAAAATATAGGAACATTGGCTCTATAGGTGTTTCTGTTTAGTCGGGTGTTCCGTCATATAATTTATGCAGGCATAAGAGAGCTGTCAATGTCTAGTATTGATTCTACGCTTTACATAATGCTCTTGGTGTCTGCTATTAGTGTCTGCAAGCTAAGCCAAGGAAGACTTCTACAGTGGATGACTGAAGAATGACAACTGGCAACTGGCCCACTGATCTGGAACACTCTCCAGGAGATAGGCTAGGCGTGGCGTGAACACTCTCCAGGAGATAGGCTAGGCGTGGCGTGAACACTCTCCAGGAGATAGGCTAGGCGTGGCGTGAACACTCTCCAGGAGATAGGCTAGGCGTGAACACTCTCCAGGAGATAGGCTAGGCGTGGCGTGAACCATCCGCAGAATACGCTACCAGCTGAATTACAAAGGCTTCACTGCTCACTGAAACATGTATGTACTCACTGCAATGTACTGTAAGTAGCTTTGGATAAAAGTGTAAGCTAAATGGCATTTATTATTATTATCATCATTATCATCATGATGTACCAAATGGTTGTTGAACTATTGGTCAATGGTTACGGTACTATTACTAAAGGTGTGCGCTCTGTATAAAGGGCATTTCTAATAGTTTGAATAATTTTGTAAGCAATCCCACAGTCGAAAAATAATTATTCATAGGTGAGAAAGGTTGCCTGTGATATGTTTCAATATGCAGAACATGCAGATACTGTCTTAGACAAATGTCAGTAGGACTTCTAATAGGATATTGATTTCAAACATAAGATAGACATATAGAATAATGTGTAGGCCTACTGCATTATGGTTGCTTTTTAAAACAATATCAGTGCCCATAGAGCTCCGGACGTCACGTGACTCGAGTCACGAAACTTTGTTTACGGCGCCATATTGGCAGAATAGAAAACAATGGATGCAGCACCAGCGCCAGTGGCAACTTCAGACCATCGGAGTTTACGTCCCACTTCACCGACCAAGACAAAGAATGCTACATCCCTAAACTAAATAGATTGAACATCACCGACCATTATAACGCCCCCGGCGTACTATTCAAGCAATTAGAAAACGAAAACGCAAGCTAGCTGTCTGCTAGGCTAAATTAATGTTACATCTCACCCAGAGTTAAAGTTAGGTCCGTAGATATTTGGACAGTGACACAATTTCCATAATTCTGGCTCTGTACTCCACCACAATGGATTTAAAATGAAACAATCGAGATGTAATACAGCTTTAATTCAAGGGGTTGAACAAGAATATTGTATGAAACGTTTAGGAATTGCAACCATTTTTATACACAGTCCCCTATTTTCAGGAGCTCAAAAGTAATTGGACAAATTAACAATCATAAATTAAATGTAAATGTTTAATACTTTGTCGAGAATCCTTTACAGCAGGGGTCTTCAACCTTTTTCAACCCAAGGACCCCTTGGATGAGAGACAAACAGAACAGGGACCCCCACATGTAATATATATTTTTAAATGTCTCACATTTTAAAGCCTATAATAACTTTTATATTTACTTCATTCACCTTTTATTTCACCATATTAACCTATTTATATACTGGGTTATTAGCCTATATGTGTTTATGATTGATAGAACGTTCATGCATAATTATGATTGGTTATTATTATTATTATTATTATTATAGTTTTTGCTGTTGTTGTGTTCTTGATGAGGCTTATATTTTCTATTATTATAATTTTTCAACAATGAAACTTTTAGCTTCAGGAAGCAAGGTATGCCTACCTCCTGGGTGGAGGTTGTCAGGCAGAGCATCATGTCATCCTCAGGCTGCAGTCTGGAACTGTATTTGCTTTTCAGGTAGGTGAGGGAGGAGAATCCTCTTTCACAAAGATAAGTTGTTGCAAAAGGCAAGAGGCTCACCATGGCCTTTGCTGTCAGTTGGGGGAAGTATTTCTGGCAATGGATCCAGAACTGGGTGAGAGGCTGTGACTCGTACACATTCTTGTGTGAACTGTCTGTGGTTAGGTCGATCAGCTGATCTTCCTTGAGCTGTCAGGCTTGAGCCGTCGGATGCATTGTCTTTGAATGATAACCGTATCCATGTCTTGTGCTTTCTCCAAGTACTTCTCAAATTGACTTTCCAGTGCCTCCAAGTGATCAACAATTGCGCATTTCACATCAGGCGAGGGCGCATTGAAATGCGCAGCCAGCTCCGCGCGGTTTTGGCCAACCAGAATCTCGAGGATAGCTGTGCGTAATTCAAAGACGCGCGCCAATACTGATCCACGGGAAAGCCATCTGACCTCGGAATGGTAAAGGAGCGCGTTGTGTTCCTCTCCTATAGCGGCGCATAGAGAAGCAAAGAGGCGGGTTTGTTATTATAAACTAGTAACTAAATTAGTAACGTTATGCTAGTTATAAATTAACGTTAATTTCGCAATGAAGACCGAACTGCAGCGTTTTAGCCAACACCTAGCTTGCTAGACAGGTGTGTGTTTTTTTCCAGCTGACGTTATGTTAGACTCTAGAATCATGGGCATCATTTATTTTGTAAATTGTTTTTGTCAAAAGTAGCTTATTATTGCCTATTAATGCTTGTACCTTACTCAATATAATTTTTGTTACATTTTTTAATTCTCACTGATTATTTTGGTGAAAGTTGTCAATTATTATGACAGAAATTGGCGGACCCCCTGCAGTACCTCTGCGGACCCCCTAGGGGTCGCGGACCCCCGGTTGAAGACCACTGCTTTACAGGCAATGACTGCCTGAAGTCTGGAACCCATGGACATCACCAGATGCTGGGTTTCCTCCTTTGTGATGCTTTGCCAGGCCTTTGCTGCAGCTGTCTTCAGTTGTTATTTGTTCGTGGGTCTTTAGTTTTGTCTTCAGCAAGTGAATTGTCCATCTGTATTGTGAAGTGCCATCCAATCAACTTTGCTGAATCTGTCTGAATCTGAGCAGACAGAATATCCCTAAACACTTCAGAATTCATCCGTCTGCTTCTGTCTTCTGTCACATCATCAATAAACACTAGTGAGAGTGTGATGTGTGTGTGTGTGTGTGTGTGTGTGTACTGTACTGTTAGAATTGGGAAAGGGGAGCTACTCACCTGGGGTGTGTCAGGGGTTTGGGTGCAGGGCTCTGGGGTCTGGGTGCAGGGCTCTGGGGTTGGGTCCACGTCCACGTCTACTTCCATCCCTTCATCAAACACACCCTCGCCCAGGTACAGGGTCACAGGGTTGAACTGCTCACACAGCTGAAAGAAGAAATACGTTTGACAGAACAAATGGATGGATGCAATGGATCATTGTTGTTGAATGGGATATATACAGTACGTGTGTGTGTGTGTGTGTGTGTGTGTACATTACCGACCTCTGAGTTGACTGCAGAGGGACAGGAGAGCCCGTGGCCCTGGCTCTGCAGGACACTGTGAATGTACACGTCCTCCTCCGTGTCCGTCTCACACAGGAAGACCTGCAGGAAGTCTGCCTGATGGCTGTGCAGAGCCGCCAACAGGGGGCGCTCATAGCACAGCTTCCGGAAGGAGGTGGTGGCGTTCAAACTCCAACTGCCCTGGAACACCAAAACACAACAGGCTTTTAATATGGAATGGGAGATAAGAGTGCTATCTGGAAGTAAATGGGACTCTATGGGAACGAATACAGTGTTAAAGGCTTGGGGAGATTGGTGGTCAATAAAAGTGATATGAGATGTGTGTGGAGCCTTACACCCATAGGCTTGATTCCAGAGAGTGATGAGGGGACTGCTTGGGCCGGGAGCTCAGAGTAACAAGACCTTGGGGTGAGAAACCAGAGAGATGTAGGGGGACAACAGCAAATCAGACAAGGAGGCCTAACACTTAAAACGACCATCACATTTACAGGACATTGGTTTTACACTACAGTATGTGGCGAGAAGAGGTCTCCCACACTATGGTGTCGACCGAAACCAAATGCGGACACAGTACTGCATGGTAAAGGGTCAGACTGCTGTCTTGTCACATATATATATATAGCTTCTCAACATCAGGCCAGTTCAGCTTTACTTTAGAGAGCCAAGCAACGCTAGAATGACAATGAAATAGAATGAACACCTCTACACTATGAATGTTAAAATGCCCAAAATCAACCTATGGGCAGCGGCCCTCTTGTGGTCCATGAGAGTACTGCAAGTGGGCCGCCAAATATTTTTTTCTAATAGTTTCTTTTACAAAAACGTTTTAATTAAAAAAGACATGCATGATACTGTATGTTTTTCTTTAAAACCTTTTTTAAAAATGCAGCATCAGTGTGATACTACTAGGCCTACTGCACTGTATGTATGATGATTGTATGATGATGCATATGAAATATCCAATAAGAATAAGAGAATAATGATGACACCCCAAAAAATTTACGCGTGCGTAAAATGCCTATGTGGGCCGCGAATACTTTTGAGATTTTTAAGTGGGCCTTGAGTCCAAAAAGGTTGGGAACCACTGGTCTAGTGAAACCTGCCCATTGACTTTCGTTGCCGTCTGTCTGAACTGGACCAGAAGAAGCCGACTTGAGGAACTTGAGGCTGGTCCTGTCCACAGTGGTGAGGTCCCCGAAGTCCACGTAGTACACCTCCACCTGGGTCTGGCTGAGGAGGCGGTGGATGACGACCCGGTAGAACCACATGTCTCTGGGCGCCACGCAGCACACCTGGCCCTGGCGCACGAAAGGTGAGGGAAGGGAGTACCGCTCCGACACCTCTGGATAGGTGTAGCAACACCTAGGAGGAAGAGGTGTTTCCCACAAACTCTGACATCATCGTGCTACTTGTTACATTTCATTTTTGGCATTTAGCAGACGTCTTTATCCAAAGCGACTGACAACAAATAGATTTGTCCCTATAGTGGACATAGTGAATCATCTATCCATCAGCAAGTAAAACGTTCGCCAGGTTTGTTTGCGCGAGCCCGACGACGCTGCTAGATCCTGGATATGTTTACCTGTGTGCAGGAAGAACAACAGACGGCGCAGGCGCCAGACCAGACTAGATGATCGTGAGTGAAGATATTATCAAAGCGTACGGGTGATCGACAGATAGACAGGCGCGTAAGCTTTGATAATATCTTGGGATATTTTTCTTCACTAAAAATATCCGGGATCTAGCAGCGTCGTCGTGCTCGCGCAAACAAACCCGGCGAATGTTTACAGCGTTACTGTCGAACCCTGATCTCCTCACCTCATCTCCACCATCATGCTCTCCAGGGCGCGGGCCTCCAGGGTCTCGTGGAAGCGGATGTAGAAGTTGCTGGGTGACTCCACGTGCTCCACCAGCACGGCTATCACCTCCCCAGGGTCCCTGGGTGTGGGGGCCCTCAGGCGCTGGCCCCGCAGGGCATCCAGAGGAACCATACCTGCCATACACCGTACCTGCACGGCAGGGCACATGGCCACCATCTAGAGGGGGGAGAAACACACAGCCATGAGTGTCCACAAACACACACACACGAATATGCGTGTACACACACACGAATATGCGTGTACACACACACGAATGTGCGTACACACACACACACACAGACGAGACACACACGCACACACGTTTTTATTGACACCACAAAGACACTTTGTGGATTGAATGGGGGGTCCTTGAACATTTACAATCACCAAAGAAGATGTACAGACAGGTGATCACAGATTCTTGTGAAATGCATTTTGGTTTCAGCCTCAATTGTCTCAATGTATTTGGTCCAGCTGCCCCAGGGGAAATAGAAGCTATGGACTGACCTTGAACAAAAGGGCAAGTACGACCAGTTACCTCTCTTCTTAGACCCGAGTCAGATCGTGAGCTTAGAATGAGAAGGTTCCATCTCCGTTTAGAATGATAAGGTTCTATCTCCGTTTAGAATGATAAGGTTCCATCTCCGTTTAGGGCAGTTCAGAGATATTGAGCGTCAAAGTTTTTACATTCCATTATGTTTTGTGAGATGGAACCTTTGTATTCTATTCATTACTAACTCAAATTTCAACATTTTAAAAATAACACCACACAGGCATTAATAAACACCGAATGGATCAGATTATGTAAAAAACTCAATTTTGACAAAAATGGAGATAGAACCTTATAATTCTAACGTCACAAAATGGGTCTCTTCTCTCACCTGTTGAAAGGTCGTGGTGGTGATGTGGAGGTCTGTCTCTGACATCAAGTCGTTGTCATCGGCGGCAGGGTCCTCCTCCTCCTCCTCCTCCTCTCTGCGCCCCTCCCAGGGCGACTCCCCAGAGCTGAAGTAGTACCCCTGGCTGGAGGGGTTCAGACCGTCACCCTGCTCAGCATCACCGGGGGTGTCGGCCTCTACCGCCCCTGGCCAAAAACATCAGGGTGCTGCGTTTAGAGAACGCCATGGTAATTATAATAATTTTGACATTTAGCAGACGCTTTTAATCCAAAGCGACTTACAATTACAAATTACAGGGACATTCCCCCTGGAGTAACTGAGGGCTAAGTGCCTTACTCAAGGGCACACTAGTAGTGGTGTGGTTTCAGGCGGGATTTGAACTCACAACCTTCTGATCACAAGTCCAACTCACTATCCACTAGACCAGGCGAGGGGAACGATAGTCTGTTAAGGGTGGGGAAGAAAGTGCAAGAAGGGGAAGGGGGAAGAAGAAAAGGGAAGAAAAAGAGAGGAAAAAGGGAGAAAGAGGGAAAAGAAAAGGAAGAGAGAAATTGAGGCTTCTTTTCCATTATCTACATGTTTAATAGTCTCAATGTATTATACACAATTAATGCACAATAGAAAATGTCGCCTTTGCCATTTTTGTATGGGGGGAAGAATGGATCCGAAGGTCACCGGTTCAAATCCCGCCAGAAACAAGAAAAACAAAAAGTGTCTCCAAAAGTGTTGTTTTGTGTAAATTCAAGATCCTGTGAGCCAAAATCTTGTTTTTTGTTAGTTATAAAATTATCAGACCTGTTTCTTTCTCTTGTGGACTGGGCATCACTAGCAATGTGTCTGATTGATGTAATAAATGTCAGATAAAATATTTAAATGTGAAAGATTTTTATTTTATTTAAATAATCACAAAAAACATACTCGCACACAAATAAATAACTATTTACAGAGAAGTGCTAAGATTTATATATGAAATAGAACTTTTAATTAAATATTAACAAATAAACACACATTCACACACAAATAAACAAGTTAACCTGAGGTACTATTTACTACTAACTATTTACAGAGAAGAAAAGAGCTACTCTTTCATATTATTCTCTCTCATCTGCTTGATCCACTGGTCCTTCGTCAGAGACTCAGTCATAGGACAATATGGGTGTCCCTTATAATGGCTGTGGCCAGTCATTGCCTTGGGCTGCCCACACTTCTTGCAGCAGTTAGGCTTTCCACTCCGTTTGCGGACGTTCGGGGCAGCCAGATGAGGGGCAGGTGGAGCAAACAGGGTTTGGAGAATGACAGGAGGAGGGAGAGCAAACACAAGGGGGGAAGGGGTGGGGTTGGTGGTTGGAGGGAAAGTAAAAAGTGGACTGGTGAATGGTGGGTTTATATTCCCAAACACCTGGGGCATAATTCTAATGTGGTGAGGAAACAGCTGCCTCTTGGCTGCCAGCCTGGGTCTCACTGTGGGTGCGGGTGGTGCTGCAGTGGCTGTAGCTGTAGCTGTAGCTAACTCTTTCTATGAGCCTTCCCTGCTGTGCTCTGTGGCAGGTGGTAGGAGTGTTGAACTCCAGGCAGTTGAGGGGCAACGGCAAGGCGAACCTTGCCTGGAGGAAGGGACTCAGCAGCCACAGAAAGGCGAGGAGGCAGATCAATGGCCTGCTGCAGCAAGGATAAATCCTGCCTGGCCACCCTCTTGTTGTGCCACTGGATGAGGGTGGTCTGGTTGACATGCACCAGCTGCAACGTGGTGTCTTGTAAGAGGGCCCCGTTGGCCAGAATGAGTTGCCGAATAATGTTATAGTCACGCAAGATGAGAGTCCATCTTGTCAGGGTCACACCGTCCTTCTTTTTTGGTGACCTGTGAATCTGGCAGAGCCTGACAAAGATGGACTCTATCAGTCGGCAGCAGTCTGGCCACTGCGCAGGAGAGCCGCTTGAAGAAACCACACAGTGTCTTGTGCTCTCCACCCCAGGGGTGAACTCCGCCTTCTTTTTGGGGGACCTGAACCTCCCCGTCTTCAGCCTGTCCTGGTGCCGGGCAGAAAATACTACCCGCCTCTTGTCGTATTCCGGCAGGGCCTGCCACAAGCCGAGGATGGTGCTGACAGCCTGGTTACTGAGGACTAGGCTGGTCTGGGTCCTCAGGCCCACCAGATACTGTGCCATGCTGTCCACGTGGTCCATTCCCCCCACGTTGTTCTCATCCACTGCCTGAAAAATAATACCAATAACATGAGTTAGACACACATAGGAGATTAACAGAACAGTGGATTTACAGGGAGAAAGAGAATGAGAAAAAAAAGAAGAATTACTTACCAACTGCTCTGCAGGCAACTGTGGGGTGGGGGTGGTGAGAGCAGAGGACTGGGTATGTGGTGGAGCATGCTGGAGACCACTGGTGGAGGCTTGGGCAGCTGATGGAGGTCGAGGTGGAGCAGGGGACCAGGCACCACATTCAGAGAGCAGGGTGGGCGGTGGGGTAAAAAGGGCACCACTGGCAGAGGACTGGGTAGGTGGTGGAGCATGCTGGAGGCCACTGGAGGAGGCTTGGGCAGCTGATGGAGGTGGAGGTGGAGCAGATTCAGATGATTCAGAAAGCAGGATGGGCGGTGGGGTGAAGAGGGCACCACTGGCGGTGAGGTCGTCAAGGCTAGCCACTGTGGGGTCAATGGCATCCCCTTGGAAGCCTTCATCCTCCAGTTCCTCTTCTATGGCCAGGTCCTCCAGCAGCTGGTCTGTCTCATCTGCCTCAGGGTCTATGTCCTGCATGGCTTGCCCTGTCTGCCTGTATAAGTAGTCCATGCCAATAAGCTCTCCTGTTAACGAACATGTTATGGACTGTTATGAACATACAAAGAAGCACAGATATGTACAGTTCAAAATACAATGCACCAGTATTGTGAGTTCTAAGTAAATATATGTATTTCTAAATAATTAAATGTACCAGTGTACTGTGCGGGGGGACGGAAGGAGGGGGCGTACTTCCGACCAAACACCTTTGTGCTGTGTGTGTTTACACAATGCACCAGCTTTCCAGAGTAGCTGAGGAGAGCTGACGGCTTCTCTGTCACAGCTGCAGCAGCCCGGTCCTGATTCCACCTGTTCAGGCCTTCCAGCAAGTACAGCTGGAAGTTGAGGCCGTTGGCCTGGGTCCCTGAAAATAGAATGCATGAATGAATTATAGCATAAACTTATTCTTTTAATTTGCACACAGTCTCTTCAAAAGCACTAATAAAGAAGCAATCAATATGAACATTTCAAAATAACAATGATGTAATTGAACTCACCTGGAATGAACCTGTTCAGGTGGAGGTGGAAGGACTCCAGGGAGTTGGAACCTCGTGCACATCGGTACTTAGTAAGCACGATGCCCCCCTTAGTTGTGGTTCCCTTCTCTGTGTAGAGAGGCACGCCTGGCAGGTCCTGTATGCACTTCACGTGCCTCTTCTGGACTCTCCAGATGTGTTCCATTCGCACCCGGTCAAGCAGAGGAACACCAAGAAGGTCCCTCCCTTTGTCTCCCATCAGCTCCTTCAGCAGGTGGTCCAACATACGGATGGTGGCCTCCTCCCCACGGGTCCTCCGCCTGCAGTACGCCCCCAGGTCAGCCTTGGTGATTTGCCTGTCTACTATAGCGTCTGTGATAGTTGGCAGACCCTCCTGCCGCAGCTGCTCCCTCTTGGCCCGACGCAACAGAGCCACATCCGTGGGGTCCCACTCGAAGATGCATACAGACAGACGGGACATGAAGATGGGGTAAAGGGGGTGGGCATCGGTTGTGCAACCGTTTGCCAAGCGCCGCATAAAATGGAAAATGTCCAGCCGGACGACGAGGTCTGGCCATCCGCTGAACCTGGCCTTCAATTTGGACTCTCCTGTGTCGACACAGCAGCCACAGTCCACATAGAGAAGGTGTGGAGGAGCCACACCGGCCTGGCTGTAGCGCTGGATGAGGCCTGCCACCATCAGGTCCAGCCCAGGTCCCTCCTGGGCAGTCAGGACACTGATCAGGACCTCTCCCACCTCATTGCTCACTGAGGACATCCACAACGCGGTCCCCTTCGCTGTTCCAGCCAGCTTCCTGGTGATCTGAAATGACACATAATAAACACCATCATGAGAATACACATCAGTAGTGAAGAAGGCTTTGAAATGTTCTGCTTTGGTATTAACAATTAACATAACATAAATGTTAACATTTGTAATATTTACCTTCTTTGTAGAGTCCATTTTTAAAATGGTCCCGTAGGTGGAGGTGATCCTCGCCTTTATGTGGTCTATTCTGTCCATCATGTCTCTGCCATACACAGTGAGCAGCCACCTGTGGGAGGGGATGGCCACAGGCTCTGGGGGCTGTGGAAACACCACAGGGAAGAGGCTGGGGCGGTCGACAAAGTCTGCACAGACTTCCAGGTAGCGGGAAAGGCGCTGCAGCCACTCCTCGCTGTGATTCTCCCTCACCTGTTTTACCAGGCGAGCGGAGCTGTTGCCGAGCGTCCTCTCCCGCAACATGCGTATGACCCGTATGTCACATGCATACCTTTGTGACAAAAAGACAAGACTTGTATCAAATTCTCTTCCATGTAATAAGTTACATTACACATGTTTTATCATCGGAATACAATTATTGATAAGTCATATAGAATTACTACATTGGCCTATGTGATTAAGAACTCACTTGCGCGTCAGGACGACGCGGAACTCCCCACGGAGAGGCAGGCTGAGCTGGTCCAGGATGGTCCTACTGGTTGACAGGTGAGTGGTTTTGCAACCTGGGGAGTTGCACCGAAGGGTCTCTGTGACCAGTAGGTAGTACCTATCAACCAGTAACGTGCAGTGAGGTCGTTGGCTGGGTAGGCAGTGAGCTATTTAAAAAAAAAAAATGCGATTAACGCAGCAGCCAGACTTCAAATGGCATAGCGCATACTATAAAGGCAATCAATAGCCCTTATATCTTTTAACGCAGGCTCAAAACTCACTTCTTCAAGAAGTAGGCCTACTACCAGGATCCTCCCTGTTAAGCACCTACTGTATTTTTTGTTTGCTATTCTTCATTTTGCCTTACAAAAGCAGTACACTCCTACTCCTACGTTAAATGCAATTATTGTAAGTCGCTTTGAATAAAAGCGTCGGCTAAATGACTGTAATGTAATGTAGGCTAATATACTATACTATAAAGTCAATCACATAGCCCATATATACTATACTATCAAATAGCTGGTCAAAAATGTCATGTATTGTCCTCATTATGGGAAATGTAGAACCGCGGCGCGAACAGCAGAGGAATGCCGCTACGGCAAGCCAAACGCAAACTGTCAATCATGCTGTCAGAGGCAGCCTGCACGGTGCCTCAACGTCCATCACAGGGTTTCCGTTAACCGGTAATTACCGGTCTTTGTCCGGTAAAATTTGTTGAAGTCCGACAAATTGAAAACTCGTCGGACATAAATGTCCGGTGAAAATAATTCCCTCTAAGCACAATTTGAATACAATTCGCTAAAGTTCACATTCTGATTCCTTCTATTTTAAAAAAGACGAATATATAGGCTATGTATTTCTTTTATTATGATATGATTTGACACCGGCATGATGATGACTCCTAATGTGTAGGCTGCCTATGCGAAACAGCGGTTGTTTCCGGTGTGCGCTATAACTCGTGCACAATCGAGTCGAGGCAGAGAGGAGGATAGCGATGTTTCTCTCTGTGATAGTGTGATTATGCAAGCCTTTTCTGAAAGGGATGAGAACCCGATTGTTTCAGCTTCTCCCAGGGAGAAAGTGGTAGAGTTACCATCCTCCCCGAGTCCTACCATACCATCCGCTGACAGCCTATCTCTGCCTGTAACCGGCGAGCGATTGCGTGTCGCTCAAGTAGCTGATCAGTCATTAAACAAATGTTTTTTACATGCAGCTAGTGAGGAATCTGAAATAGGGGGCAACATAGTTTATTTCCTTAACGATGGGATATTAATGCGTAAATGGTCTCCTCCTAATGCAAATGGTTGTGAGTGGAATACTGTAAAACAAGTGGTTGTGCCGGTGGGTTATAGACAACAGGTGTTATCTGTAGCACATGAGAGCCAGTGGTCAGGACATTTAGGTATAACTAAAACTTATCAGCTGATATTGAAACATTTATTTTGGCCCGGACTGAAGGCGGATGTTGCCAAGCACTGCCGCTGTTGCCATACTTGTCAGATGGCGGGTAAGCCTAATCAATCCATTCCACCCGCACCATTGCATCCCATTCCTGCTATAGGGGAGCCATTTGAACGTGTAATAATTGATTGTGTTGGACCTTTGCCTAGGACTAAAAGTGGAAGTCAGTATTTGCTCACTATTATGTGCGCTGCTACTCGTTTTCCCGAAGCTGTTCCGTTGCGTAACATATCAGCCAGCTCAGTGGTGAAAGCTTTAACAACGTTTTTTTCCACATTCGGTCTTCCTCTTGTTATACAATCTGACCAGGGCACTAACTTTCAGTCTAAGCTTTTCAAACAAGCCCTAAGAACGTTAGGGGTACGATGTCACGCCAGAAGCCTACATGCTTGCACTGTTCAATAAAATGTTATACATCTAGACATTGTGGTATTTCTTTATATACGTATCCCAGCCTGCCTATTGTTTCTCAATAAACAGTTATGTTCTCCTCATTGTCATACTCCCGAGTCCGATTAAGTATGATTTGACAGGCAGCTAAACGAAATGCCTTCCCAACCAGCGAGACCTGGTTATAGAAATGACGTTGTTTTATTGATAAAAAAAGGGTAAAACTGGAAAGAGAAAATAGAAAACTCACATTAATCCCAAACAATTTAACAAACTTCAGTTAACGTAATGTGGAGTCCGTTCATTGATCGATGCTGTCTGTTCAGTTCCCAGTGAGGCGCCCGTTCAGCGCTGGACATAATGGCATAGCGCGCATGCGAATCATGTTATATTATTATATATTATATAGCTCGCATCTAATCGTATCGGATGAGAAATAGACATTAAATGGCATATATAGGCCGCTACACAACAGTAATCACCGCGACAAACAGCTATATTAGATCTGAATTATTATTATTTATTTTTTTTATTTTTATTTTTTTTAATATTTTAATATGATGACCGGAATATATCACGTTTGTCCGGTAAATCGAAATCTTCCCGGACACGATGTCCGGCGGCAATTTTTTCTAACGGAAACCCTGGTCCATCAATGAAGACAATGTGAGAACAGACTACGCATGCGCAAACCTACGAAACTGTTGGTCTATCACTTCGCATAGCACAGAGGCACTGCTTCAGCCTCTCGCCAGCAATCAGCTCGCTTTGGGAGCAAACTCTCCTGGTGCCAGGGCATGCATTATATTTGTAAAACAACACATTTTACATCATTTATTTTTATTTTAACAACATTTTAACACATTAAAGTTAAGAATAATGAGTAAAATAAATAAAAAAAAATATTTTTTGGAGATAAAAAAATTATTAAAACATATTTTAAAAAGACTGATATTATTTTTCTTTCTTAAATGCCTGGGTGAGGCACTGCCTACCCTGCCTCACCTGACTGCACGCCACTGCTATCAACGTCCAGGACCTGCCTTGCCCGTTTGTGGATTCCATACCCTGTCAGCTGCCTCAAGCAGACTGGGCAGCACAGCCTGACCTTCCACAAATGATAGGGCATCCACACCAGGAGCCTGTGCGTGAAAAAGCGCTCTGGTGTAGGGGCCTGATTATACACAAGTGCTGGCACTGGTGGCTCGTACCACAGCTTCAGGTCCTGGCGCAGCCTCTGATTGTGCCACAGAGTGGAGGCAATCCATCTCTGGTCCTGCTGGGGAATGGTCTTCTTCATCTTTGAAGGGAGCCAGAAGGAAGCAGCCATCAGACCAAGAAAAGAAGGACCAGGTGGGGCAGCAGGAACAGGAGGGGCAGGAGGACCAGGAGGGGCAGCAGGACCAGGAGGACCAGCAGGACCAGGAGGACCAGGAGGGGCAGCAGGACCAGGAGGACCAGGAGGGGCAGCAGGACCAGGAGGACCAGGAGGGGCAGCAGGACCAGGAGGACCAGGAGGGGCAGCAGGACCAGGAGGACCAGGAGGGGCAGGAGAACCAGGAGGGGCAGGAGGACCAGTGGTTGGGAAACCACCCACATCGGATTCATCCTTAAAAAAAATAAAGTATACCTTTTAGAATATTTGCACATACAGGAAATTGCATTTGCAATAATAATAGTTCTATATCATATCATAGTTATTTCACACAGACAGACACACAAATACACATCAAAGGAGAGCACTTACACAGGCACTTGCAGGGCTGGCAGTAGCCTGAGAGGTCCTCACAGACGCCGTAGCAGAGGGGGATGGAGGCAGAGAGAAAGGGGAGATGTTCTGAATATAGGTGGAGGCAGGCCTGGAGGGGGACTTGGATACAGGCGAACGGGTCCTCACGGAGGCCATAGCAGGCCTGGAGGGGGGCTGGGAGATGGGGGAGGTTGTGGTCCTCACGGAGGCCATAGCACTGCTGGTAGGACCAGTGGAGGTAGTAGCAGGGCTGGACAGAGTCTGGGGGAGAGTAAAGTAGAGTACATCACCAGGAGAGTATATTGTGATTTTTCAGTTGGTTGATATTGTGATTGTGCATGTATCTATGTGATTGTAGGCAGAAGCCACATTAGTCACACCCCCTCGCCGCACTTACAGAGGCACTAGCAGGGGTGGCAGTAGCCTGAGAGGTAGAGGTGATAGAGGTGGTCCTCACAGACGCTGTAGATTGTGCATGTATCTATGTGATCTCCAAACCGGGGTTTTTTAAACTGAAGAGAAGAATGGCAAATTTAATTGGTCAGCAGAATAAAATTATGACAAAACAGTGCTTGGATCAAATGAATGAATAACATGGCAAAATGTTATGGACATATTCACCATTGAGACAGTCAATGCAGGCCCAGGCCGGAGAGGACTCTGCACAGGCATGGCAGGGACTGAGGCTGTGGCAGCAGCAGGGGCCATGGCAGGAGGTGGAGCTGGACCCTGCACCGTAGTAGCAGCAGTCACAGAGGCAGACGTGGGTGCCGATGGAACACTGGATGACTGCTGAAGACACACAGAAACAACAAGTATCAATTACCAGAATAAGAGAGACTGATAATGGGATCATTTTTCAGCATGACAAATAGTTACATTTCATTACCTTCTGGGAGTGAAATCCACAGACGCAACGCCGTGGCCCACCAAACAGCAATGTCTGGCCATGTGCCTGCGCTGGACATTTCTCAATCTGTAACCAAATGGAAGGCTCAATTTCCTTGCATATACAATCGAGCCTATGTGTTCACTCTGAAGTTGGTGTATTTCACAGACAAACATTACCTTCTGGTAGAGGGTATACCACCTCTTTTGTCTGGGGGCTGGCTTGTTCCCGACATTAGAGGGCCATACCCCAGTGGTGGCAAATGCCTTTAGGCGAGACAGCCACTCACTGGACCCCATGGCCCTGTGCTTCTTGGTCGCCATCTGAGGCCAAAAAGAGGAAGAATGTCAATCTAATTGTCGAGTCTGCAGTAGCAATATTTTATAAATGAAATCTGTCTTACCTGTCATCAATCATAATCTTTCACCATAGTGGTGTCCATCTTCTTTTCGTGTCCACAAGAGAGTCAGTTACAAGGCTTGGCTAGATGTGGTTCAACCACAGCTGAACACATTGCTGTCCCTTCTCATTGAACTCTGCCAAGTCCGTTGATGTGCAGGGCTGTTCCAGCAGGGGGCATATCAGGAGGTGCTGCATGGTCTGTGGTTCAGTGCCACAGTCACACACAATGTCCCCGTCATTTACGGTAGGTATCCCCATTTGGCGAGAGTGGCTTTTGTAAGTCCAACACCAGATCTTATCCTGTTTAGGCATTTCCACACTGCGTAGTTGGTGTCTGCTCCAGGGGGCAGTGCCTCGCTCGCCTTTAGCTCCATTGTTGTTGCTGGTGGGAGTTTGTCCAGCCTTTCTTCCCACCGAGTGACTCTTTCACTGCTTGTGCTCGGTGTTCCGAGGGGCGGGACGCTCTTCAGGAAACTTTTCCTTGATTTAAGGCGGCTTTTGGCTGGCACATGGCCAAATAGTCCATAGTGGTGACTCCAGTAAAAAAAAATAGTTCACCATACACTCCATAATAGTTCACCATACACTCCATAATAGTTCACAATACACTCCATAATAGTTCACCATACACTCCATAATAGTTCACAATACACTCCATAATAGTTCACCATACACTCCATAATAGTTCACCATACACTCCATAATAGTTCACCATACACTCCATAATAGTTCACAATACACTCCATAATAGTTCACCATACACTCCATAATAGTTCACAATACACTCCATAATAGTTCACCATACACTCCATAATAGTTCACAATACACTCCATAATAGTTCACCATACACTCCATAATAGTTCACAATACACTCCATAATAGTTCACCATACACTCCATAATAGTTCACAATACACTCCATAATAGTTCACAATACACTCCATAATAGTTCACAATACACTCCATAATAGTTCACCATACACTCCATAATAGTTCACCATACACTCCATAATAGTTCACCATACACTCCATAATAGTTCACCATACACTCCATAATAGTTCACCATACACTCCATAATAGTTCACAATACACTCCATAATAGTTCACAATACACTCCATAATAGTTCACCATACACTCCATAATAGTTCACCATACACTCCATAATAGTTCACCATACACTCCATAATAGTTCACCATACACTCCATAATAGTTCACCATACACTCCATAATAGTTCACCATACACTCCATAATAGTTCACCATACACTCCATAATAGTTCACCATACACTCCATAATAGTTCACCATACACTCCATAATAGTTCACCATACACTCCATAATAGTTCACCATACACTCCATAATAGTTCACCATACACTCCATAATAGTTCACCATACACTCCATAATAGTTCACCATACACTCCATAATAGTTCACCATACACTCCATAATAGTTCACCATACACTCCATAATAGTTCACAATACACTCCATAATAGTTCACCATACACTCCATAATAGTTCACCATACACTCCATAATAGTTCACCATACACTCCATAATAGTTCACCATACACTCCATAATAGTTCACCATACACTCCATAATAGTTCACCATACACTCCATAATAGTTCACCATACACTCCATAATAGTTCACCATACACTCCATAATAGTTCACCATACACTCCATAATAGTTCACCATACACTCCATAATAGTTCACCATACACTCCATAATAGTTCACCATACACTCCATAATAGTTCACCATACACTCCATAATAGTTCACAATACACTCCATAATAGTTCACCATACACTCCATAATAGTTCACCATACACTCCATAATAGTTCACCATACACTCCATAATAGTTCACCATACACTCCATAATAGTTCACCATACACTCCATAATAGTTCACAATACACTCCATAATAGTTCACCATACACTCCATAATAGTTCACCATACACTCCATAATAGTTCACCATACACTCCATAATAGTTCACCATACACTCCATAATAGTTCACCATACACTCCATAATAGTTCACAATACACTCCATAATAGTTCACCATACACTCCATAATAGTTCACCATACACTCCATAATAGTTCACAATACACTCCATAATAGTTCACCATACACTCCATAATAGTTCACCATACACTCCATAATAGTTCACCATACACTCCATAATAGTTCACCATACACTCCATAATAGTTCACCATACACTCCATAATAGTTCACAATACACTCCATAATAGTTCACCATACACTCCATAATAGTTCACCATACACTCCATAATAGTTCACCATACACTCCATAATAGTTCACCATACACTCCATAATAGTTCACCATACACTCCATAATAGTTCACCATACACTCCATAATAGTTCACCATACACTCCATAATAGTTCACCATACACTCCATAATAGTTCACAATACACTCCATAATAGTTCACCATACACTCCATAATAGTTCACCATACACTCCATAATAGTTCACCATACACTCCATAATAGTTCACCATACACTCCATAATAGTTCACCATACACTCCATAATAGTTCACAATACACTCCATAATAGTTCACCATACACTCCATAATAGTTCACCATACACTCCATAATAGTTCACCATACACTCCATAATAGTTCACCATACACTCCATAATAGTTCACCATACACTCCATAATAGTTCACAATACACTCCATAATAGTTCACCATACACTCCATAATAGTTCACCATACACTCCATAATAGTTCACCATACACTCCATAATAGTTCACCATACACTCCATAATAGTTCACCATACACTCCATAATAGTTCACCATACACTCCATAATAGTTCACCATACACTCCATAATAGTTCACCATACACTCCATAATAGTTCACCATACACTCCATAATAGTTCACCATACACTCCATAATAGTTCACCATACACTCCATAATAGTTCACCATACACTCCATAATAGTTCACCATACACTCCATAATAGTTCACCATACACTCCATAATAGTTCACCATACACTCCATAATAGTTCACCATACACTCCATAATAGTTCACCATACACTCCATAATAGTTCACCATACACTCCATAATAGTTCACCATACACTCCATAATAGTTCACCATACACTCCATAATAGTTCACCATACACTCCATAATAGTTCACCATACACTCCATAATAGTTCACCATACACTACATAATAGTTCACCATACACTCCATAATAGTTCACCATACACTCCATAATAGTTCACCATACACTCCATAATAGTTCACCATACACTCCATAATAGTTCACCATACACTACATAATAGTTCACCATACACTCCATAATAGTTCACCATACACTCCATAATAGTTCACCATACACTCCATAATAGTTCACCATACACTCCATAATAGTTCACCATACACTCCATAATAGTTCACCATACACTCCATAATAGTTCACCATACACTCCATAATAGTTCACCATACACTCCATAATAGTTCACCATACACTCCATAATAGTTCACCATACACTCCATAATAGTTCACCATACACTCCATAATAGTTCACCATACACTCCATAATAGTTCACCATACACTCCATAATAGTTCACCATACACTCCATAATAGTTCACCATACACTCCATAATAGTTCACCATACACTCCATAATAGTTCACCATACACTCCATAATAGTTCACCATACACTCCATAATAGTTCACCATACACTCCATAATAGTTCACCATACACTCCATAATAGTTCACAATACACTCCATAATAGTTCACCATACACTCCATAATAGTTCACCATACACTCCATAATAGTTCACCATACACTCCATAATAGTTCACCATACACTCCATAATAGTTCACCATACACTCCATAATAGTTCACCATACACTCCATAATAGTTCACCATACACTCCATAATAGTTCACCATACACTCCATAATAGTTCACCATACACTCCATAATAGTTCACCATACACTCCATAATAGTTCACCATACACTCCATAATAGTTCACCATACACTACATAATAGTTCACCATACACTCCATAATAGTTCACCATACACTCCATAATAGTTCACCATACACTCCATAATAGTTCACCATACACTCCATAATAGTTCACCATACACTCCATAATAGTTCACCATACACTCCATAATAGTTCACCATACACTCCATAATAGTTCACCATACACTCCATAATAGTTCACCATACACTCCATAATAGTTCACCATACACTCCATAATAGTTCACCATACACTCCATAATAGTTCACCATACACTCCATAATAGTTCACCATACACTCCATAATAGTTCACAATACACTCCATAATAGTTCACCATACACTCCATAATAGTTCACCATACACTCCATAATAGTTCACCATACACTCCATAATAGTTCACCATACACTCCATAATAGTTCACCATACACTCCATAATAGTTCACCATACACTCCATAATAGTTCACCATACACTCCATAATAGTTCACCATACACTCCATAATAGTTCACCATACACTCCATAATAGTTCACCATACACTCCATAATAGTTCACCATACACTCCATAATAGTTCACCATACACTCCATAATAGTTCACCATACACTCCATAATAGTTCACCATACACTCCATAATAGTTCACCATACACTCCATAATAGTTCACCATACACTCCATAATAGTTCACCATACACTCCATAATAGTTCACCATACACTCCATAATAGTTCACCATACACTCCATAATAGTTCACCATACACTCCATAATAGTTCACCATACACTCCATAATAGTTCACCATACACTCCATAATAGTTCACCATACACTCCATAATAGTTCACAATACACTCCATAATAGTTCACCATACACTCCATAATAGTTCACCATACACTCCATAATAGTTCACCATACACTCCATAATAGTTCACCATACACTCCATAATAGTTCACCATACACTCCATAATAGTTCACCATACACTCCATAATAGTTCACCATACACTCCATAATAGTTCACCATACACTCCATAATAGTTCACCATACACTCCATAATAGTTCACCATACACTCCATAATAGTTCACCATACACTCCATAATAGTTCACCATACACTCCATAATAGTTCACCATACACTCCATAATAGTTCACCATACACTCCATAATAGTTCACCATACACTCCATAATAGTTCACCATTGTCAGTAAAAAATGGTCATGAGTTAAATCAATCTATCTGCAACGGGTCACTCCCTTCACTTAATGGTATAATGAATGACAGAGCACATTCATCAACATTTCGCCAGTAATCAACCACACATCAACCACATATCAGGGGTCTTATTCAACTTATTCATTCTTGATTCAATAAGCTATGTAGCTATTCAAGTTGTTTTTAGTGACTTTAGTGACACATTCTTAGTGATCGAAAAGCGAGTTTACCTTGCACTCGCTCGTATCGGTCTCATACACAGCGAACGTTGAGTGTGTTGCTATGAATGGATTAAACAACACAGCATTAATTCAGCAGGATATGTATTACATACATGATATTCAATATAATTGATGGATACATTTTTCTGCGAACGTGAGTGTTCAACATAGAACTAGCCGCGTCTGTCCGTAGTCAAAAACGAGAGGTGCAAAGTGTTGCTACACCGTATTAATTTATATTAACAATTCCGTTGATAAAAACAATTTATAAAGCCAAGCTCAGTATCTGGACTTACCATAAACGGATGCAGTGAAGCTGAAGGTGACAAAACCGATGGACTGACAGTTCGAAATGTCATGAGTTGTTTGCATATGATGACGTGCACCACCACTAAAACATTTGGGCAACATGATTGGCCACCACCACTAAAGCATTCTAAAGACATGATTGGCCACCACCACTAAAGCATTCTAAAGACATGATTGGCCACCACCACTAAAGCATTCTAAAGCATTGATTGGCTGCACTAAAGCAACCACTAAAATGCGGGCGACATGATTGGACACCACTAAAGCACTTGGCGATATGATTGGATGTGCACGTTCTAATGAACCAGACTAACGTGCTCTAAGACCACCACTACCCATGAGCTATTTGGTTGTTAAGTCTGACGTCAAACGTGACGTTTAGCAATTTCCGGGTCCAAACCAGAAATCCCCCGCACCAGAGTACCAGTGTACTACAGCGGTAGAATGACAGTTCAATCTTTTTTTAGACTGGGATCTATTCATACAACAAGGGACACAGCACTTTCCCGTTTTCCCCATAATGTCAGCGTCTTTGAGCTTCGGAAAAGCGCTATACAAATATAATGAATATATTATTATTATTACTGAGGCATTTCGAAGAGAGCGCCTCAGCCAACTTTGGACCCGGAAACACGTCACGACTTAACAACCGAATAGAACGCCATGAGCTATAAGATACAGTACTCAGTTCTGCCCCCCTATCTTCAAATGGCCCTTCCCCCAATGGGACAAATGGCTGTGATCTCAGTGATCTCTCAATAATGTGGGAATGCAATGGTATTAGCTGAATAGAATAGATAGGAATAGGATGCATTTTTACATTTTAACCATTTAGCAGACGCTTTTATCCAAAGTGACTTACATTACAAATGACTATCATCCCCAAACACAAGCCATGTATTCAGACGACCTACCCTTAAGCACAGTCATTTTACTCAATACTACCCCTTACACCCGCTACCACCGGGTTTATAACTTTGTACTGCTAAATTGTTTCCTGTCTTATTTGTCTCCTACTCGTTGTCACTCGTCCAATTCTCTCACTTCTGTCTTATAACTATTGGCACTTTATTTATCTGGACTTATCTGTCTTTGTGCTGCAATGTCAAGGGACCGAAGCCAAAGATGTTTACTCTCTTACACTTTGTATAATGTGACGTAACAATAAAACTTGAACCCATCCAGCTGACCTGGTTGCGTGTGGCCGGTGTGTTGGATGTGGGTGATCATCCAGTGGTGGCCCTCGTCCCGGGCCACAGGCCGCAGGTGCAGCGTGTCACTCAGCGCCCCCACCATCTCTGTTACGCTCAGGAACCCGCTCTGGGCCACTGGGAGCTCCTCCCCAAACATCCTCTGTTGACCAGGGGGAAATGGTAAATGGACTGCACTTATATAGCGCCTTTTTTGCTGGTCCAAAGCGCTTTACAACGGCCTCTCATTCACCCATTCACACACATTCACACACCAATGGCGGCAAGCTAACCCTAACCCAAAGGAAACTAGTATATTTACCTTGTATTCGGCATGAAGATCATGTATTGATACACCTTCACTGTTCTGAGCAACAACCTATAAAGAAGGAATCATACTGATGTTACAATCGTCACTGTCACCATCACGTGTGACTAGAACATTAGGAGTTTTCAATGATTTCGGTATCCACCCATAAAGGAGCAACTCAATAGTCTGGCTCCTGACTCATTTACTTAAACAAATGTACTTATTGTAAGTCTCTTCAGGTTACACCTTAACTGCTCCTCCTGAGACACCCACTACCCCCCAGCACTGCGTCTCCTGAGACACCCGCTTTCCCCTTTACTGTGTCCCCTATGACTTTTACTGCCCCCCTTGTACTGTCTCTCTGTTCTCCAATGTCTATATAAAAAATATTAAAAAACGTTCCTTCTATCACTGAGACTGCCAATGGCCCCTGGCCTGAGCTAGATTACTCTTCCTGCTACGACTGGTGGATTGATGATTCACTTGCTTAGTCAAATGTATTGATTGTAAGTCGCTTTGGAATAAGGCGTCTGCTAAATGCCAAACATGTAAATGTAAGTTGCTTTGGGAAAATGTAAACTGACCTGGCGCAGATTGGCCTTCAACTCCTCACTGACAGTCCCCGCATGGCCGTTCTCCAGGATACGCTGCCTGAGCTTCTCCTCCAGCTGCATAGCGGCCAATCAAACACAACAACACATTCACTAGTGGTGATTGGGTGAGTTCCCATTCATATAATGTGAAGTGCAATGAGACCAATATCATCATATCTCATTAAATGTTCTTCACTAAAAAACATGACTTCTAGTAGGAGTGAACTCCTACAAGCATTTAAAGTAATGTTACAGTTTCACCTTGCACTTAACATGTTCTTGCACTTAGTTGTACAGTATTTATTCATAATATCCACTCATATTGGTACTGTATATTTTGTCTTGAGTATTGTCGTGTTGTCGTCTTGTTGTTATATGTACTGTAGCTTGTTTAGCATGGAGAATACCAAATCATGTTCCTAGTGCACTGCACACGGCGAATAAAGTTGAATTGAATTGAATTGAATCACATACAGAAGACTTATGAGGTAAAAAGAGAAACAGACTCACTTTTATGACACATTTTTCAAATAGCTGCCCCTGCTGGATGAGCTGGGGCTCAGGTTGTGTGATTTCCATGTGCAGACCTCCATGGTCCTGGTGTCCCCCTGAGCTGTCAGGGACGGGGTCCTCAGGACCAGAGGCTGTTATGACACGGGGGCGAGGGGGCTCAAGGAACCGACAATGGAGGCAGAATACGGTGAAGCCCCCTAGGGTATTTATTTCCAGTGAAGGGGGGGTGGAAAAACAGGGAAAATGAGTCCGGGGGTTTCTGGCGATCTGGCGTTGACTGGAAGCAGGAGCAGGGCTTAAGTAGGATCCAGTCGCGGTCTTAATCGGCCACACCTGGCGCCACTGATAGACGGCTGATGAGCCGGGGGCGGAGCTGGGGGCGGAGCTGGGGGCGGAACTGTGACAGGTGCCGCAGGGCATTATGGATAATCCCGCCACAATCTCTGTTCAAATCTTGAGAGCCCTGTGTCTAGCCATCACAGTTGTCAATGAACAGCCAACGCCTGGCCTGAGGTAAGTAATTGAAGCATTCTATTTATTGTGTAGCATTATTTATGTTTTTAATTATTCTTAACACCATTGACATTGTATATTAAGTATTCAAATGAAATTAGGAGATCAGATCAGAGCATTGAGAATTGAGAATTGAGAATCAAGGACCCCAATTGAAATAAGCCAGTGGCTTTCTTGGGTTTTTATCCTGTTAGTTGACCTTGTATGTAATATGTACTTTCATGTACCTACTTCTGCAAATCTTCTAATAAAGTTTTCAATCAATCAAAAAGCATCTCTAGTAAGTAGCATGCTAATCGCGATAAAAACACCCGCGATAACTTAATTGTGGAGACTTTTTATTATTTAAATAATCGTCATAATCGTATGTTATAAATAAATAGTCATATAATTGCGATTCCTCACATGAGCCGCGCGCGAATATCCTCACAGAACATGGAGGGCAAACACGTCCAATGTGCATGTGCATCTCCGTGACCGTCACCCTGCGTTGTCCTCTGAACTCCAGCTTTACTAGTTAGTTAACATAGTTAGTTAACATAGTTAGTTAGCCAGTCCGGACAACGGACAGCTCTTATCTAGCCAGTCCGGACGACGGACAGCTCTCAGATGGACTGAAATGAATGGAGCCGGATAGACTACGGGTGTGTGTGGCCACGGCATCCTAGCCAGTCCAAAATAATGTTCAATGTCTTAGAATTCGTTAGAATAGTCTCAGTGAAAAACAAATCATACAGTGAATTAACATGAAGTAGACGGAGCATCTTTGATTACAGCTTGTGCAAAAGTGAACAAAATAATGACAAGGTTGAATAATAGAAGTAATGAATTAAAAGTATATAATAGAAGTAATGAATTACACGTTTATAATAGAAGTATTGAATTAAAAGTATATCATAGAAGTAATGAATTAAAAGTATATCATAGAAGTAATGAATTAAAAGTATATCATAGAAGTAAAGATCTCCAAGGACCCGACCCACCCTGGGCACGAACACTTTGTCAAGCTGCCCTCGAACAGGAGGTACAGGACCCCGGCCGCTAAGACAAACAGACTGAAGGACAGCTTCTACCACAGGGCCGTCAAGGCCCTGAACACAGAAAAGGCCTAAGTTCTGGGCCCAGGACAAGTCCGGACGGATTGTATGGCAGCTAGTGCTGAGGCACAAACATGTACATTTTCAAGCCTGCAAACTGTGACACTTTAAAAAAATGTGAAAAAATACTTTCTTGTGAAATATGACAACCCTAGTTGACTATCTGTGCAGTATAGTACAGTGGATTGTGTACATAGCCTCTATTGATGTAAACCAGCTCCTTACCTTCTTGTGATTTTATGCATCTATGCTTTTTCCAAAATGTGTTTCTTTTTCCTTTCCTAAACACCAGGGGAGCCTCCCCTCCTAAATTTCGTTGTTTGGTACCTGTACTGTAACAATGACAAATAAAGTCTATCTATCTATCTATCTATCTATCTATCTATCTATCTATCTATCTATCTATCTAATGAATTAAAAGCATCTGCTATGATTCACCTTGTCATTATTATATTTTATTATTCACTTTTGCACAAGCTGTAATCAACAGCCTATGAATAACAAATGTAATGATCACTATACAACAAAATCTAAGTTAAAGTGATTACAGTGCAGGGCTGGGTATCGCCACTGATTTCCCAAAACGATTCGATTCCGATTCACAGCTCCCGATTCGATTCGATTCATGATTCGATTCGATTCGATTCGATTCCGATTCGATTTAGTTACAATATCAATTTTCCTTGAATATGAAGAGATTCTCAGAACTAATGCTATAAATGGTTCAAGGAACCCTATAACATGTAGCATTGTTAAACATATCAATGTTTACATTAATAATTGACTCCAAAGCAGTTACATGAATGTACTTCTTATTGGAACATAAATGAACATCATTGACCAACATTTTGCTAAATCAGACACTACAAAAAGTGCGTTTTAACGTGCTTTACTGCAGCCAGTGTAAATAAAGGGGCTACAAACATAGCCTACCGGTAAACAAGACATCACATATCCCTCAGGACTGTCTCAAATAGCTTATTTGCATAATATATATATATATATATATATATATATATATATACAAAATAAAAATGTGCAAAACTCAAACGAAAATAGTGCAATAGATGAGGGTATTTTGGGGAACAAAAAAACACATTGTAAACCATAATGTTCATGAAACTAAAGCCCTTCATTACTGCTTTCTCACTTTTTGGAGATTGGAAGATTTTATTCAGGAATAAACATAATTGGAAAATCAATGATTATTAAAATACTGTAGTATACAGTAACAATAAGTTAGTGGAAACACCACAAATCTACAGAACCACTTATTGAGGCATCACCCTGACGTGAAACATGGAAAAGAGGATCCGAAACAAGCCTCGCTGATAAAGTGGCAAGTGATTGTCAGGTACGAGTCCATTGCTCTGGATGTCCAGCTGTCACACGTTATGGCAACTCTCTCTGCTGGCTGGAGTGAAGTTGCGATGTCACGTTTCACCTGCGCGGACATGTCTGGGACTATCACTTCACTCAACTGTTTGCGTGTCGGTAACACGTAGCGTGGTTCTAGTACACTGACGACACTGACGGCGCTGTAGTAATTTGTTGGGCACGCGGAGAATTTGATTGTAATTTGCAACCAAACGTATTTATCAGCGAGGCTTGTTTCGGATCCGCTTTTCCATGTTTCACACCCTCACACACACACACTCACACACACACACGCAGACACACACACACCCACACCCTCCCACACACACACACACACACACTCACACACACACAGACACACACACACACACACACCCTTATTTCATTTATATTATGAAAATACAAACCAGTGGCAATTTGAATAGATAGGGATGGAGGAGGGTGGGTGTGATTCACTAGACTAGGGTGGGCGTGTGTGTGTGCCGTGGGGTGTACCGTGGCCTGCCAACTCCACCCTTCATCCAGAGGGACCACTGTGTTTACACGGACACATGTGCTTCCCTGACACCCCCCTCAAATACACGCACGCCTCCCACCCTCTAAAAAAAATCCCCTCCCAGCGCCATTACAACCAGTGCTCTCCGCGTGGGTCTCCCTCCACCCTCCCCCTGGGGGGTGTTCCATCAACGTCGCTAAAGGAAAATCCTGGCTTATTTTGGATAACTTCTCGCGAGACTTAGCAGAATATGCCTGGATATTTTTATGTATGTAGAGCTGCTGTATGTATGTAAAGCTGTTGCATGTATGTAAAGCTGTTGTATGTATGTAAAGCTGTTGTATGTATGTAGAGCTGTTGTATGTATGTAAAGCTGTTGTATGTATGTAAAGCTGCTGTATGTATGTAAAGCTGTTGTATGTATGTAGAGCTGCTGTATGTATATTCAGCAATATAGGAAGCTGCAATGGTTCAAAACTTCTCCTGAGGTACTATTTCAATAAATTAAGATATAACAGGATGGATTCTGAGTCTTACCAGACCCAGCCCACCCAGAACCAGCCCAGCCAGACCCAGAACCAGCCCAGCCAGACCCAGCCCACCCAGACCCAGCCTAACCAGAACCAGCCCAGCCAGACCGAGGGCACACACACCCCCCCGAGGGCACACATGCCCCCCCCAGCCAGCCGGACGAGGAGGAGGTCTACAAGGCTACAAAGGCGCTTCTCTGCTCTTCCCACCCCATCCCCTCCTCCTCCTGCCCCATCCCGGTCCCCTGTCCCATCCCCTGCCCCCCCCTACCTGGCCCCTGCCCCGGCCCTCCTCCACACCGCCCCCCTGCCCCTCTCCCTGGACCTCCCCCCTCCTCTAGGAGACTCCGTGCCCCCCCCAGCCAGCCGGACGAGGAGGAGGTCAGAGGAGGTCCGAGGGCAGGAGGACGTTGAGCGGAAGCAGGTGAGTCACACACACTTTTTCCTTTCAATTATATGTGTGAACCAACTGTACAACGATGTGTATAGAAATGTGAACATTTCTCTGTTCCAGGACGGTTTCCCAGTGTTTAAGTGGCCGCCTGCTCCCAAACCCATCCCTTCAAGGCTCCAAAGGCTCATTTTCCATTCCCTGACCCCACCCTCGAGCTTCTCTGCTCTTCCCACCCCATCCCCTCCTCCTCCTGCCCCATCCCGGTCCCCTGTCCCATCCCCTGCCCCCCCCTACCTGGCCCCTGCCCCGGCCCTCCTCCACACCGTTCCACACAAGTTTGAGGCGGACGAGTCCAGACAGCAGCTGGAGGAGAGGCAGAGGGAGGTCACCGCCCAGAGAGGACAGATCACGGTCAGCTCCTCTCTAACTCCAGTTGCTGCTTTTTTGGTAAACTTTTAATCTGGATCAGAATCATCCTGATTTCTTTTTTGCTATCCAGGATCAGATCGAGCTGGCTGATTTCCCCCTATACGACTCAAAATCAACCAGATAGATCTGATCCTGGATAGCAAAAAAGAATCAGGATCACTCTGATCCAGATTAAAAGTTTTGAACAACTGGGCCCTGACCATCAAAGCATTAAGGGAAACAAACAATAAACATATTGTTTTTGTTCAGTCATAACAACGGTAAAGTGTTTGTTCACCCATCTTATCTTTCCTGGCAATCATATTCTTGTGAAAATAATATCTCTCTTGAATTGTAGGAGCTGACCGCCTCCCTCCAGACTGAGAGGGACCACAGCAGCAGCCTGACCTCCCAGTCCAGACATGACAAGGAGAGCACCTCCAAGTCAGTTTTACCAACAACCTTCAGACTGTGTAAAAACTGTAGATGTCATAGTTTAATTTGTCCCCCTATTTCAACAGTTAAACACATCAAATGTCCTCTGCTTATCTCCAGAGAGCTCCTACAGGCTCTAGAGCAGAACACTCTGCTGAGGAGGCAGGTGGCTGACCTGATGACTCAAAACCAACAGCAGGTGTGTTTTATGTTCTGTTCTGAGTACAGTTCATCCTGTGTGTGATTGTGAATATAGTATCCCTGTTCTGTTCTGAGTACAGTTCATCCTGTGTGTGATTGTGAATATAGTATCCCTGTTCTGTTCTGAGTACAGTTCATCCTGTGTGTGATTGTGAATATAGTATCCCTGTTCTGTTCTGAGTACAGTTCATCCTGTGTGTGATTGTGAATATAGTATCCCTGTTGTGACAAGGATGGTTACAATGTAATAGAGAATCCTGTTTGTTTTCACTGAGCGTAATCTAGTTCTGAACACTAGACAACCCTAACCCTAGACAAGCTGACACATCTTCATCTTCAATCCAAACAAATTGACTCTGCCTCTCTATTTTTTGTCTGACTTTCTATTGTTTTTCTGTGAAGGTTTCCAACAATGCAAGTCTTGAGCAAAACGTGACAACTGCCAATGGAACCATCACAAGCCTCGAGCAAAAGATTGAGCAAGACAAAGTAAGTTTCCCTTTTGAACTGTTTTTGTTGGCATTGATGGTTCTCATTCAGCTACCATTGATTTAGGCGTGTGTGCACTGATGTCTGCCATGTGTGTTGTTGTCTGTGTGCTCTGCTTAAGATTTAAACATTCACCTGTGGGCGGCCCGCTACCCACTGTTGACAGAGGTAACCTCGAATTCAGCCGGCTCCTAAGCCTTAACACTTGGCTCTCTGGGGCGTGCAAACTTAAAGGGCTGAAATGACCACTGGAACATATTCTGGAGGCAGAGAGACCTATTCAATAGAGACGGCCTCCACTTAAACAGATCAGGAGAATACCATTTAACGAACAACATACTCTTGTAAGGTCTGCCATGTGTATTGGTGTCTGTGTTAGGGCTGCAACGATTAGTCGACATAATCGACGACGTCGATTTTAAAAACTCGTCGACATGGAATTTTTGTGTCGACTAATCGTATAAAATAAAAAATAAAAAAAGTTTTTTATTTTTATTTTTTTATATATTTTTTTTATACGGGAGCCATGCAAGAATCAGCTGGGTAAGTTTTAGCTAACGTTGTTAGCCAACTGGCTAACGTTATATTGTTAGGGTCGTAATGTTTATGTTAGCTTTACTGTTACATGTTGGAAAACAACGTCTCATGGACAGGGCTGTACATGCTATGAGCGTTTGTGCTATTAATTTATTTGCCCTGTGGCACGCGTGTGACAGACAGAGGCGCTTGTATGTAACGTTACGTAGCAGGGGTTTTCCATGTTGAAGCCAGGAGAACACGAGATGAAATGAAGTGAGGGGTGGTCGCTATTAAAATACCAGGTAGTCATGGTGGATGATCATGAATGATGCTTGATAAGTGAATGCTATTTCAATTATGTTGAGTCCACCAGCGAGCTGTCTGTAAGATAAACAGCGCCAAGCGTAGCCTACTAACGTGAGCTGTCTGTAGTCTAGCCAGCAATGCTAGCTAGCCAATCAACTAGCTCTGTGAGCAGCTGTAGCTTGGCGTAACGTTAGGTTAGATAGCTAGTTAAGCCGGATTTATGCTTCTGCGTCGCCATTTACGCGCAGCGAAAAGCCACACGACTAATCGCAAAAAATAATCGACAGATTAGTCGACTACCAAAATAATCGTTAGTTGCAGCCCTAGTCTGTGTGTTGTAATGTCTGCCATATGGTTGTGTGGCTAATAATGGATCTCTCTCTCTCTATCTCTCTATCTCTATGTGTTGCCTGACAGGGGTTCGTGCTGGAGCTGATGACCCAGACCCGGGAGCTCCGCAGTGAGCTGACCCAGAAGGACCAGAACCTGGCCCTGCTGTCAGGAGACGTTAGTGACATCACGGTACTGACTGGATTCATCTGTTTGATTCTTTTGACCCGTGACTAACTCTGTTACTTTTTAAACAAACATGTTTTCTTACTCATTGTTTCTGTGTTCAAATAGTGAAGTTTTGGTTTGACTTTCTTAAAGGTTATTTTTTTCTGAGTGGGGCAATCACACTCAGATTTGTCATTTTATTGGATAGAGAGAGTGAAGATGGAGAAGATGTGTGCACTGTAGACCGCGGTGCTAGACCACTGGACACCAGAGTAGAAGGTTTTAGTCTGACCCCTGTCAGTGTAGAAGGTTTTGGTTTTAGTTTGAGTCCTGTCAGAGTAGGAGGTTTTGGTTTGACTCACTAGGAGGTTTTCTAACAGGGTGTTTCATGCTGTTTGTCTTGACAGGCTAAGTGCAGCGCTGCGTGCTCTGAGAGGGAGCAGGTCCAGGAGCACAACTCCAGGATGCAGGCTGAGCTCCAGGCCTTCAAGGAGGCGGAGGATAGGAGGGTGGCATCCAACCAGATAGAGGTGAGAGTGATCGAAGCCTAACCCAACCAGGTAGAGGTGAGAGTGACCTAACCCAACCAGGTAGAGGTGAGAGTGACCTAACCCTAACCCAACCAGGTAGAGGTGAGAGTGACCTAACCCAACCAGGTAGAGGTGAGAGTGACCTAACCCTAACCCAACCAGGTAGAGGTGAGAGTGACCTAACCCTAACCCAACCAGGTAGAGGTGAGAGTGACCTAACCCTAACCCAACCAGGTAGAGGTGAGAGTGTCCTAACCCTAACCCAACCAGGTAGAGGTGAGAGTGATATTCAAAAGCACTAGTGGAATTCTTCTCCGCTAATTGAGGCCCTGTCCACACCTATACGTTTTTTTGATAAACGTGGATTTTTATATTCGTTTTGGGGGGTTCGTCCAGACGCAAACGAGTTTTTGCCCTCTGAAAACGAAGATGTTTAAAAACGCCTGCCAGAGTGAAGATGTTTAAAAACGCTGTATATACGCCGTATACTTTTGACGTGTGGACGAGATAGACGGAGCTCTTTGTATTCGTGACGTCATCATGCGCGTAGATTTCTATGATCATGCGCACTGCAGCTGTTTGCTGTTCCCTCCAACATCATATCCTGGCACCAGTAACTACTATGTTTACAACAGGCAACGGTGGTCGAGGCTACACAAGCGAGGAAAATGGATGTGAACAAAGTGCTTCTAGTTCTTTCACTGTTAACTGGACTTTTAACCTGTTCACAGATAAATGCACAGTTAATGATCGAGAACATTGAGAGACAGAGGCGTCTGATTGGCCAGCGGGGCTATGGGGTTAAAATTATATCGCCGACTACTGGTGTGGAATGCTCAATGACAGCGTTTATATTGCGTTCATGCGTATGCATGTGGACACAGACATTGTTTATAAACATGCTGGTGTGGACGGTAATATTTTTATATACCAAAAACGTTTATCAAAAAAAACGTATAGGTGTGGACAAGGCCTAAGACTTGGACACCCCCCCCCAAAAAAAAAGAGGTAAAAACAACAGGTCAGTGGGGTTGAAGGTCCCCCCCCTCCCCCAATTGTCATTGTTATAATTCCCACTCTGCTTGTGTCATAGTACTTGTCATTTTTATAGGGGCGGCTGTGGCTCGGCAGGTAGAGCCGGTGTCTAATGATCTCAAGCTCACAGGCTCAAACCCCGGCTCGCCACATGTCGAAGTGTCTTTGAGCAAGGCACTGACAGGGTTCCTCCTTGAAATCCTTGAAAGTTTGTGAATTTGAGAAAAATAAATCACGGTCTTAAAAGTTTTTGAAAATAGATATGGGTCATTGAAAGTGCTTGAATTCCCCTCTCTCTCTCTCTCTCTCTCTCTCTCAAAAAAAATAAGAATATATATATATTATATATTCAAAAATGTTTTACTTAGCTCGTCCACTAGTTCTGTCTCAAACTATGCCGTGTTGGGTTCTTGAATTTGAGGGAATTGAGTCTTGAAAGGTGCTTGAATTTGATGTTTCAGAAGGTGTGGGAACCCTGCACTGAACCCCTGTGGGGAGCATGGCACGTTCTGGCCTGCAGGTGGAGCCAGACTGTGGTGGAGTGGGGATGACGGCACTGATTGCGAACAGGTGTCGGCAATCAGACTCATCATCCAGATAGTCTTTTTGGCTTCGTTCACACGGCAGTGAAATGTGACCCAAATCCGATTTTTTTTTATTTAACGTTTTGATCCGGACTTTGAGTCGCTGAGAATACGCCAGCACACCCAAGTAGGGTTGGGCGCCAGATGTGGTGTATCCTGGTGCTCCTTCTCGGCAGGATTCCCCCGCTGTGTTGACTGCCCCCGGGGAACAAACACACACAGGTTAAAAAGACCATCTGGATGAGGTGCAATAAGTATCCATTTTATTTCATGAATTGAAAACAGCATTGATATCACATAAAAGCAAACTGGCAATAGAAAAGCTGTTCAAAAGAATATTCTTCCCTTAAAACGCTAACGTTATAAAATACAAACATATAGTGGAGGTTAAAATGAGAATATGACTTGGCTTGAACACATTTTCAGTCAGGAGATTTTTTTTTTGCTTTAATCCCTGACATCCATTATAGCGCTGATCTAGGATCAGATATATTTTAATCAGCTAAAATGTTCAGAGGTGGATATTATTATTATTTTATTATTTTATTTTTTTAGTGGACTGAATCAATTAGTGGCGGAGGAAATTCATTCGTGGCGGCATGAAACTTACATTATCATTGTTCTATATGCAACAGAACAGATCACCCAGCATTGCTAATGAAAAGAATCAACGAATGTGAGTCTAATACCAATACTTGCTCAATAGGTCTTAAAATCTATTAAAAGTGGTCTTAAAATCTATTAAAAGTGGTCTTAAAATCTATTAAAAGTGGTCTTATAAAGGTCTTAAATGTAACTTGTTGAAACCTGCAGGAACCCGCATTATTATTTTGAGAACAGGTTGCTTACATTAATTATGCGGGTGTTAAGGTCAGGGCCATCGCTACTTACACGCGCATCATTGTTAGACTGTTAATAATAGAGCTAACCATCTACGGGCAAAAAAAAAGTGTCACCTTTTTGGACCATCGCCAGTTTGCACCCCTGAGTATATCGGGCAGGTATTGCTCATAGATTATCGGTGATCGGTATCGGTGGCAAAAATACGGTATCGGGGCATTTGTTACAGTAGGTCAATGGCTTTTAAGACACCAAGCTCTCTGATGAATCTTGCACCCACCCACACACACACACACACACACACACACACACATGAAAGTGAGCATTGTTGGTGTGTTCATGTGTGAAATGTTGCCTCCGTTCCGTCTGCAGCCTCAGGCGCCGTGGGAGAGCCATGTGTTTCCTCTGTGTGAGGATGACGAGGGGGCGCTGCAGTCTCACTGCAGAGTCACCTGAGACGAGTGGGCTTCATCGTGGCGTCAGGTACAGGCTCATATTATATTTTATGTACGTATATCACTATTTTTACTACTTATGCATTACAATGAGCCTGTCATCCGATTTCTGCCTCCACCAGCCTCCCCTCTGTGGGCTAAGTATAAACTATGTAAACTAAAATAAAAAGAAGTAGCAAAGAAGTGACACATCGCCTCATGCATTGACCTGATGGTTTCATTTGATGGGAGAATGGTAAGAGAGAGCTCTATCCCATTTTGACTGACTGTGTTTTGTATCCTGTGAAGATCCCCTCAGGATTTGAAGATTCCAGAGAAAGCTGTGTGATCCCCGAAATCCGATGAGATTGCCTGAATTCCAAGGAGATGATGAGGATAATGTCACACCTAAGGTGTACCTCATTTTAAAGGTTTCTTATATTATTTGAATACAGTGATGTGTTTTATCAGTTTGGAATATTTTGGAGGAGATTTATTTTAAAAAACAATCCAATGTATATCTGTGTATTTGAAGGTATTGGTTGGTTGGGACCCTTGCTTGAATTCTTATAAAAATCTCTGTGTTCTTACTACTAAAAAATAGTAGCCCCAGGCAAGTGCTTTACTGTTTATGTAGTTGTTACATTGTATTTATTTCTGTTTGAAGCCGTTGTCTGAAAACGAGAAGTCTTAATATATATATATACACTGTATATTCATAGAAAATACATGTTTTATGTATTTTTTGATTCCACCTGTTAAACTCTTTATTAAAAGATTGTATTTGTTTATAAGCAATCTTTTTTTATGAAGACTAAACAACAGGTAAAGCATGTCCATCCTTTTCAGTGAATCCACTGAAGGGTGCCAGACCTGTTGATTATGGCATTAAAGTCATTTATTCCATCATGTGTGATTGTTTCTTCAAACATAGTTGTATGCTAACATTGCCTGCTGCACTTTCACTGTTACCTATAAGAAGTAGATGCTAGTACCTACCTCCATTCACATTAGTCTTCTTACAGACACATGTCAGTAATAAGCCATCTTACATGTCAAATACATCGGAAAGAAGGTATATTACCCATACATGACACCATGTGGCACTATTGTCTTACTCTTTCTTCAGCAGGAATTTGTCATTTTTTGTGTATTATATCATGTATTTCTGGTTGGGGCCCTAAATATTACAGTACATGTGAATACAGTATATTTTTTTGCATGAAGTTCACTACAATATTCTTTGATATTTTGAGGATGATTTTCACTGTACTCTACATGGAACTCCATTACATCGTCAGCACACTCAAACATGCGCTACATAAACCCAGCAGTCCAATTCTTATTAAACTGTTTCTTTGATTTTTATTGCGTTGACCTGCTTCCTCCATCACAGAAGCACGCACACTGTATCCATCAAGTAGCACCAGGGAGGCAAGTGGCGGTCAAGTTGAGAGTGGCCAGGAGAGGAGGCAGGGGGGGATTGCACCTAATGAGAAGCATCTACGCTCATTAGCTAAGGATCCAGGGGTCTCAAGAGCCAGTGCCCTTGTGCCTCAAGTCCAACCTTCCCCCCCAGAGATCATAATAAAATCAGTGTATTCTTATAATGATGTCCATAACACATGGTCTGTTTATTCACTGTAATTCACTGTTATCTTTAGCTGACTTAAGCTGTTGTATCTGCAGTTGTCTGGGTTGGATGACTACAGAATATTCTGCTTTTACAAAATGTTATGCTGTTTATACAAAATATCCGGCTCTTGTTATGCTTTTAGAATTAGTTTGACAGCTACGGAGATGTAACATCAATAGCCTGGAGTAGCTTGGTATGTAGGCTGCTGTAGTGGAATGGGTTGCGATGCTACTGTTGGCATGGACTGGCCTGAGACAACTATTGCTGTATTGATTGGTTACGGTTGTGGCTCAGGAGGTAGAGACGGCGTCTAATGATCGCAAGGTCGGCAGTTCGATCCTCCTGTCCACGTGTCGAGGTGTCCTTGGGCAAGACACTGAACCCCAAATTGCTCCCAATGAGCAGCCTTGCATGGTAGCTTGCTGCCATCGGTGTGTGAATGTGAATGGGTGAATGAGAGACCATTGTAAAGCGTGTTGGACTGCACTTACTATATAAGTGCAGTCCATTGCAGTTCATTTACATCATCCCACCACTGGCTGCTGCTTCATCCCACTGTGGGCCTCATCATCAGGGAAGAACATATCTGTGCTCCATCTTAAATCTCCTTAGGGGCTTTATGGCCAGCGAGTGTATGAAATACAGCGTCAGTATGTCCTATGTTCAGGATTGATTGTGTAAATGAGCGATAGCCTACCTGTTTCCCCAATAGGAGTCAGGGTTTAGTGAGCAGCAGATGTCTGATGGCACAGACGATCCTCCATCCGTGCCAAAAAGCTGTTCTGATTATGTTCAGGATTACAGGCCTGCAAGGTTGAAGGGTGTGCCTGTTTTGGCGCTTTTCCATTACAGGGCCAGGCCGGGCCAGCCCGGGCTGGCCTGCTTCTTTGGCGCTTTTCCATATGTCGTCATGAAAATGGATAATGCTTTTTCATTCATACATGTACACACTTTTCTTTCTAGGAGAATGTCAACACTGTTGTTGCAGATGTCCAACAGTACCAAGCTTCCCTTCTAGACAACCTGAGGGACCAGATCAAGAATGCTTTTGACACCCATGAAAGTAAGGAGACGCTGCAAACAGCAGTCCTGGCAGTATTCGATGACTTCAAAGACCCCTTCTCGAAAGTCTCATCTACGTATCTACAGGACAGTAGCATTCAGCATTTTTTCAACCCTGTTGAGTCAGAGGAGGTGGTCATATCACAAACTGCATGTAGAAGTAAGGGAAGAAATTCAAGAGCTCTTGCCATTCAAACTAATTCATTTTATTATGTACCGTTATTCAAGAGCCTTGAGGAATTGTTTTCAGATCCCCGGATATTCGCAATGATAAGCTCCATACCTAAGAGGTGTAAAGAGGGGTTTTTATACAATATAGTTGATGGTGAACTTCTTAGGCACCACCCACTCTTCTCCGTCAGACATTCTGCTTTGCAATTAATTTTATATACTGACGAAATTGAAATAATGTGTGCTAAAACATCTCATTGATAGTGGGCAGATAGAACTGGATGCATTGAATTCAGCTATGCACTGTTTCCCTTACTCGCCTCATGATCTAAGAGACAAACCATGTCCCATCACTGTTTCTACATTGACCTCAAATGACAACAGACTAAAACAATCTTCAGGCCAAATGCTTATCCTTTTGAAAATATTGCCATTTTTGCTATATACCATCAAAGAGAGTTTGTTTGTGCAGTTTATCGTTGAATTGGTAGAGAGAACACAGATCTTGTTTGCACCAGTCATCTCACTCCAAACAGTTACACGGCTTAAAGAATTGATAGAGCAGCATTTGAAATCATTTAAGCAGCTTTTCCCAGAAAGAAATATTATACCAAAACAACATTATTTGCTTCATCTTCCTTCACAAATTATAGCTTTGGGTCCTATGATTAGACACATGTATGAGATTTGAATCGAAACATAGGTACTTTAAACGCTGGGGTTCAAAATTGAATTTTAAGAACATTTGTAAGACATTAATTCAGCACAATCAGAGGTTTGAATGCTCTCACAATGTGAATGGCAGGCAACACCCAATGTATTCAAATGAGAAGGAACTGGGCCCACCATCTGAAGTTGTAAACACAGAATATGTACACTCAAAACTGAGGGACTACATTGGTACTACTGACGTGCAAACGGTTGTGTCACTCAAATGGCTTATCCTCAATGGAAACAAGTATACGAGGGATAAGTCATTGATAATTAGTGGTGTTAATGACCAGCATCTACCAGTATTTGGGCTAATCAAAGATATCTGGCTGGTAAACACTTATTTATTTACTTATTATTGATTTTACAGCTTATTATGCAGTTACGTTTGAAGACCACCAATATGTTGCAATTAGGTACAACCTCAATGATGTTATGGAAATTAAATTAATGAATGAAATGAGCTCTTAATCTGGTGAATGAAGGTCTCTTGGAGTGTGTGAAAGCACCAACAGTCATCAATATTGAGGTATGCAGTTTTGTGATAGAGGGCGTGGCAATAATTCAGTTATTGTTTATCTTTCAGTGCAGAACTAAATTGAGTTTAAAAGAATGTTAGAAAATGTTTGTTATTTGTTATTATTACCACTCAGTTCAACTGGATTTAACAAGATTTTGCATATGTGAGCCATATCGTGATATCGTTACTGAAAAGAATCTGTGATTATTGTGATTTCAACAATATCGTCCAGTCCTATTATTTGATTTTGTCCATATCGCTCAGCCATACTTGGTGTGTTAACACTGGAGTCGCCGACGTTTTTTTACCTACTAAAGCGCGACGAGGTGTGGAATCACACGACCACTAATCACAATGGGGGTGTGTGTACTGACCCACAAAAATCGCTGGATGGCGATGTCACGCAAGAAGCGTGAACACGCAACAGAAACACACCGCGGGGGAAACCCGATGTCTTTGTTCATTGATCGGAAACGAGTTTGTAACTTAGAAACGAGTTGTCCCATACAGTGATTTTGTCACGAAACAAGGAATGCAAAATCAAAAAAACAACGCATTACATTGGCCGTCCTATTGAGATGATAACTGTTTACAGATTGAACTCATTATCACTATTAGGCTACCGAGTCTCGATCTCAAATGGCATTCAATTGTCAGGATTCATCTTTGATAAACAATGGCCTACTAATCAATCGTTGATGATTACATAATCAAATGTAGCCCGCAGCGCAGAGCGCATGTCTTATTGAGTACACATTTCACGGCAAGAGAATTCCGATTTGTGGCAAACACCCAACAATTGTTCGTTCACTAAACATTATAACATGAACACAGTGAGGATTCAAACAAACAAAATAATTAATACACATCATTTCATTTATAATGTGCAGTAAACAAACTAAATAATGTATACTCTCTGCAATTGGCTACTATACAATGGTGCCAAAATCAACTATCCAAATATGAATCTGCGTATATCTATGTACCTTGTTGTAGCCTATTATTATCATGGTCGACATGAGAATTGTTGGCTACTTCATATCACAACTGAACATTCATATATATAGCCTATTGCATTATTTGAAAATTGACAGCGCTGTACATAGTGTCATTCAATGCACAAGCACGTAATTTCAAACGATTTTGGTCGACAGCGAAATACATTATCAATATCTTATTATCAATTGTCAATATACTCTCTCCCTTCTTCTCCTTACTTTCCTGTCTGTCTTCACTATATCACGCAAGAGAAATACACCGCGGGGGAAACCCGATCTCTTTGTTCATTGATCGGAAACGATCGAGAGCCATTCAACCCTCCCCATCAACATCAAGTGATTGTAACTCAGAACTTTGTAACTTAGAAACGAGTTGTTGATCAGAAAGAGATTCGTTTACCACGAAACAAGGAATGCAAAATCAAAAAAACAACGCATTACATTGGCCGTCCTAATGAGACGATAACTGTAGGCTACTCAAATAGAAGTCATTATCACTATTAGGCTACCGCGTCTCAATCTCAATGGCATTCAATTGTCAGGATTCATCTGTGATAAACAATGGCCTACTAATTACATGCCATTGAATATGTTTGCAATCTGCCATCCTATTTATCATCATATTTTTCAATATACCTCCATAGCACAACCTTGTTGTAGCCTATTATTATCATGGTCGACATGAGAATTGTTGGCTACTTCATATCACAACTGAACATTCATATCAGAATCAGAATCAGAATCAGAATCAGAAGACTTTTATTGCCATGACATGTAAACATGTTAGGAATTTGGTTTGGAACAATGGAGTACGGTTTACAGCAGGACAGGTGCAAGACAGGACAAGACAGTGCAAACCAACATCAAAGTGCAAGAGTCATAATTAATATAAATATAAAGTGCAGAGATCAAGTGTTCAAGTGTTCATATCCAGACAGTCCAAAGCTCTCTGGGTGGGGGTGGAGGGAGGGTAGATAGATATATATATAGCCTATAGCATTATAAATATCCGTTTGTTATATAATATTTGTTGATGAACTACTTTGCTGTGGTACCTATGTAATACCACACAGCTTGATAGGTACATACTGTGCAGTGTATCATTCATAACTGTACATAGGCTACACATATCATAATATCTTATCACTATTGCAAAAAAAAACTCAGCTCCAACAAATCTGAAGGGATTGGGAGACATACTGTACAGTTTATCATTTTCATAACTGTCTGTACATATACATATCTTATGTATCACTATTGCTATATATAGCCTATATATAAACACATTATGTTACAAATATCAGTCTTATCCACTGTATCTAATTCAGCACTGAAGCCTGAAGGTTGAGCACAGTGTGTGCCCGATTGCTACCTCTGCTGATATAAAAGAGAATTGCAGCCTTGGAGAAAAAGATGGCAGCCGAATCCCAAGGCAAATACACAGACACACACAGAAATACTGCAAAATCGCTTTATACTAACTCGATTTTGAAAATGTAAAGATGCTGGGTTGTAGAACGCACATATCTAGGAAAAGTCATGAAAGGAGGGTCCTGAAATTTGATCGAGTGCAAAGGTAGATTTTTTTTTGTACTCACTGGTGCTGTTTAACACCTCACGGCTGATTAAGTGTTAATTAGGGGGAATTTGATCAAGACAGTTTTGAACAATTCTCATGATTTATGTTTAGCAGAACCGTCATAGCATGCTGTTCAATTTCCTTTTTGGAATCAGTACCATTATATTCTCCAAGTATGGAGGGAAGGGTAATTGGAAAATTGTTGATCTATGACTTACATAATTTGATTACAACAAGTGGTGACTCTTGAGAATGCAATAGAACACCGCGATGCAAATGCTGTTCTCAAGACGTTCCACACTTTGTACATTAAATGACACACCAGGACTATACTTTCAGGGATCATTTCTATAGTTTTATCCTTGGGAAATGTGTTTCTAAAGTGTCTGGTCTCGCTATCCATGATGATTATGTAAGATATTCTTTTCAGAGCATGAATCAGGTGAATAGAAATGACTGTTCATTTTTTTTCCACCATTGATGATTGTCCATTGTTCCTCAAAGGAACATGGGTGGAAAGAATATGTTCTGAGTGGGTACTTCTGCCACAGAAATAAGTAATTTGTTAAAAAATAAAAAATAAAAAGCAAGTTCAATTAATTAGGGGGAATTTGATCAAGACAGTTTTGAACAATTCTCATGATTTATGTTTAGCAGAACCGTCATAGCATGCTGTTTAATTTCCTTTTTGGAATCAGTACCATTATATTCTCCAAGTATGGAGGGAAGGGTAATTGGAAAATTGTTGATCTATGACTTACATAATTTGATTACAACAAGTGGTGACTCTTGAGAATGCAATAGAACACCGCGATGCAAATGCTGTTCTCAAGACGTTCCACACTTTGTACATTAAATGACACACCAAGACTATACTTTCAGGGATCATTTCTATAGTTTTATGCTTGGGAAATGTGTTTCTAAAGTGTCTGGTCTCGCTATCCATGATGATTATGTAAGATATTCTTTTCAGAGCATGAATCAGGTGAATAGAAATGACTGTTCATTTTTTTTCCACCATTGATGATTGTCCATTGTTCCGCAAAGGCACATGGGTGGAAAGAATATGTTCTGAGTGGGTACTTCTGCCACAGAAATAAGTAATTTGTTAAAAAATAAAAAGCAAGTTCAATTAATTAGGGGGAATTTGATCAAGACAGTTTTGAACAATTCTCATGATTTATGTTTAGCAGAACCGTCATAGCATGCTGTTCAATTTCCTTTTTGGAATCAGTACCATTATATTCTCCAAGTATGGAGGGAAGGGTAATTGGAAAATTGTTGATCTATGACTTACATAATTTGATTACAACAAGTGGTGACTCTTGAGAATGCAATAGAACACCGCGATGCAAATGCTGTTCTCAAGACGTTCCACACTTTGTACATTAAATGACACACCAAGACTATACTTTCAGGGATCATTTCTATAGTTTTATGCTTGGGAAATGTGTTTCTAAAGTGTCTGGTCTCGCTATCCATGATGATTATGTAAGATATTCTTTTCAGAGCATGAATCAGGTGAATAGAAATGACTGTTCATTTTTTTTCCACCATTGATGATTGTCCATTGTTCCTCAAAGGAACATGGGTGGAAAGAATATGTTCTGAGTGGGTACTTCTGCCACAGAAATAAGTAATTTGTTAAAAAATAAAAAATAAAAAGCAAGTTCAATTAATTAGGGGGAATTTGATCAAGACAGTTTTGAACAATTCTCATGATTTATGTTTAGCAGAACCGTCATAGCATGCTGTTCAATTTCCTTTTTGGAATCAGTACCATTATATTCTCCAAGTATGGAGGGAAGGGTAATTGGAAAATTGTTGATCTATGACTTACATAATTTGATTACAACAAGTGGTGACTCTTGAGAATGCAATAGAACACCGCGATGCAAATGCTGTTCTCAAGACGTTCCACACTTTGTACATTAAATGACACACCAAGACTATACTTTCAGGGATCATTTCTATAGTTTTATGCTTGGGAAATGTGTTTCTAAAGTGTCTGGTCTCGCTATCCATGATGATTATGTAAGATATTCTTTTCAGAGCATGAATCAGGTGAATAGAAATGACTGTTCATTTTTTTTCCACCATTGATGATTGTCCATTGTTCCTCAAAGGAACATGGGTGGAAAGAATATGTTCTGAGTGGGTACTTCTGCCACAGAAATAAGTAATTTGTTAAAAAATAAAAAGCAAGTCCAATTAATTAGGGGGAATTTGATCAAGACAGTTTTGAACAATTCTCATGATTTATGTTTAGCAGAACCGTCATAGCAAGCTGTTCAATTTCCTTTTTGGAATCAGTACCATTATATTCTCCAAGTATGGAGGGAAGGGTAATTGGAAAATTGTTGATCTATGACTTACATAATTTGATTACAACAAGTGGTGACTCTTGAGAATGCAATAGAACACCGCGATGCAAATGCTGTTCTCAAGACGTTCCACACTTTGTACATTAAATGACACACCAAGACTATACTTTCAGGGATCATGTTGTGTATTTCTCTTATTAGTTATGAATCAAAGAACAGTTATTGAGTTTAAGACGATTTAATTAAAGTTACAAAAACAGGGTATACGTATACCAACAGCTAGAGCCTTGTGTCTGTCCTCCTCTGCTGGGATCCGCTGGTCAAGAGGCCCCCCCTTGGGTCTCAACCCTATTCATCCACAATATGCAAATACAGTCACAGGTCATAGCCTATCACCTTATCCAGATGGCCATGAGGGCCGTCCCCTGTGATGTCACCACGGCCCCAAGTCCGAGGGCTGGTCAGATTACAAGAGCCATTGCACAACACTAGAAAATAGGATATATATAGTAGAAAATATACGACAATCATTTCTATAGTTTTATGCTTGGGAAATGTGTTTCTAAAGTGTCTGGTCTCGCTATCCATGATGATTATGTAAGATATTCTTTTCAGAGCATGAATCAGGTGAATAGAAATGACTGTTCATTTTTTTTCCACCATTGATGATTGTCCATTGTTCCTCAAAGGAACATGGGTGGAAAGAATATGTTCTGAGTGGGTACTTCTGCCACAGAAATAAGTAATTTGTTAAAAAATAAAAAGCAAGTCCAATTAATTAGGGGGAATTTGATCAAGACAGTTTTGAACAATTCTCATGATTTATGTTTAGCAGAACCATCATAGCATGCTGTTCAATTTCCTTTTTGGAATCAGTACCATTATATTCTCCAAGTATGGAGGGAAGGGTAATTGGAAAATTGTTGATCTATGACTTACATAATTTGATTACAATAAGTGGTGACTCTTGAGAATGCAATAGAACACCGCGATGCAAATGCTGTTCTCAAGACGTTCCACACTTTGTACATTATATGACACACCAAGACTATACTTTCAGGGATCATTTCTATAGTTTTATGCTTGGGAAATGTGTTTCTAAAGTGTCTGGTCTCGCTATCCATGATGATTATGTAAGATATTCTTTTCAGAGCATGAATCAGGTGAATAGAAATGACTGTTCATTTTTTTTCCACCATTGATGATTGTCCATTGTTCCTCAAAGGAACATGGGTGGAAAGAATATGTTCTGAGTGGGTACTTCTGCCACAGAAATAAGTAATTTGTTAAAAAATAAAAAGCAAGTTCAATTAATTAGGGGGAATTTGATCAAGACAGTTTTGAACAATTCTCATGATTTATGTTTAGCAGAACCGTCATAGCATGCTGTTCAATTTCCTTTTTGGAATCAGTACCATTATATTCTCCAAGTATGGAGGGAAGGGTAATTGGAAAATTGTTGATCTATGACTTACATAATTTGATTACAACAAGTGGTGACTCTTGAGAATGCAATAGAACACCGCGATGCAAATGCTGTTCTCAAGACGTTCCACACTTTGTACATTAAATGACACACCAAGACTATACTTTCAGGGATCATTTCTATAGTTTTATGCTTGGGAAATGTGTTTCTAAAGTGTCTGGTCTCGCTATCCATGATGATTATGTAAGATATTCTTTTCAGAGCATGAATCAGGTGAATAGAAATGACTGTTCATTTTTTTTCCACCATTGATGATTGTCCATTGTTCCTCAAAGGAACATGGGTGGAAAGAATATGTTCTGAGTGGGTACTTCTGCCACAGAAATAAGTAATTTGTTAAAAAATAAAAAGCAAGTCCAATTAATTAGGGGGAATTTGATCAAGACAGTTTTGAACAATTCTCATGATTTATGTTTAGCAGAACCGTCATAGCATGCTGTTCAATTTCCTTTTTGGAATCAGTACCATTATATTCTCCAAGTATGGAGGGAAGGGTAATTGGAAAATTGTTGATCTATGACTTACATAATTTGATTACAACAAGTGGTGACTCTTGAGAATGCAATAGAACACCGCGATGCAAATGCTGTTCTCAAGACGTTCCACACTTTGTACATTAAATGACACACCAAGACTATACTTTCAGGGATCATGTTGTGTATTTCTCTTATTAGTTATGGCCACCTCCACCCCCTGCAAAAACACCATGAAGGGGGAGCCGGCCTCTATTGAGATAGCCACCAGCAGCACACCGCAGATCCACCTCCCCTCCCAATCAGACAGTGAAAATGACTGGAGCTTGGCTCAACCAAAACGCAAAAGACCACAAAAAAAGGCAATCCGGAAAAAACCAGACAAAAAGACTACTCCAGAACCCAAACCCCAACGCCATACAGGTAAGCCGGCTCCCCCCCCCAAACCCTCCTCCCCACCCTCTTCCTCTCTCCAGTCATCACATGCTCCTCACCCTGCACAGCCCACCAGCCACCCCCAGTCCATGCTCACCGGACCGTACGGGCCACCGAAAATCACCTCATCAACAACACAGATGAGGGGGCCACCAGGCAGTCAGAGGGGAGACAACCCCCACACCATGAGCAGCCAAGGGGAGGTACCACACTATCTGGCCCCCAACGACCCATTGGAGGGCCTCAACCTCATGTGCAATAGTTTAGCAAAAATTGGAACAAACCAAATCCAAGAACCATGAGGATAACAATCTCATCTCTCAACACCAGAAGCCTCCGGCAACCAGACAAACGGGAGGTCGTCTACCAGTACATCACCCAACATCAGTCAGACATGTATATCCTCCAGGAGTGCGCCATCCCATTCAAGGAGATGGACGCCACCCTGGAGGAGGAATGGACACGGGGGGACTCTCTCTGGTCAGGCTCAAACATTGATAGAGCTGATGGGGTCGGCATTTTGGTGGCCAACCCTTTTCTGCAGACCAAAAAGGGGGAGGTTGTAGAGAGCGGGCGAATCCTGGTTCTGGACCTAGAGATCCAGGGTTCGCCGCTGAGGGTCATCAATGTGTACGGCCCAACCAACGTGGCCAAGAGAGTCTCCCTTTTCAAGAAACTTCGGTCTCTCCTCCTCATCCCCACACCAGTCCTAGTGGGGGGAGATTTCAACTGTGCCCTCCGGGATGAGGACCGCAGCAGGCCCAGGAGAGACCGATCCACTACAGAACTTCAGTCCATCATAGACGACTTCCAACTGGTAGACGCCGGTGGCACCTCCCCGCCGACACACACAAGGGTGAGTTCCTCCGGGAATTCTTCCTCCAGGATAGACATGTTCTTGCTCTCGCCAGGTCTGAGGATGGGAACCCTGACCAGCCAGGCGGCCCACTTCTCGGACCACAGGATGTTGACAGTGTCCCTGGAATGGGATGGCCAAACAAGAGCGGGTAGGGGTACCTGGAGGATGAATACATCGATCCTTCAGGACCCAACAGTGGTGCATTCCTTCTCCAGGCGCTACCTGGAGTGGAGGACCCTAAAAGAACTGTTCGACTCCCCGATAGAGTGGTGGGAGATGGTTAAGGCCAGGACAAAGGGCTACTTCGGGTCAGTCGGAAGGAGGAAAGCGGCAGAACAGAGGGCCAGGTTTCAACACCACAACGCGGCCCTCCAACGCCTAAGTCTCCTACAACTGGGTGGTCTGGATGTGGCCCGAGAACTGGCTGAGACCAAACAACACCTTGCCACCCTCTACCGGGAGCAACAACAAAAGAAACAGTTCAGGGAAAAACTCCAGGGCCTGGAGGAGGAGGAGAAATGCACACGCCACTTCTTCCGCAAGGCACGGTCAAAACACAAGCCTATCCTGTCCCTATACGACACCAATGGGGACACCGTGTCAGACAGAGGCAACATCCCGGGGGTGGCAAGAGAGTTCTACGAGAGTCTCTACAACATCAAGACAACCGACGAGACTCTCATGGCCACCTTCCTGGATGGTCTGGACCGGGTCCCCGAGGGTGGTGAGAGTGAGAACCCAGAGCTGACCACGGAGGAGCTCACCCGGGCCGTGCACTCCTTGAATACACACAAGGCCCCTGGACCGGATGGGATCCCAGCAGAGTTCTACAAGACTCTCTGGGATCTCCTCAAGGAGGACTTGGCGGAGGTCTTCAAAGCCGTCTACAGGGAAGGGAGGCTTGGAGAGTCAATGAGACAGAGTACGGTCACACTGATCCCCAAGAAAGGGGACCTCAAGGACCTCCGGAACTGGCGCCCCATCAATCTCCTCCCAGTGGACTATAAAATCATGACAAAAGCCCTCACCCAACGGTTTCAAACCCTCCTCCCCTCAGTTATAGCCCCTGACCAGACCTGTAGCGTCCCCGGTAGGTCCATCAATGACAACCTGCTCCTGGTGAGAGACCTCATCCTGCACTCCCAGGAGCGGAGGTCCCCTTTAGGCCTTCTCAGCCTGGATCAGGAGAAGGCCTTTGACAGGGTTAACCATGGTTTCCTGCAGAGGGTGCTGAGAGGCATGAACTTCCCCCAGCACCTGCTCAACTGGACCGAACTCTGCTACAACAACATCACGAGCAGAGTTCGGATCAACAACCAGTTGACAGACCCCTTCCCCATCAAAGCTGGAGTACGGCAGGGATGCCCCTTGGCTCCTCTACTGTACGTCATCTACCTGGAGCCGTTCCTACGGAAGATCAGGAGCTCCCCCAACATCATGGGCTACCCTCTACCAGGGGCCCGGGGGGAGAGGCTCAAGGTGGTGGCGTACATGGACGACATTACCATCGTCGGCACGGATAGTCGCTCCATTTCCACAGCAACGAAAGTGGTGGAGGACTACTGTGCAGCCACTGGCGCCCTGATCAATAGGGGTAAGTGTGAGCTGTTTCTGTCGCAGCACTGGCAGGAGAACCTGGCAACCTCCTTCCCTGTAAAGACGGAAAACATTAAGCTGCTGGGGATCACCTACCAGAAAGATGGAGGAGCCTCCGGCAGCTGGAAGGAGACCATCCGCCAGGTCCAAAAGAAGATCTGTGAGTGGAGTGCACGGCCTCTCACAATGACAGGCAAGATCCTGGTCCTGAAGGCTATTGTTCTTCCCATTCTCCTTTACCTGGGCAGGGTGTTTCCCCCAGACAGAGCAGTATCCAAAACCATCGAAAGGATCATGTATACCTTTGTCTGGGGGAGCCAGATGGAAAAACTAAAACGCACCACCCTGTACAAAACAGTGGAGAATGGGGGGAAAGGGGTCCCAGACATCCTAAACATCATTAGGGCACAGGGACTCTCCAACCTCATCAACAACATCAACAACAAAGATAGGAAAGCCAGGTTCTTTGAAATATACTATGCCACACCCATCCTCCGGACACTCAGGGTGACCGCATCAATAAATCACACTGTGCCCTACAGCTGGGACCCCCCTCCTGTCTACAAGATATGGAGGGACTTTGCCTTCAAGACAGGATTGTCCGCGGCTGGGCTGGCCTCATGGAAATACAAAGACATTATGACCTTCATAAGGTCGAAGGAAACCATTACTCACCCCAAGGCCAGCACAGCCGTGGACTCCAAACAGGTATGGAAAAACATTCATCATAAATGTACTAACAATAAACAAAAAGACATTGCCTGGATGGCTGCTCATGGTTGTCTCCCCACTAGGGAATTCTTGCATAGGCGGCACATCGCAACGACTGACAAATGCCCCCACGGATGCACGGACACAGAACACATTAACCACCTGTTCTGTGAGTGCTCCGTGGCCAGGCGGGTCTGGGCCCTGTTTGTTCCCTCTGTCTCCCTAAACAGCCTGCTGACCCTGCCCCGCTTGACGGGCGATAACATCCTGTATGGTCCTCCCGGGGGGTGCACAACCCCCCAACTACAACAACAGTGGAGGATCATCAGCGCCGTCAAGCAGGTACTCTGGGAGACGAGGAACATCAGGGTCTATCAGAAACAGAGCGTCCACCTGACAACCCTGAGGAGGAGAATCACCCTCTGCCTCAGGGACCATGCTATTGTTGACTTTAAAAATAACCCGGATCAAGCAAGAGCGGTGTGGGGGGTGGAGAGATGGAAGGACGTCATCCTCTAAACCCCCCCCCATGCCGCGCCGCATCGCCCAACCCCCCCCCACCCCGGGCCTACCTCACTACACCACCAGTTCCTGCACTATCACCTTCACCACCGTTCCAGCACAAGCCCTGGTCAGCAGTATCACCATCACAAGGACCAGGAGAGGAGCAGCGCACAACACCAACAGGGAAGTTTACTGCACCTTCCACCACCTACACATGTACACAGCACTGACCCACTTCCTACCCTCACCAGAATATCACCACACACAACCCACAGCCGAACCAGCCGTCTCTGCCAGCACCACCAGCACCAGGATGACCAACACCACTGGGTCACAGGGAAGTACTGATCACCCGCCTGACACCAAAATGCACACTACACAAACCATGCACACCTCCCTTCTCTCACTCCTGTATCTTTTCAGGCACATGTCATATCCAGCTCTGACACCTACCCAGGCTTCCAGACCCAGGAGCAGAGACCGGCGGGAACCACCACGTCACCCCAGCACCAACCCCAGGTTCCAACTCAGCGACCCCAAACCCCCTGTTCCGGGCCACCCCCCCCCAACTCCAGGCCCCCAGCTACAGGCCCAGTCCCCTACCCGCCAACCCCCAACCCCCAGCCCGGAACAAGCTGAGAAGAGCCAGGGAGCTTTTTCCCTGGATAAGCTGTGTACAGGTTTTTCGCCTCTGCTTGCCTGCCATGCGCCGAGCTCTCTGGGCCTCTCCTCAGGGGCCTCCGGTCGGCCTGCGTGCTCGATCTGCTCCGCCGCTGGGGCGCCTGGTCCGGCTAGCCTCGTGAAGGGCTACAGGAGTCTGAGCCTGGTGGGCTGGGCCGGATGCGCCGGTGGTGGGGCGGGTCGGGTGAGTCGGGTGTGTGGGGTCCCTCGGGGGAGGGAGGTGGGGGAGCCACGGCTTTGCACTGGTGGGCAAACTGGATAGTAGTCGCTCTACAACTAGAGGGCTGCAGGGGAATTTTTTTCCCGGATGCACAGCGAACAGGTTTTTTACCCCTGCCTCCTACCGACACTGGAACCTGGACACTGAACACTGAACACTGAACATTACACTACACGGGACAATACACTGAACACTGAGCACTTTAGTTAGTTTAATGTTGGTTGTTGTTGAATGTAATGTCTTAAATGTCTGATTGTTTGATTAATTGATTGTATATACGGTGTTGTGTTTTTATAAAAACCAATAAAAAACACCTTAATTAAAGTTACAAAAACAGGGTATACGTATACCAACAGCTAGAGCCTTGTGTCTGTCCTCCTCTGCTGGGATCCGCTGGTCAAGAGGCCCCCCCTTGGGTCTCAACCCTATTCATCCACAATATGCAAATACAGTCACAGGTCATAGCCTATCACCTTATCCAGATGGCCATGAGGGCCGTCCCCTGTGATGTCACCACGGCCCCAAGTCCGAGGGCTGGTCAGATTACAAGAGCCATTGCACAACACTAGAAAATAGGATATATATAGTAGAAAATATACGACAATCATTTCTATAGTTTTATGCTTGGGAAATGTGTTTCTAAAGTGTCTGGTCTCGCTATCCATGATGATTATGTAAGATATTCTTTTCAGAGCATGAATCAGGTGAATAGAAATGACTGTTCATTTTTTTTCCACCATTGATGATTGTCCATTGTTCCTCAAAGGCACATGGGTGGAAAGAATATGTTCTGAGTGGGTACTTCTGCCACAGAAATAAGTAATTTGTTAAAAAATAAAAAGCAAGTTCAATTAATTAGGGGGAATTTGATCAAGACAGTTTTGAACAATTCTCATGATTTATGTTTAGCAGAACCGTCATAGCATGCTGTTCAATTTCCTTTTTGGAATCAGTACCATTATATTCTCCAAGTATGGAGGGAAGGGTAATTGGAAAATTGTTGATCTATGACTTACATAATTTGATTACAACAAGTGGTGACTCTTGAGAATGCAATAGAACACCGCGATGCAAATGCTGTTCTCAAGACGTTCCACACTTTGTACATTAAATGACACACCAAGACTATACTTTCAGGGATCATTTCTATAGTTTTATGCTTGGGAAATGTGTTTCTAAAGTGTCTGGTCTCGCTATCCATGATGATTATGTAAGATATTCTTTTCAGAGCATGAATCAGGTGAATAGAAATGACTGTTCATTTTTTTTCCACCATTGATGATTGTCCATTGTTCCTCAAAGGAACATGGGTGGAAAGAATATGTTCTGAGTGGGTACTTCTGCCACAGAAATAAGTAATTTGTTAAAAAATAAAAAGCAAGTCCAATTAATTAGGGGGAATTTGATCAAGACAGTTTTGAACAATTCTCATGATTTATGTTTAGCAGAACCGTCATAGCATGCTGTTCAATTTCCTTTTTGGAATCAGTACCATTATATTCTCCAAGTATGGAGGGAAGGGTAATTGGAAAATTGTTGATCTATGACTTACATAATTTGATTACAATAAGTGGTGACTCTTGAGAATGCAATAGAACACCGCGATGCAAATGCTGTTCTCAAGACGTTCCACACTTTGTACATTAAATGACACACCAAGACTATACTTTCAGGGATCATTTCTATAGTTTTATGCTTGGGAAAGACAGAGGCAACATCCCGGGGGTGGCAAGAGAGTTCTACGAGAGTCTCTACAACATCAAGACAACCGACGAGACTCTCATGGCCACCTTCCTGGATGGTCTGGACCGGGTCCCCGAGGGTGGTGAGAGTGAGAACCCAGAGCTGACCACGGAGGAGCTCACCCGGGCCGTGCACTCCTTGAATACACACAAGGCCCCTGGACCGGATGGGATCCCAGCAGAGTTCTACAAGACTCTCTGGGATCTCCTCAAGGAGGACTTGGCGGAGGTCTTCAAAGCCGTCTACAGGGAAGGGAGGCTTGGAGAGTCAATGAGACAGAGTACGGTCACACTGATCCCCAAGAAAGGGGACCTCAAGGACCTCCGGAACTGGCGCCCCATTAATCTCCTCCCAGTGGACTATAAAATCATGACAAAAGCCCTCACCCAACGGTTTCAAACCCTCCTCCCCTCAGTTATAGCCCCTGACCAAACCTGTAGCGTCCCCGGTAGGTCCATCAACGACAACCTGCTCCTGGTGAGAGACCTCATCCTGCACTCCCAGGAGCGGAGGTCCCCTTTAGGCCTTCTCAGCCTGGATCAGGAGAAGGCCTTTGACAGGGTTAGCCATGGTTTCCTGCAGAGGGTGCTGAGAGGCATGAACTTCCCCCAGCACCTGCTCAACTGGACCGAACTCTGCTACAACAACATCACGAGCAGAGTTCGGATCAACAACCAGTTGACAGACCCCTTCCCCATCAAAGCTGGAGTACGGCAGGGATGCCCCTTGGCCCCTCTACTGTACGTCATCTACCTGGAGCCGTTCCTACGGAAGATCAGGAGCTCCCCCAACATCATGGGCTACCCTCTACCAGGGGCCCGGGGGGAGAGGCTCAAGGTGGTGGCGTACATGGACGACATTACCATCGTCGGCACAGATAGTCGCTCCATTTCCACAGCAACGAAAGTGGTGGAGGACTACTGTGCAGCCACTGGCGCCCTGATCAATAGGGGTAAGTGTGAGCTGTTTCTGTCGCAGCACTGGCAGGAGAACCTGGCAACCTCCTTCCCTGTAAAGACGGAAAACATTAAGCTGCTGGGGATCACCTACCAGAAAGATGGAGGAGCCTCCGGCAGCTGGAAGGAGACCATCCGCCAGGTCCAAAAGAAGATCTGTGAGTGGAGTGCACGGCCTCTCACAATGACAGGCAAGATCCTGGTCCTGAAGGCTATTGTTCTTCCCATTCTCCTTTACCTGGGCAGGGTGTTTCCCCCAGACAGAGCAGTATCCAAAACCATCGAAAGGATCATGTTTACCTTTGTCTGGGGGAGCCAGATGGAAAAACTAAAACGCACCACCCTGTACAAAACAGTGGAGAATGGGGGGAAAGGGGTCCCAGACATCCTAAACATCATTAGGGCACAGGGACTCTCCAACCTCATCAACAACATCAACAACAAAGATAGGAAAGCCAGGTTCTTTGAAATATACTATGCCACACCCATCCTCCGGACACTCAGGGTGACCGCATCAATAAATCACACTGTGCCCTACAGCTGGGACCCCCCTCCAGTCTACAAGATATGGAGGGACTTTGCCTTCAAGACAGGATTGTCCGCGGCTGGGCTGGCCTCATGGAAATACAAAGACATTATGACCTTCATAAGGTCGAAGGAAACCATTACTCACCCCAAGGCCAGCACAGCCGTGGACTCCAAACAGGTATGGAAAAACATTAATCATAAATGTACTAACAATAAACAAAAAGACATTGCCTGGATGGCTGCTCATGGTTGTCTCCCCACTAGGGAATTCTTGCATAGGCGGCACATCGCAACGACTGAGAAATGCCCCCACGGATGCACGGACACAGAACACATTAACCACCTGTTCTGTGAGTGCCCCGTGGCCAGGCGGGTCTGGGCCCTGTTTGTTCCCTCTGTCTCCCTAAACAGCCTGCTGACCCTGCCCCGCTTGACGGGCGAGAACATCCTGTATGGTCCTCCCGGGGGGTGCACAACCCCCCAACTACAACAAGAGTGGAGGATCATCAGCGCCGTCAAGCAGGTACTCTGGGAGACGAGGAACATCAGGGTCTATCAGAAACAGAGCGTCCACCTGACAACCCTGAGGAGGAGAATCACCCTCTGCCTCAGGGACCATGCTATTGTTGACTTTAAAAATAACCCGGATCAAGCAAGAGCGGTGTGGGGGGTGGAGAGATGGAAGGACGTCATCCTCTAAACCCCCCCCCATGCCGCGCCGCATCGACCAACCCCCCCCCACCCCGGGCCTACCTCACTACACCACCAGTTCCTGCACTATCACCTTCACCACCGTTCCAGCACAAGCCCTGGTCAGCAGTATCACCATCACAAGGACCAGGAGAGGAGCAGCGCACAACACCAACAGGGAAGTTTACTGCACCTTCCACCACCTACACACGTACACAGCACTGACCCACTTCCTACCCTCACCAGAATATCACCACACACAACCCACAGCCGAACCAGCCGTCTCTGCCAGCACCACCAGCACCAGGATGACCAACACCACTGGGTCACAGGGAAGTACTGATCACCCGCCTGACACCAAAATGCACACTACACAAACCATGCACACCTCCCTTCTCTCACTCCTGTATCTTTTCAGGCACATGTCATATCCAGCTCTGACACCTACCCAGGCTTCCAGACCCAGGAGCAGAGACCGGCGGGAACCATCACGTCACCCCAGCACCAACCCCAGGTTCCAACTCAGCGACCCCAAACCCCCTGTTCCGGGCCACCCCCCCCCAACTCCAGGCCCCCAGCTACAGGCCCAGTCCCCTACCCGCCAACCCCCAACCCCCAGCCCGGAACAAGCTGAGAAGAGCCAGGGAGCTTTTTCCCTGGATAAGCTGTGTACAGGTTTTTCGCCTCTGCTTGCCTGCCATGCGCCGAGCTCTCTGGGCCTCTCCTCGGGGGCCTCCGGTCGGCCTGCGTGCTCGATCTGCTCCGCCGCTGGGGCGCCTGGTCCGGCTAGCCTCGTGAAGGGCTACAGGAGTCTGAGCCTGGTGGGCTGGGCCGGATGCGCCGGTGGTGGGGCGGGTCGGGTGAGTCGGGTGTGTGGGGTCCCTCGGGGGAGGGAGGTGGGGGAGCCACGGCTTTGCACTGGTGGGCAAACTGGATAGTAGTCGCTCTACAACTAGAGGGCTGCAGGGGAATTTTTTTCCCGGATGCACAGCGAACAGGTTTTTTACCCCTGCCTCCTACCGACACTGGAACCTGGACACTGAACACTGAACACTGAACATTACACTACACTGGACAATACACTGAACACTGAGCACTTTAGTTAGTTTAATGTTGGTTGTTGTTGAATGTAATGTCTTAAATGTCTGATTGTTTGATTAATTGATTGTATATACGGTGTTGTGTTTTTATAAAAACCAATAAAAAACACCTTTATGCTTGGGAAATGTGTTTCTAAAGTGTCTGGTCTCGCTATCCTTTGTCTCCTCCAGACTGGACTACTGCAACGCACTCCTCATCGGGATTCCTAGCAGCTGCCTCCAGAAACTTCAATACATCCAGAACAGCGCTGCTAGGATCCTGATGAGGGTGCGCAAATATGATCACATCACCCCCATCCTCAAATCACTTCACTGGCTCCCCGTCTCCCTCAGAATTGAATTCAAGGTCTCCCTCCTCACCCACCAGTGCATCCATGGAACTGCCCCCCCCCTACCTCAAGGAACTCCTCCATACCCCTCAGACCTCCTCACGCACCCTCCGTTCTACTGCCACCAACCTCCTCAAGACCCCCAGGACCAAGCTCCGCACGATGGGAGATCGGGCCTTCTGCTCGGCTGCTCCCAGGCTGTGGAATGCTCTCCCTGACCACCTAAGGGCACCACAGGCTGTGGATGCTTTTAAACGGGGCCTTAAAACCCACCTTTTTAATAGAGCCTTTTTTTAGCATTTTAATTGAATGTTTTTATTGCTTTATCTACTGTGTTGTAAGCACTCTGAGATTTTATATGTAAAGTGCTTTTATAAATAAAATGCATTATTATTATCATTATTATTATTATTATCCATGATGATTATGTAAGATATTCTTTTCAGAGCATGAATCAGGTGAATAGAAATGACTGTTCATTTTTTTTCCACCATTGATGATTGTCCATTGTTCCTCAAAGGAACATGGGTGGAAAGAATATGTTCTGAGTGGGTACTTCTGCCACAGAAATAAGTAATTTGTTAAAAAATAAAAAATAAAAAGCAAGTTCAATTAATTAGGGGGAATTTGATCAAGACAGTTTTGAACAATTCTCATGATTTATGTTTAGCAGAACCGTCATAGCATGCTGTTCATTTTCCTTTTTGGAATCAGTACCATTATATTCTCCAAGTATGGAGGGAAGGGTAATTGGAAAATTGTTGATCTATGACTTACATAATTTGATTACAACAAGTGGTGACTCTTGAGAATGCAATAGAACACCGCGATGCAAATGCTGTTCTCAAGACGTTCCACACTTTGTAGATTAAATGACACACCAAGACTATACTTTCAGGGATTATTTCTATAGTTTTATGCTTGGGAAAATGACTGGAGACAGTGAAAATGACTGGAGCTTGGCTCAACCAAAACGCAAAAGACCACAAAAAAAGGCAATCCGGAAAAAACCAGACAAAAAGACTACTCCAGAACCCAAACCCCAACGCCATACAGGTAAGCCGGCTCCCCCCCCCCAAACCCTACTCCCCACCCTCTTCCTCTCTCCAGTCATCACATGCTCCTCACCCTGCACAGCCCACCAGCCACCCCCAGTCCATGCTCACCGGACCGTACGGGCCACCGAAAATCACCTCATCAACAACACAGATGAGGGGGCCACCAGGCAGTCAGAGGGGAGACAACCCCCACACCATGAGCAGCCAAGGGGAGGTGCCACACTATCTGGCCCCCAACGACCCATTGGAGGGCCTCAACCTCATGTGCAATAGCTTAGCAAAAATTGGAACAAACCAAATCCAAGAACCATGAAGATAACAATCTCATCTCTCAACACCAGAAGCCTCCGGCAACCAGACAAACGGGAGGTCGTCTACCAGTACATCACCCAACATCAGTCAGACATGTATATCCTCCCGGAGTGCGCCATCCCATTCAAGGAGATGGACGCCACCCTGGAGGAGGAATGGACACGGGGGGACTCTCTCTGGTCAGGCTCAAACATCGATAGAGCTGATGGGGTCGGCATTTTGGTGGCCAACCCTTTTCTGCAGACCAAAAAGGGGGAGGTTGTAGAGAGCGGGCGAATCCTGGTTCTGGACCTAGAGATCCAGGGTTCGCCGCTGAGGGTCATCAATGTGTACGGCCCAACCAACGTGGCCAAGAGAGTCTCCCTTTTCAAGAAACTTCGGTCTCTCCTCCTCATCCCCACACCAGTCCTAGTGGGGGGAGATTTCAACTGTGCCCTCCGGGATGAGGACCGCAGCAGGCCCAGGAGAGACCGATCCACTACAGAACTTCAGTCCATCATAGACGACTTCCAACTGGTAGACGCCGGTGGCACCTCCCCGCCGACACACACAAGGGTGAGTTCCTCCGGGAATTCTTCCTCCAGGATAGACATGTTCTTGCTCTCGCCAGGTCTGAGGATGGGAACCCTGACCAGCCAGGCGGCCCACTTCTCGGACCACAGGATGTTGACAGTGTCCCTGGAATGGGACGGCCAAACAAGAGCGGGTAGGGGTACCTGGAGGATGAATACATCGATCCTTCAGGACCCAACAGTGGTGCATTCCTTCTCCAGGCGCTACCTGGAGTGGAGGACCCTAAAAGAACTGTTCGCCTTCCCGATAGAGTGGTGGGAGATGGTTAAGGCCAGGACAAAGGGCTACTTCGGGTCAGTCGGAAGGAGGAAAGCGGCAGAACAGAGGGCCAGGTTTCAACACCACAACGCGGCCCTCCATCGCCTGAGTCTCCTACAGCTGGGTGGTCTGGATGTGGCCCGAGAACTGGCCGAGACCAAACAACACCTTGCCACCCTCTACCGGGAGCAACAACAAAAGAAACAGTTCAGGGAAAAACTCCAGGGCCTGGAGGAGGAGGAGAAATGCACACGCCACTTCTTCCGCAAGGCACGGTCAAAACACAAGCCTATCCTGTCCCTATACGACACCAATGGGGACACCGTGTCAGACAGAGGCAACATCCCGGGGGTGGCAAGAGAGTTCTACGAGAGTCTCTACAACATCAAGACAACCGACGAGACTCTCATGGCCACCTTCCTGGATGGTCTGGACCGGGTCCCCGAGGGTGGTGAGAGTGAGAACCCAGAGCTGACCACGGAGGAGCTCACCCGGGCCGTGCACTCCTTGAATACACACAAGGCCCCTGGACCGGATGGGATCCCAGCAGAGTTCTACAAGACTCTCTGGGATCTCCTCAAGGAGGACTTGGCGGAGGTCTTCAAAGCCGTCTACAGGGAAGGGAGGCTTGGAGAGTCAATGAGACAGAGTACGGTCACACTGATCCCCAAGAAAGGGGACCTCAAGGACCTCCGGAACTGGCGCCCCATCAATCTCCTCCCAGTGGACTATAAAATCATGACAAAAGCCCTCACCCAACGGTTTCAAACCCTCCTCCCCTCAGTTATAGCCCCTGACCAAACCTGTAGCGTCCCCGGTAGGTCCATCAACGACAACCTGCTCCTGGTGAGAGACCTCATCCTGCACTCCCAGGAGCGGAGGTCCCCTTTAGGCCTTCTCAGCCTGGATCAGGAGAAGGCCTTTGACAGGGTTAGCCATGGTTTCCTGCAGAGGGTGCTGAGAGGCATGAACTTCCCCCAGCACCTGCTCAACTGGACCGAACTCTGCTACAACAACATCACGAGCAGAGTTCGGATCAACAACCAGTTGACAGACCCCTTCCCCATCAAAGCTGGAGTACGGCAGGGATGCCCCTTGGCCCCTCTACTGTACGTCATCTACCTGGAGCCGTTCCTACGGAAGATCAGGAGCTCCCCCAACATCATGGGCTACCCTCTACCAGGGGCCCGGGGGGAGAGGCTCAAGGTGGTGGCGTACATGGACGACATTACCATCGTCGGCACAGATAGTCGCTCCATTTCCACAGCAACGAAAGTGGTGGAGGACTACTGTGCAGCCACTGGCGCCCTGATCAATAGGGGTAAGTGTGAGCTGTTTCTGTCGCAGCACTGGCAGGAGAACCTGGCAACCTCCTTCCCTGTAAAGACGGAAAACATTAAGCTGCTGGGGATCACCTACCAGAAAGATGGAGGAGCCTCCGGCAGCTGGAAGGAGACCATCCGCCAGGTCCAAAAGAAGATCTGTGAGTGGAGTGCACGGCCTCTCACAATGACAGGCAAGATCCTGGTCCTGAAGGCTATTGTTCTTCCCATTCTCCTTTACCTGGGCAGGGTGTTTCCCCCAGACAGAGCAGTATCCAAAACCATCGAAAGGATCATGTTTACCTTTGTCTGGGGGAGCCAGATGGAAAAACTAAAACGCACCACCCTGTACAAAACAGTGGAGAATGGGGGGAAAGGGGTCCCAGACATCCTAAACATCATTAGGGCACAGGGACTCTCCAACCTCATCAACAACATCAACAACAAAGATAGGAAAGCCAGGTTCTTTGAAATATACTATGCCACACCCATCCTCCGGACACTCAGGGTGACCGCATCAATAAATCACACTGTGCCCTACAGCTGGGACCCCCCTCCAGTCTACAAGATATGGAGGGACTTTGCCTTCAAGACAGGATTGTCCGCGGCTGGGCTGGCCTCATGGAAATACAAAGACATTATGACCTTCATAAGGTCGAAGGAAACCATTACTCACCCCAAGGCCAGCACAGCCGTGGACTCCAAACAGGTATGGAAAAACATTAATCATAAATGTACTAACAATAAACAAAAAGACATTGCCTGGATGGCTGCTCATGGTTGTCTCCCCACTAGGGAATTCTTGCATAGGCGGCACATCGCAACGACTGAGAAATGCCCCCACGGATGCACGGACACAGAACACATTAACCACCTGTTCTGTGAGTGCCCCGTGGCCAGGCGGGTCTGGGCCCTGTTTGTTCCCTCTGTCTCCCTAAACAGCCTGCTGACCCTGCCCCGCTTGACGGGCGAGAACATCCTGTATGGTCCTCCCGGGGGGTGCACAACCCCCCAACTACAACAAGAGTGGAGGATCATCAGCGCCGTCAAGCAGGTACTCTGGGAGACGAGGAACATCAGGGTCTATCAGAAACAGAGCGTCCACCTGACAACCCTGAGGAGGAGAATCACCCTCTGCCTCAGGGACCATGCTATTGTTGACTTTAAAAATAACCCGGATCAAGCAAGAGCGGTGTGGGGGGTGGAGAGATGGAAGGACGTCATCCTCTAAACCGCCCCCCATGCCGCGCCGCATCGCCCAACCCCCCCCCACCCCGGGCCTACCTCACACCACCAGTTCCTGCACTATCACCTTCACCACCGTTCCAGCACAAGCCCTGGTCAGCAGTATCACCATCACAAGGACCAGGAGAGGAGCAGCGCACAACACCAACAGGGAAGTTTACTGCACCTTCCACCACCTACACATGTACACAGCACTGACCCACTTCCTACCCTCACCAGAATATCACCACACACAACCCACAGCCGAACCAGCCGTCTCTGCCAGCACCACCAGCACCAGGATGACCAACACCACTGGGTCACAGGGAAGTACTGATCACCCGCCTGACACCAAAATGCACACTACACAAACCATGCACACCTCCCTTCTCTCACTCCTGTATCTTTTCAGGCACATGTCATATCCAGCTCTGACACCTACCCAGGCTTCCAGACCCAGGAGCAGAGACCGGCGGGAACCATCACGTCACCCCAGCACCAACCCCAGGTTCCAACTCAGCGACCCCAAACCCCCTGTTCCGGGCCCCCCCCCCCCAACTCCAGGCCCCCAGCTACAGGCCCAGTCCCCTACCCGCCAACCCCCAACCCCCAGCCCGGAACAAGCTGAGAAGAGCCAGGGAGCTTTTTCCCTGGATAAGCTGTGTACAGGTTTTTCGCCTCTGCTTGCCTGCCATGCGCCGAGCTCTCTGGGCCTCTCCTCAGGGGCCTCCGGTCGGCCTGCGTGCTCGATCTGCTCCGCCGCTGGGGCGCCTGGTCCGGCTAGCCTCGTGAAGGGCTACAGGAGTCTGAGCCTGGTGGGCTGGGCCGGATGCGCCGGTGGTGGGGCGGGTCGGGTGAGTCGGGTGTGTGGGGTCCCTCGGGGGAGGGAGGTGGGGGAGCCACGGCTTTGCACTGGTGGGCAAACTGGATAGTAGTCGCTCTACAACTAGAGGGCTGCAGGGGAATTTTTTTCCCGGATGCACAGCGAACAGGTTTTTTACCCCTGCCTCCTACCGACACTGGAACCTGGACACTGAACACTGAACACAGAACATTACACTACACTGGACAATACACTGAACACTGAGCACTTTAGTTAGTTTAATGTTGGTTGTTGTTGAATGTAATGTCTTAAATGTCTGATTGTTTGATTAATTGATTGTATACACGGTGTTGCGTTTTTATAAAAACCAATAAAAAACACTTGACACCAAAATGCACACTACACAAACCATGCACACCTCCCTTCTCTCACTCCTGTATCTTTTCAGGCACATGTCATATCCAGCTCTGAAACCTACCCAGGCTTCCAGACCCAGGAGCAGAGACCGGCGGGAACCACCACGTCACCCCAGCACCAACCCCAGGTTCCAACTCATTTCTATAGTTTTATGCTTGGGAAATATAATATATATATAATATAATATATATATATATATATATATAATATTTATGCTTGCCTTTACCTGGGCAGGGTGTTTCCCCCAGACAGAGCAGTATCCAAAACCATCGAAAGGATCATGTTTACCTTTGTCTGGGGGAGCCAGATGGAAAAACTAAAACGCACCACCCTGTACAAAACAGTGGAGAATGGGGGGAAAGGGGTCCCAGACATCCTAAACATCATTAGGGCACAGGGACTCTCCAACCTCATCAACAACATCAACAACAAAGATAGGAAAGCCAGGTTCTTTGAAATATACTATGCCACACCCATCCTCCGGACACTCAGGGTGACCGCATCAATAAATCACACTGTGCCCTACAGCTGGGACCCCCCTCCTGTCTACAAGATATGGAGGGACTTTGCCTTCAAGACAGGATTGTCCGCGGCTGGGCTGGCCTCATGGAAATACAAAGACATTATGACCTTCATAAGGTCGAAGGAAACCATTACTCACCCCAAGGCCAGCACAGCCGTGGACTCCAAACAGGTATGGAAAAACATTAATCATAAATGTACTAACAATAAACAAAAAGACATTGCCTGGATGGCTGCTCATGGTTGTCTCCCCACTAGGGAATTCTTGCATAGGCGGCACATCGCAACGACTGATAAATGCCCCCACGGATGCACGGACACAGAACACATTAACCACCTGTTCTGTGAGTGCTCCGTGGCCAGGCGGGTCTGGGCCCTGTTTGTTCCCTCTGTCTCCCTAAACAGCCTGCTGACCCTGCCCCGCTTGACGGGCGATAACATCCTGTATGGTCCTCCCGGGGGGTGCACAACCCCCCAACTACAACAACAGTGGAGGATCATCAGCGCCGTCAAGCAGGTACTCTGGGAGACGAGGAACATCAGGGTCTATCAGAAACAGAGCGTCCACCTGACAACCCTGAGGAGGAGAATCACCCTCTGCCTCAGGGACCATGCTATTGTTGACTTTAAAAATAACCCGGATCAAGCAAGAGCGGTGTGGGGGGTGGAGAGATGGAAGGACGTCATCCTCTAAACCCCCCCCCATGCCGCGCCGCATCGACCAACCCCCCCCCACCCCGGGCCTACCTCACTACACCACCAGTTCCTGCACTATCACCTTCACCACTGTTCCAGCACAAGCCCTGGTCAGCAGTATCACCATCACAAGGACCAGGAGAGGAGCAGCGCACAACACCAACAGGGAAGTTTACTGCACCTTCCACCACCTACACATGTACACAGCACTGACCCACTTCCTACTCTCACCAGAATATCAACACACACAACCCACAGCCGAACCAGCCGTCTCTGCCAGCACCACCAGCACCAGGATGACCAACACCACTGGGTCACAGGGAAGTACTGATCACCCGCCTGACACCAAAATGCACACTACACAAACCATGCACACCTCCCTTCTCTCACTCCTGTATCTTTTCAGGCACATGTCATATCCAGCTCTGACACCTACCCAGGCTTCCAGACCCAGGAGCAGAGACCGGCGGGAACCACCACGTCACCCCAGCACCAACCCCAGGTTCCAACTCAGCGACCCCAAACCCCCTGTTCCGGGCCCCCCCCCCCCAACTCCAGGCCCCCAGCTACAGGCCCAGTCCCCTACCCGCCAACCCCCAACCCCCAGCCCGGAACAAGCTGAGAAGAGCCAGGGAGCTTTTTCCCTGGATAAGCTGTGTACAGGTTTTTCGCCTCTGCTTGCCTGCCATGCGCCGAGCTCTCTGGGCCTCTCCTCAGGGGCCTCCGGTCGGCCTGCGTGCTCGATCTGCTCCGCCGCTGGGGCGCCTGGTCCGGCTAGCCTCGTGAAGGGCTACAGGAGTCTGAGCCTGGTGGGCTGGGCCGGATGCGCCGGTGGTGGGGCGGGTCGGGTGAGTCGGGTGTGTGGGGTCCCTCGGGGGAGGGAGGTGGGGGAGCCACGGCTTTGCACTGGTGGGCAAACTGGATAGTAGTCGCTCTACAACTAGAGGGCTGCAGGGGAATTTTTTTCCCGGATGCACAGCGAACAGGTTTTTTACCCCTGCCTCCTACCGACACTGGAACCTGGACACTGAACACTGAACATTACACTACACTGGACAATACACTGAACACTGAGCACTTTAGTTAGTTTAATGTTGGTTGTTGTTGAATGTAATGTCTTAAATGTCTGATTGTTTGATTAATTGATTGTATACACGGTGTTGTGTTTTTATAAAAACCAATAAAAAACACCTTTATGCTTGGGAAATGTGTTTCTAAAGTGTCTGGTCTCGCTATCCATGATGATTATGTAAGATATTCTTTTCAGAGCATGAATCAGGTGAATAGAAATGACTGTTCATTTTTTTTCCACCATTGATGATTGTCCATTGTTCCTCAAAGGAACATGTGTGGAAAGAATATGTTCTGAGTGGGTACTTCTGCCACAGAAATAAGTAATTTGTTAAAAAAAATAAAATAAAAAGCAAGTTCAATTAATTAGGGGGAATTTGGTCAAGACAGTTTTGAACAATTCTCATGATTTATGTTTAGCAGAACCGTCATAGCATGCTGTTCAATTTCCTTTTTGGAATCAGTACCATTATATTCTCCAAGTATGGAGGGAAGGGTAATTGGAAAATTGTTGATCTATGACTTACATAATTTGATTACAATAAGTGGTGACTCTTGAGAATGCAATAGAACACCGCGATGCAAATGCTGTTCTCAAGACGTTCCACACTTTGTACATTAAATGACACACCAAGACTATACTTTCAGGGGTCCGTGTATGTTTTGTCAGTTCGATATTCCTTTTGAAAACGAAAACGGATTGACTTGTCAGTGACGTCATACGAGAGAATTCTATTTTCTGTTCCTCTTTGAATCGGCACACTCCAGCCAGGTGGGCGTTGACAAGGAGGGGGGTTCGTTCAGACTTTTCCAAGTTAAAATACAGGGGTTGTACCGAAAACATTTGTGCCGTTACTGTTAGCTGACAAGCTAACATCAGCGTTAGCGTTGCATATTTCTGCTATGTAAACTACTTCCTTATGAATAAATATGTTAGATTACAGCACGTTAGCTATAGCAGATTACCTATACCCTAGTGTTATATGTATTCATAATAGAGGTGTTAACGTTACTTTGGGTGTTTTGGTGTGGATTAATTTAGCTTTAAGAGCTGTTCATGTTTACTGTGGTATGGATTGTTGATCATGTGAACTTCACTGCATTTGTGACTGTTGTTTTAGGGAGAGGCATCCTTTGGTGTGAGTGGTCACAGTCTGACCCAGCATGCTGCAGCATTTGCGCTGAATATCCGTGAGAGATGTTACTTGTCTCAGGTATTGCACAAAGAATTCTGCCTCTCTTTTATTATATTGTGTATTTCCACTTATGTAAGATACAGTAATTATCTAGATACAGTAATTTTTGTACTGGTATGGTTTTGATGATAAAGATGATAAAGATGTGATGGATTAAAGGAACAGTTCACCCCAACATTTTAATTCACACATTATCTACTCACCCCATGGCCGATGGATAGTCAGGTGAAGTTTTTTAGTCTACAAAGGTTTCTGTTCCTTTAAGAAAATGGATAATGCTTTTTCATTCATACATGTACACCCTTTTCTTTCTAGGAGAATGTCAACACTGTTGTTGCAGATGTCCAACAGTACCAAGCTTCCCTTCTAGACAACCTGAGGGACCAGATCAAGAATGCTTTTGACACCCATGAAAGTAAGGAGACGCTGCAAACAGCAGTCCTGGCAGTATTCGATGACTTCAAAGACCCCTTCTCGAAAGTCTCATCTACGTATCTACAGGACAGTAGCATTCAGCATTTTTTCAACCCTGTTGAGTCAGAGGAGGTGGTCATATCACAAACTGCATGTAGAAGTAAGGGAAGAAATTCAAGAGCTCTTGCCATTCAAACTAATTCATTTTATTATGTACCGTTATTCAAGAGCCTTGAGGAATTGTTTTCAGATCCCCGGATATTCGCAATGATAAGCTCCATACCTAAGAGGTGTAAAGAGGGGTTTTTATACAATATAGTTGATGGTGAACTTCTTAGGCACCACCCACTCTTCTCCGTCAGACATTCTGCTTTGAAGTTAATTTAATATACTGACAACATTGAAATATGCAATCCACTTGGAGCACATGCAACAAAAAACAAACTGTTAATGGTTTATTACACTTTAGGGTCAAACGTGACGTTTAGCAATTTCCGGGTCCAAACCAGAAATCCCCCGCACCAGAGTACCAGTGTACTACAGCGGTAGAATGACAGTTCAATCTTTGTTTAGACTGGGATCTATTCAAACAACAAGGGACACAGCACTTTCCCGTTTTCCCCATAATGTCAGCGTCTTTGAGCTTCGGAAAAGCGCTATACAAATATAATGAATATATTATTATTATTACTGAGGCATTTCGAAGAGAGCGCCTCAGCCAACTTTGGACCCGGAACATGTCACGACTTAACAACCGAATAGAACGCCATGAGCTATAAGATACAGTACTCAGTTCTGCCCCCCTATCTTCAAATGGCCCTTCCCCCAATGGGACAAATGGCTGTGATCTCAGTGATCTCTCAATAATGTGGGAATGCAATGGTATTAGCTGAATAGAATAGATAGGAATAGGATGCATTTTTACATTTTAACCATCAGAAGACTTTTATTGCCATGACATGTAAACAAACCAAATTCCTAACATGTTTACATGTCATGGCAATAAAAGTCTTCTGATTCTGATTCTGATTCTGATTTAGCAGACGCTTTTATCCAAAGTGACTTACATTACAAATGACTATCATCCCCAAACACAAGCCATGTATTCAGACTACCTACCCTTAAGCACAGTCATTTTGCTCAATACTACCCCTTACACCCGCTACCACCGGGTTTATAACTTTGTACTGCTAAATTGTTTCCTGTCTTATTTGTCTCCTACTCGTTGTCACTTGTCCAATTCTCTCACTTATGTCTTATAACTATCAGCACTTTATTTATCTGGACTTATCTGTCTTTGTGCTGCAATGCCAAGGGACCGAAGCCAAAGATGTTTACTCTCTTACACTTGTATAATGTGACGTAACAATACAACTTGAACCCATCCAGCTGACCTGGTTGCGTGTGGCCGGTGTGTTGGATGTGGGTGATCATCCAGTGGTGGCCCTCGTCCCCGGCCACAGGCCGCAGGTGCAGCGTGTCGCTCAGCGCCCCCACCATCTCTGTTACGCTCAGGAACCCGCTCTGGGCCACTGGGAGCTCCTCCCCAAACATCCTCTGTTGACCAGGGGGAAATGGTAAATGGACTGCACTTATATAGCGCCTTTTTTGCTGCTCCAAATCGCTATACAACGGCCTCTCATTCACCCATTCACACACATTCACACACCAATGGCGGCAAGCTAACCCTAACCCAAAGGAAACTAGTATATTTACCTTGTATTCGGCATGAAGATCATGTATTGATACACCTTCACTGTTCTGAGCAACAACCTATAAAGAAGGAATCATACTGATGTTACAATCGTCACTGTCACGTGTGACTAGAACATTAGGGGCCGGTTTCAGAGACAAGGCTTAAGCCTAGTCCTGGACTAAATCACACTTTCAATGTAAAATCTCCATTGAAGATGTTTTTTAGTCTAGGACTAGGCTTAAGCCTTGTCTGTGAAACCGGCCCTAGGAGTTTTCAATGATTTCGGTATCCACCCATAAAGGAGCAACTCAATAGTCTGGCTCCTGACTCATTTACTTAAACAAATGTACTTATTGTAAGTCTCTTCAGGTTACACCTTAACTGCTCCTCCTGAGACACCCACTACCCCCCAGCACTGCGTCTCCTGAGACACCCGCTTTCCCCTTTACTGTGTCCCCTATGACTTTTACTGCCCCCCTTGTACTGTCTCTCTGTTCTCCAATGTCTATATAAAAAATATAAAAAAACGTTCCTTCTATCACTGAGACTGCCAATGGCCCCTGGCCTGAGCTAGATTACTCTTCCTGCTACGACTGGTGGATTGATGATTCACTTGCTTAGTCAAATGTATTTATTGTAAGTCGCTTTGGAATAAGGCGTCTGCTAAATGCCAAACATGTAAATGTAAGTTGCTTTGGGAAAATGTAAACTGACCTGGCGCAGATTGGCCTTCAACTCCTCACTGACAGTCCCCGCATGGCCGTTCTCCAGGATACGCTGCCTGAGCTTCTACTCCAGCTGCATAGCGGCCAATCAAACACAACAACACATTCACTAGTGGTGATTAGGTGAGTTCCCATTCATATAATGTGAAGTGCAATGAGACCAATATCATCATATCTCATTAAATGTTCTTCACTAAAAAACATGACTTCTAGTAGGAGTGAACTCCTACAAGCATTTAAAGTAATGTTACAGTTTCACCTTGCACTTAACATGTTCTTGCACTTAGTTGTACAGTATTTATTCATAATATCCACTCATATTGGTACTGTATATTTTGTCTTGAGTATTGTCGTGTTGTTGTTATATGTACTGTAGCTTGTTTAGCATGGAGAATACCAAATCATGTTCCTAGTGCACTGCACACGGCGAATAAAGTTGAATTGAATTGAATTGAATCACATACAGAAGACTTATGAGGTAAAAAGAGAAACAGACTCACTTTTATGACACATTTTTCAAATAGCTGCCCCTGCTGGATGAGCTGGGGCTCAGGTTGTGTGATTTCCATGTGCAGACCTCCATGGTCCTGGTGTCCCCCTGAGCTGTCAGGGACGGGGTCCTCAGGACCAGAGGCTGTTATGACACGGGGGCGAGGGGGCTCAAGGACACGACAATGGAGGCAGAATACGGTGAAGCACCGTAGGGTATTTATTTCCAGTGAAGGGGGGGTGGAAAAACAGGGAAGATGAGTCCGGGGGTTTCAGCCTGGCGGGCTGGGGTAGTGGCTGGCGTGAGCTGTAGAGGAACAGAGAAACAGGGTAAGTCTCTACAGTAGGCTAATACGATAATCACAAATATAGTCTCGAGGGCTAAGTACACGACTGGTAACCAATAATACTTGCCAGGCCATTCTTAGGGAAGAACTGAAGATGAGTGAGTAGAAGTCCAGGGTAGATGGAGACAGAGGGTTGATTGGGAGTGGAGACAGGTGTGCAGGTTTGGCTGAAGATCTAATTAGTGGGGACAAGCCACAGCTGCGGCGGAGAGCACGCTGTGCTCGAGCTGTGGGGGCGGGGGGGGGGGCAAACTCGCAATTATTTATCTTTTGTATACATGATAGCCTAAATATAACCGTTAGTTTTGTACCTGTGTGGATATCGTCCAGTAAATATAGCCTATATTTTAAAAATGTGCCCAAAATATTTTATTGTCTGAATAATTTGGTGCCCCCCCATTGGCTGGTGCCCCAGGGCATTATGGATAATCCCGCCACAATCTCTGTTCAAATCTTGAGTGCCCTGTGTCTTTGGTTAGCCATTACAGTCGTCAATGAAAAGCCAACGCCTGAGCTAAGTAATTGAAGCATTCTATTTATTGTGTAGCATTATTTATGTTTTTAATTATTCTTAACACCATTGACATTGTATATTAAGTATTCAAATGAAATTAGGAGATCAGATCGGAGCATCTCTAGTAAGTAGCATGCTAACTTATAGTGTATATGTCATTTTTTAAAAGTACCGAATTAAGTATCGGTTAGGTACCGGTACCGGATAAAACCCAAACGATACCCAACCCTAGTAATTTTGCAGAATGGTACTGGAGCAAATGGAATGTTGGAATCCTGTGGTTTGAAGCCATTTCTCACCTTTCACTTTTTTTGACATGATACATTAAAATGCTCATAACTTTTTAAAATAAAGGGCTATCTCAGTCATTCAACCAGTTATGAATAGCTGAGAACTTCTAATTTATGGAAATATAAAAAATGAAAATGTCAAAATGCCACCATGTGAAGGGTTTTCCCAGGCCGCCACACTTCTGTTTTATTGAATTCACAACCACCTGTAGCTTACTTCAGGAAAAACAATATATCATAATAAATAAAATGTACACTGTCACATCAAATGTGCAACATTCCACTCGAATGAGAGGAACTAGGGGCTCTTAGAGAACTTGGAGCTTATACTGTAGCTTTCCTGAGGAACAATAAACATACCCAAACTAAACTGCAACATAAACAGGCTATAGCCAAATATAAAATACTGTTTCAAGTCAGTCAGTTTCAAGTCATATTTAGGAGGAGATAAGACAGCAAGTCAGCAATAATCAATAAAACAAAAACAAAACACATTATCTATCTCCACTTGTGCAAGGTGCACAGAGGAAGACTCGTGCTGCTTGTGAGGCTGCGCTCGTAACATTCGCTCTGGAAATCTGATCAGCACTCATGGAACGCCTCTCGTCCAATCAAGTGACTCGGTCCCTTTATGACGCTGAACCCAGCGTGCGCTTCGGCGCCCCTCAGAGCGAATGTACGAACGCACCGTCTATGCAAATGAGCCTGCTAGTTAAAAGCTCTCAGCCAAGTTCTCATATACCACTCTGCGTTGACCTCGCCGTCAGTGGCGAAGCTACCACGGTGGCAAAGGGTGGCAGCTGCCACCCTTGAAAAAGGTCCTGCCACCCTACTTGCCACCCCACACAGACCAACTGATATCATTTGTTGTATTATTATTATTGGATCTTTATTTTTATTTATTTATCAGAATTCAGTGTAAAATCCTCAAATTCTCAAGTTTGAAAAATAAACTCAGTGTTCCACCCCTCCGTCCCGAATGGTTGCACCCTGGGTCACGTGACATATTTGAGTTTGCCCGCTGAGCTGTCAGTCTCGTGGAGCCTGTTCAGGTAATGTTAAATGTGCTTTTAACTAATTATGTTATTACGTTTAGAATTCATTACCTAATGGATATGTTTAGTAAATGAATGTTTTGTTCATCAGTGTAACGTTATTTGTCGAGTTATGAAGCGAAGACGTTTTTGCAGTTCAGCTGTTTACCACTTAGCTAAGTTCGCTAGCTATTTAGCTCGCTAGCTATCGTTAGCTACACAGATACAGCTTTTACTCACTGTTTAGCTAACGTTAGAGTTAGTATAGTTAACTATGAATTAATTCATTACAATAATCAAGTCTACTCGAAACAAATGCATGGATGAGTTCAAGGGCTTGCTTGGACATGAAACCTCTCATTCTTATTATGTTTGTTCTGACGATCAAGTTCAGCAGACGTTATTCATGTTCCTTGTTTATTGTCTCCGAATGAAAGAGATAATAAAATGTGGGTTAGGGTTAAAACCTATGTCTTTGTAATAATTTACTGGATAAGAGAGAAACCCGTACACATGCACACTAGTTCTATATGTAGAACAGGCAATAAGGGATGATAAATATACATAAATATTAATCACATATTAAGATGGCCACAAATTATGGCCACGCTAAAATATCTGCTTGCCACCCCATGTATAAATCTCTAGAATCGCCACTGCTCGCCGTGACATGCAACAACATCACACAGCACTAACTAAGGTAGAACTCACTAGCAAACTGCATATTGATACCAGACTGGCGACGCCATTTCTCTATGTAAACTGATCGGCCGTGTTTGATCGGCCGTTTTGAGAACTCCGATCAAAACCGATCAAGGGTTATCGATATCGATCGGCGCCGATCAGATCGGAGCATCTCACGCAACGCTCGATGGCCATGGTGGAGCTTGGCCGTAAGATTGGCAGAAGGTTGGCGTGGTGCAACCGAAATTAGTTTCGACTAGTCTAAACTTTAATTTAACAAAGGCAGAGGACAATTTCCACCTGGCGACCCGCCGAAGATAGTGCATGTGCTTGTGTTTGTGTGTGTGTTCACCTAAAAAACTTGCATGTGTGTGATCAGAGTGTAAAACTGCCGTGTGTGGCCATTAAAAGACCATCAAGGTCCGATTTCTCTTTCTCGACTAGTCTAAACTTGAATTTAACATATCTGTAATAACATTTCGACCAGTCTAAACTCTAATTTAACATATCTGTAATAACATTTCGACTAGTCTAAACTCTAATTTAACATATCTGTAATAACATTTCGACTAGGCAGAATGAAAGTTAAAGATATCACCAATTTGAGATATCAATCATTAAAATGAATTTCAAGATATCTATAACTTTATAATAGATATCTACAATTAAATTACGGTTATTCCTAATTCCAGTTTGAGATATCTACAACTTCATTCAAGATATCTTCAACTTAATTTAAGATATCTTTAAGGACAATGTAGATATCTTGAATTAATGGGAATTAAAGATATCTTGAACTGGAATTCTGACTAGTCAGAATGAAACCGTAGATATCTGAAACTGTAATTACAATTAGTCATAATTCAGTTGCAGATATCGGCAATGTGAATAGCTGATATCTACAACTGAATTGTAGATATCTGTAATGACAAACCCCATACACTTGAATGGCAAAATACATTTGAATCTTACTAGTCAAAATATAATTACAGATATCTAAAATGTGAGTTTTGATTAGTCAAAATATAATTAAAGATATCTTGAATTTGAGTTTTGACTAGGCAAAATGATGTTGCAGATATCAGTAATGAATATCCATTGTAGCTAATACATGTTAAAACGGCTTGCCATACACGGTGCTCCAGGCAGATGGTACCCCCCCCCCCACACACACACACACACACACACATACATACTGTACATACACACACATACAGACACACACACACACACACACACACACACACACTACCCCTAACATCTAACTCAGCCCCATCATTCATCCATCTTCCTCTTTCCTGTCCAGGCGTGTCAGTGCCAGCCCACAGTTGCATCCTCTCTGCTCTCAGCCCCGAGCTCTCCTGCGTGCTGTCTTCCACCCCGTCACCTCCGTCTGGGCAGAGCCACCTACTGGAGTTCCCCACTTTCGGGGCCTGTGTCCTGCTGAGGCTGGTGGGCCTGCTCTACTCCGGAAAGATGGTGGGAGAAGGAGAGGCGGAACGACAGAAGGTGATGGCTGCCGCCGAGGGGACGAAGGGGGATACATATGTCCAGCGGTCAGAGAGAAGAGTGGACCCGAGGCGGGAGGGAATCTCGCAAAGGGATGTAGGGGTCCAGACCGAGCCCCCCCTGACCCAGACCAGCCAGACCCAGACCCAGCCTAGCCAGACCCAGAACCAGCTCAGCCAGACCCAGACCACCCAGACCCAGCCCACCCAGAACCAGGCCAGCCAGACCCAGCGCAGCCAGACCCAGACCAGTCAGACCCAGACCCAGCCTAGCCAGACCCAGAACCAGCTCAGCCAGACCCAGACCACCCAGACCCAGCCCACCCAGAACCAGGCCAGCCAGACCCAGCGCAGCCAGACCCAGACCAGTCAGACCCAGACCCAGCCTAGCCAGACCCAGAACCAGCTCAGCCAGACCCAGACCAGCCAGACCCAGACCCAGCCTAGCCAGACCCAGAACCAGCCCAGCCAGACCCAGACCACCCAGACCCAGCCCACCCAGAACCTACCTAGTCAGACTACAGGCAAACCCAAGGCCAAGCGGGGCAGGGGCCAACCACCACCGAAGAAGAGGATGATGGGGGTGGGCGTGGAGACCACAGACCCGGGGAGGCAGCGGAGGGCGGGGGAGGGAGAGGAGCCGTGTGAGATCCAGCAGCCAATCAACACCAGGGAGCTGCTCCAGCAGCCAATCACGCTCCGTCTGAAGAGACAGGGGCGTGGCAAGACGTGGTCGGTCATGGGCGTGGAGGAGGAGAGGGGCGGAGCCTCTGGACGGAGCAGGAAGAGGAGGAGTGGAGGACAGCAGAACGCAGCGCCACAGCTTAACCAGGTAAGATGTGTGTGTTTGGTGACATCAACACAGGGTTCGACATTAACAGTTGCCCAATTGCCCGGGGCAAGTAAAACATTCGCCGGGTTTGTTTGCGCGACAGCGACGATGCTGCTGGATCCTGGACGGACAGCGCAGGCAGCAGACCAGACTAGATGATCGTGGAGTGAAGATATTATTAAAGCGTACGCGCTGATCGACAGATAGGTGGACACCTGCGCCGTTCGTTGTGTTAACTGTGTTATGACTTATTTATTAGGGGTTTGTCAACTTGTATGCATTCTTTTGCTGTAAATTGTGTGTATGATCTATATGATTGTTGTAGCGCAATGGTGTATTAATAATAAGAATAAGAATACAAATAATAATAATATTACTATTATTCATTATAATAGTAATAGTATTACTATTAATACACCATATTATTAATAATAATATAATAATCATAAAAATAGTAATATAGTCAACTAGTAGTCAGTGCTTTCAAGGTGTGTCATTCTCAGGTAAAGACAAGGCCAGGTGTGGAGTCTCTTCCTGGGAGAGGCCCACCACCAGCCAGCCGACCAACCAGGGCCCAGAAGCGCCCACCACCAGCCAGCCGACCAACCAGGGCCCAGGAGCGCCCACCACCAGCCAGCCGACCAACCAGGGCCCAGAAGCGCCCACCACCAGCCAGCCGACCAACCAGGGCCCAGGAGCGCCCACCACCAGCCAGCCGACCAACCAGGGCCCAGAAGCGCCCACCACCAGCCAGCCGACCAACCAGGGCCCAGGAGCGCCCACCACCAGCCAGCCGACCAACCAGGGCCCAGGAGCGCCCACCACCAGCCAGCCGACCAACCAGGGCCCAGGAGGAGGCCAACACTCAGAACGCCCAGCTGATCAGACCACCTGCAGGGCACAGCAGCCGAGAGGGGGAGACACAGAAGAGGAGAGACAGGCGAGGAGGAAGAGGAGGAGGAGGAGGAAAAAAGAGGAAGACTCAGCCCGGTTCAGAGCCAGAGAGGAGGAGGGGCAGGAAGAGGAGGAGAGAGGAGTCGGTGGAGGAGGAGAAGAGGGAGGAGGACGACAGAGAGGAGTCTGGGAAAGGTCAGACCACAGTCAGACCACAGCAACACCTGAATCCCGTGGGATCAACAGGAAGCTGGGAGGAGGAAGAGGAAGAGGAGGAGGAGGAAGTGGATGTAGTCGGGGGATGTAGCCCTTCCCCTGTCCCTTTCATCACGCTGCCTGGGGCTGAGGAGGAGGAGGAGGAGGAGGAGGAGGAGGAGGAGGAGGAGGAGGAAGTGGATGTAGTCGGGGGATGTAGCTCTCCTGGCCCCCCTCCCCTCTCCAGACCCTCTCCTGGTCCCCCTCCCCCCTCCAGACCCTCTCCTGGTCCCCCTCCCTCCTCCAGACCCTCTCCTGGTCCCCCTCCCCCCTCCAGACCCTCTCCTGGCCCCCCTCCCCTCTCCAGACCCTCTCCTGGCCCCCCTCCCCTCTCCAGACCCTCTCCTGGTCCCCCTCCCCCCTCCAGACCCTCTCCTGGTCCCCCTCCCTCCTCCAGACCCTCTCCTGGTCCCCCTCCCCCCTCCAGACCCTCTCCTGGTCCCCCTCCCTCCTCCAGACCCTCTCCTGGCCCCCCTCCCCTCTCCAGACCCTCTCCTGGTCCCCCTCCCCTCTCCAGACCCTCTCCTGGTCCCCCTCCCCCCTCCAGACCCTCTCCTGGTCCCCCTCCCTCCTCCAGACCCTCTCCTGGTCCCCCTCCCCTCTCCAGACCCTCTCCTGGTCCCCCTCCCCCCTCCAGACCCTCTCCTGGTCCCCCTTCCTCCTCCAGACCCTCTCCTGGTCCCCCTCCCCTCTCCAGACCCTCTCCTGGTCCCCCTCCCCCCTCCAGACCCTCTCCTGGTCCCCCTTCCTCCTCCAGACCCTCTCCTGGTCCCCCTCCCCCCTCCAGACCCTCTCCTGGTCCCCCTCCCTCCTCCAGACCCTCTCCTGGTCCCCCTCCCCTCTCCAGACCCTCTCCTGGTCCCCCTCCCCCCTCCAGACCCTCTCCTGGTCCCCCTCCCCCCTCCAGACCCTCTCCTGGTCCCCCTCCCTCCTCCAGACCCTCTCCTGGTCCCCCTCCCCCCTCCAGACCCTCTCCTGGTCCCCCTTCCTCCTCCAGACCCTCTCCTGGTCCCCCTCCCCTCTCCAGACCCTCTCCTGGTCCCCCTCCCCCCTCCAGACGCTCTCCTGGTCCCCCTCCCTCCTCCAGACCCTCTCCTGGTCCCCCTCCCCTCTCCAGACCCTCTCCTGGTCCCCCTCCCCCCTCCAGACCCTCTCCTGGTCCCCCTCCCTCCTCCAGACCCTCTCCTGGTCCCCCTCCCCTCTCCAGACCCTCTCCTGGTCCCCCTCCCCCCTCCAGACCCTCTCCTGGTCCCCCTCCCCTCTCCAGACCCTCTCCTGGTCCCCCTTCCCCCTCCAGACCCTCTCCTGGTCCCCCTTCCTCCTCCAGACACACAGCAACACCTGAATCCCGGGGCCTCTCTGAGGAGGAGGAGGAGGAGGAGGAGGAGTGGGATGTGATAGAGGTGGAGGTGGAGAGTTTGACCATGGTCCCTCCATTGCTACCCTGTCCTCTCTGCTGTGAGGGAGGTGAGTGTTTCTGTCCATCACACACACACACGCACACACACACGCCTGAAACACCACCACCAGCCCTCAGTTACTCTAGGGGGGGGGGGGGGAATGTCCCAGTAGCATCTTCAGATCAGCGCCTTCTCCTTCCTCCCCCGTTCTCTCCTCTGTAATTAATTAATTAATTTTGCCATTGTTACGCCCTACCCCCTGGTGGTAGGAGGCCGCCGGCATAACATATGACAGTGAGCGTGCAAATGAAGTAGACCAGTGACAACCAGGCATCCGTTAAACAATAATAATTTATTGTTTACAACACACGGTACAGAGACGAGACACAACACAGACCCCAACCCCCTGATCTATGCAGCGACCACTAAAGGAAAAGCCCCAGAAAACTAAATCTACCTATAAAAGAAAACAACCCCAGAACTAACCCCCTAGCCTAACCCCCATAGCCGGTGCCGTAGCACCTAACAAAATACAAGGGTTAGTGTCGCCGCACTAGCTGATGTTACTAATACAGTGGGTGATCTACGTGTGGTGTAGGACACAGATGTATACCTGCAGGTATCTTACTAAGTGCCCTACCTCTCGAACTCTGTAACCGGCTAAAAGAAAATGAAAGAGAACAACAAAAAGGTTAACAAAAAGGCATCAAACAAAACTATAACCAGCAACATAAATTACATACCAAAAATATTGAGAGCTGCCACCTCTCTTGAAGAACAGAACAAACTAACTTATATAGACTAAGGTGTGGTGAACTGATGGGATAATTGATTGATGATCCCAGCTGCCAGGCATCTCACTGATTACTCCAGCAGGAGGGACACACTGAAACAGAAGAATTAAGACAAAACAACAACACACCACAGGTCCAACAGAAAAAGACCCCACCACCCGTAACAGCCATTTAGCAGACGCTTTTAATCCAAAGCGACTTACAATTACAAATTACAGGGACATTCCCCCTGGAGTAACTGAGGGCTAAGTGCCTTACTCAAGGGCACACTAGTAGTGGTGTGGTTTCAGGCGGGATTTGAACTCACAACCTTCCTGTTGACATGAGTGTGCTCTCCAGTCATCCCTATCCCAGTGTGAGTGGGGCATAATTGGTTGATTGACACCAGCTGTGTGACATGAATGATTGAGCCAGCTGATCCTATATATGTGACCATTCCCACAATAAACGTTGCTTCCTTGATAACATGAACCCTGTCTGACAGCGTATGATTCCTCCGTTCAGTGTGTAGTCCGATCGTTATGGTCTTAGCCAATACGCAATAACCAACGTTTAACAGGTTATGGGCCCAGAGAGCTACCATGGCGAGACAATCGGAAAGAAGTTCGCGTTGGTCTCGACTAGCGTTTGACGGAGATGAGGAAAGCTCAGGAGTTTTGAGGACACGGAGAAAAATGCGCGTAACGGCGTCGGAGGACAATGTTATGCGAGCCCAAGCCCTGTCTGACCGGGGTGCCCAGAACGCCCAAAGCGCACGTAGCCAGAGCGCACAGCGAACAGACATTGTGTGCTACAAATGTGGCCAAAAAGGGACATATCAAAAGGACCTGTCGACGCAAGGTGTGGTGTAACCACTGTAGGAGATCCACACATCAAGGAGCCGCCTGCAAAAGGAGACCGGACCAGGACGACGCGCGAGGGGTGTCCGAGCAAGACAAGCCAGGACGCAGTGTTACGAGGGGCCTGATGGTGGACACCGGTGCGACTGCGCATATTATCACCGACCTGGCCAGGTTCAAGGTGTTCGATGACGGTTTCCAGGCCGAGACGCACTGCGTGGAGCTGGCGGACGGCACGAGGAGCAAAGGGGTCGCAGAGCGCAGAGGAGATGCGGAGGTGTGCTTGATGGACAGCCGAGGGAGGCGACTGACTACAACGCTGCGAGGGGCGCTGTACATCCCCTCATTCCCCCAGGACATCTTCTCTGTAAAAGCAGCCACAGACACTGGGGCAACTGTGATCTTCAGAACAGGAGAAGACATCCTACAGCACAGAGACGGTACTGCATTTCACATCCATGAGCATAATAGACTATATTATTTGCCCACAGTGGATGACCAATGTGATCAAAGTAAGAGCTGTTTTGATCTAAAGACATGGCATGAAATTCTAGGACATTGTAATTTTGAGGATGTTCTGAAACTCCAGAATGTTGTTGATGGTATGTCAATTAAGGGAAAAATTGATAAGTCTAACCTGAACTGTGAAGTGTGCACTCGGGGAAAGTTTGTACAGAGCTTCAACAGGAAGCCTGATAGAAGGGCCAAAAATGCTCTAGAGTTGGTGCACACAGACCTAGCGGGTCCAATTGACCCAGTGTCCATAGATGGACATAGATTTGCACTTTCGTTCACAGATGACTATACTAGTACTGTGTTTTTCTACTTTCTTAAGCACAAGAGTGATACTGTACAGGCGACAGAGCAGTTCATAGCTGACACCGCCCCGTATGGTAGGATCAGACGTATCAGGTCAGATAATGGTACTGAATTCACAGGGAAAGAGTACCAAGGGCTACTGAGAAGAAATGGTATCAGACATGAGACATCATCTCCATATTCGCCACATCAGAATGGCACTGCAGAACGCCAGTTTAGGACTCTCTTTGACATGGCTCGATGCATGTTATTAGAGAGCAAGCTACCCAAGGTGTTATGGCCTTATGCAGTACAGACTGCATCTGTAGTGAGAAATAGGTGTTTTAACAATCGCACAAAACAGACACCTTACATGATGCTGACAGGGAGACGTCCCAATATGTCTAGGATGCAGAAGTTTGGAACGGTGTGTTATGCCTACAAACAGGATAAGAAAAAGCTAGACCCAAGGAGTGAGAAGGGCTTCTTTGTAGGGCATGACAAGAAAAGCCCAGCTTACCTGGTTTTCTATCCTGACAGTGGAAAGGTGAGGAAGCACAGACTGGTCAGATTTATGCCAAAGACGATGGGTGAGCAGCAGACACAGACTGAGATATCAATAGATGATGAGGACTGTGATGTGCCACAAAGGGCCAGCACGACTAAGCAAAGGGACGCGAGTCCAAAGACAGCTGAAGAGCATATTCCTGTGACCAGGCCCGAACAGGTGCAGACTAGGGAGAAACAGGAGTCTCCACGCTATCCTCCCAGGGAGAGGAAGAGACCTGATTATTTTGGGGACCGTGTCTATGAAGTAGAAAGTCAGGACCAGGCACAGGTAAACATTGATTACTGCTACAAAATGTTGTGTAACGTACCTTTGACCTACAGTGATGCAGTGAAGTCACCCAAGTCTAGAGAATGGGTCAGTGCTATGGACGACGAAATGCAATCATTGAGAGAGAATGGTACGTTTACTTTGACTAACTTACCCCAGGGCAAAGTTGCAGTGGGGGGTAGATGGGTGTATACAATCAAGAAAAATGCAGATGGTTCAGAAAAATACAAAGCACGCTATGTTGCAAAAGGCTACAGTCAGAGAAGGGGTGTTGACTATGAAGAGACCTTTTCTCCCACAGCCGATTTAACCAGTGTTCGAGTGTTGATGCAAAAAGCAGCACAGGAGAATTTGATTTTACATCAAATGGATGTCAAAACTGCCTATCTTCATGCACCGATAGATTGTGAGATATACATGGAACAGCCAGAGGGTTATGAGCAGACATCTGGCACAGAGACAGTGGTGTGTAAACTAGAGAAGTCACTGTATGGTCTAAAACAGTCTGGCCGAAATTGGAACCATTTATTACACGACTATCTAATGGTGAATGAGTTTGTGCAAAACCCTGCAGATCATTGTGTATATACTAAAGAAACGGAACATGAGAAAGTGATCATGATTATATGGGTCGATGATTTGGTTATTGCTGCCAGTAACGAGAATGCACTGAATGTTGTAAAAGAGATGCTCTCAAAGAAATTTCAGATGAAAGATATGGGCAAATTGACACATTTCCTGGGAATCGATTTTGAACAGTGTGATGGATGTGTAACAATGTCACAAAAGCAGTGTGTAAAGAACATGCTAGAGAGGTTTGACATGCAGAACTGTAAACCCAGATCGACGCCTTGTGAGCAGACACTCAATTACACTGAAGGAGCAGGATTAATGAGTGATGTCACTCGGTACAGAGAGGTCGTCGGTAGCCTCATCTACCTGACTATGTGTACTAGGCCAGATCTTTGTTTCATAGTGAGTAAACTGTCCCAGTATTTTACCAAACCAACCGAGGAGCATTGGGCCACTGCCAAACATGTATTGAGGTTCTTAAAGGGCACCAGTGATAAAATGTTGTGTTACAAAAGGTGTAACTCTGATTTGAGATTACAGGCTTTCAGTGATGCTGACTGGGCAGCAGATGTCACAGACCGTCGTAGCACAACAGGTTACTGTGTTAGTCTACATGAGAATGGTCCATTGGTCTCATGGAAGACCAAAAAGCAACCAACGGTGGCGTTGTCCACATGTGAGGCGGAGTACATGGCATTAGCTGCAACCACCCAAGAGTGTTTACACCTGACTCAACTGTTGACACATATGGATGCATGCAAGTATGCACCACCCATTGTCCATGAGGACAATCAGGGAACGATTGCATTAGCTAAGAACCCAGTCCGCAGACAAAGATGCAAACACATAGATATAAAGTACAATTTCATCAGGTCTACAGTACAGAATGGACAGATCTGTTTGCAATATTGTCCCACAGATCAAATGGTGGCTGATGTGTTTACCAAACCAGTAACTAAGGACAAATTGGTTAGGTTCACAAAGGTTATGTTTGGGAGAGAAACCACATCAGTGTGAGTAAGGACCAAGCGGTCAATTTTTGTTTTGGTTTTCTTGCTTTATTTTTTCAAAGTGTTATAAGAGAATACCAGTGAAAAACTGAAGACTGTTTGTAAATGATGATGATGATGTATATTCTTGTTTCACAGGAGAGGAACAATATCAGTGCCAGCTTTTGTTTGTTTGATTGATGGAATGACAGCCCCAAAGAGTGTTATGGAAATTGTAGGCTACTGATTGTTATTGATTTGTTTATTTTTCTCTCCATCTTGGTCAGGTGAGAGCAAGTGGGGGTGTTGACATGAGTGTGCTCTCCAGTCATCCCTATCCCAGTGTGAGTGGGGCATAATTGGTTGATTGACACCAGCTGTGTGACATGAATGATTGAGCCAGCTGATCCTATATATGTGACCATTCCCACAATAAACGTTGCTTCCTTGATAACATGAACCCTGTCTGACAGCGTATGATTCCTCCGTTCAGTGTGTAGTCCGATCGTTATGGTCTTAGCCAATACGCAATAACCAACGTTTAACACTTCCGATCACAAGTCCAACTCACTATCCACTAGACCACCACTACCCCTGTACTGCTATCTAGCCCCCCCCTCTCTCTCCTCTATACTGCTATCTACCCCCCCTCTCTCTCTCCTCTGTACTGCTATCTGGCCCCTCTCTCTCTCCTCTGTACTGCTATCTGGCCCCTCTCTCTCTCTCCTCTGTACTGCTATCTAGCCCCTCTCTCTCTCCTCTGTACTGCTATCTAGCCCCCCCCTCTCTCTCCTCTGTACTGCTATCTAGCCCCCCTGTCTCTCTCCTCTGTACTGCTATCTGGCCCCTCTCTCTCTCTCCTCTGTACTGCTATCTATCCCCTCTCTCTCTCTCCTCTGTACTGCTATCTATCCCCTCTCTCTCTCCTCTATACTGCTATCTGGCCCCTCTCTCTCTCCAGTGGCATTTTCTATTATATTGTCAACTTTTTTTTAATCTCTATCTCTCCTCTCTCTTTGCTGTTTCTTGTTTCTGGGCCTGTCCTGTCAACCTCTCTGCTTCCTTGCAGATGGATGTAGTGAGTGCATTCCAGAGCGGATTTTCCTTTCAGGGGGCTCTGAGGCGGCAGCCCTCCACCAGCAGCAGCCAACAGCACGATGTAACCTATGTTTCTAGCCCTTCACATGTCGCCTTATCTACTACTGCCACTGCCAGCTCCGCTTCTGCCACTGGGGGGCGTGAGTGCTGCGTGTTGTTTCCTTTAGTGCAGCATGAGATCTTCTAACATCTTCCTTATTATTCCACTTCCGCCTAACGTCGTTTCTCTCTCATGTTGCTGCCTTAATGTCCCTTTTTCTTCTTCTTTCTTTCGGAAAAAAAGAAAAGACAAACAAACATCTTCCATATTTGCTTCTTCTAAACATAACTGCTGTATTATATCTATGTGCCTGTAACAAGGTCACTAGTCCAAGGTTTCTTTCTTTGTGTCATCTTGTTTTCTGTTCTGCTTCCGCTTTGATTTGATTTGATTTGATTTGATTTGATTTGATTTGATTTGATTTGATTTGATTAATTCATGCTTGCAGTGGAGCCAAGGCCCCACTGAAAAACTGCAGAACTTACATAGATATGACACACAATATTAGCAGCACAACAATTACACAACAATTTTAAAGTTAAAATAGATTTCAAGGCGGCAAAGCAAGGGCAGGTAGCAGTCATGGTAGCCATGCTGTATTATGTGTGAGTCTAGATATTGTCATTGTACAGTCTAACTGCAGTATGCAGGGTTGAGTTTTTCAGCCTGCTGGTTTTGGCCTTTGGTTCAGCCAGCTTGTGCTGGTTCCTCAGTGGTCTTGGTCTGATAAAGGAGGTAGTGTGGGGGGTGGGGGTGGGGGGGTGTTGGCTGTAGTTGGATCGACGTTGTTATCTGGTGCGTCTGCAGCTGTCACTGGTCCCTGTCCCCCCTACCGTGCTCGAGGCAGGTTGTTGTGGCAGCTCTAGTCCTTAGCTGGGTAAATGTTTTGAGTATATGCCCATGGTCACGGTAAAAGACTAAACTATGATGATGGGGGAGAGAGGGCTGAGCAGTCTTGAGCTTAACCTCGAGTTTCTCCCTCAACTGTCAGTGCCAGACTTTCATGGCTCAACATTATTAAACCCCCTGCAAATAGCAGCCGTGGTTCCGGTCTTGTCTGGCCTGCTCAGTGACGGCCTCCAGGGTTTTCCAGGGTGACACACAGAGCAGTCTGGGTATGCCCAGTCGGAGGGCCTTCTGCATTAGCTCCCAGTAATTGACAATCAGTGGCAGCAAATTGAACATGGTTTCTGGCTGCTGTGCAGCACCCAGGAATGTCCTGTGTCCTCTCCAGAGTGGAAGTCTGCTCTGCGTACAAGAAAAGGACCAAGGCCATGCCCCTAACCTCCAAATGAATCTTGTCTCCTTTGACTGCTCTCCTTTCCCACCAGACTAAAGAGTTTCTTGACGTGTTCAGTGTATTAACTGTTCCCTTGCAGGGAGCGGATGACCGTGAACTAAACTGCTCATTTGCAGGGCTTGGCAGACAGGCTGACTGACCTGCTGTGGACATTGGCTTTATTACTGGTCATCTGATGTTTTATAGACTACGAGGCTGGGTGGTTGGATGACTGGAAACGTTCATATAATTCTTGGAAGTAAAATGTGTGTTTTTAGTTAGCCAAACAGTCCTCCATGTGCTCTAGATTTGATTTGGATTATTTTCAATTTGCGGTAAATTATTCACAAGACTGAGATGTCAATAAGGAAGCAACTTTACTGTGTGTTAACGTTAACATTGGTCCCCTCCTAGGCATAGACGGATCATGAAAAAATGGGCCCCTGGGCCTGGACGTGTAGAAAGCCCCCCCCCCCCTCCCCAGCGCAAACACATTTTTTTTTAGAGCGCAAGTAAACACAATGCCAACAGCATATAAGACATAGCCTACGTTTACCTGCATCTCAACAGGTTTTACAGCGGAGGAACACTCAAAGCCAACAGCACAATAACTAGAAAAAATTCACCTGTATTTCAACGACACAGGATTTACAACACAGGCATGCCACACTCACTTTTTTTTGAAGATCTAAGATGCCCAAGTAGTTTCCATTGTGTGGGGAATCTAGCAATTCATCACGCCCCCTAAATGCGAGACCCCTCTCCCCTAAGAACTTGATGACGGAGACAACTCTCCTAAGCACCTCTCTCCAATATTGCCTCTCTCCATCGATTTGCTTCATAAGGTCGGCGTCCACGGTGGCACATGTGATTCTCTGATGCAGGGCAAGCATGCAGGCTCGATGTTCTTCACTTCTCTCGTGCTCGCCGATTCGCTCTGGGTGTTTCCAGTCACAATAGCCAGTAACGAACAGTGATGCCGGTAACGCGTTACTAAGTAACTCGTTACTCTAATCTGAATACTTTTCCCAGTAACGAGTATTCTAACGCGATACTATTTCCAAATCAGTAATCGGATTAAAGTTACTTATTCAAGTGGCTGTGCGTTACTATTGCGTTACTACCTCATAACATAGGCTAAATGCAGTATTTCTTTGTCATGTTCGATAGTAAACAAACATTTCTCGCGTCTTGGGGAGTGACGTCAGTGCTCACGTTTTCAACACGAGGTTACTATGGAAGGCCATGCCCGCAAAAAACGTCTCTCGACTATCGCGAGATTGCAGCAGAATCGCTCACGTGTATCACCACGCTGATTGCACAGTGTAAACAGAAGCGTAGCCTACACAATGGAGCGAGAACAGAGATATGCGTTAAATAGATGGAAATATAAGGATTATTTTGAGTTTGTGTCAGCAAAGGATGACAAGAACATAAATGTTGATCATTGATAAACTCAGACTCACCCAGTTTAGGATTAGGATTATATTAGGATCATATCTGAATGGTCAGGGTAGGTTTTAGGTTTTGTGAAACCACTCCTTGCTAGTTACTGTTAAATAAAGATTATATTTATTTTATTGTTTAAAAACAAGTATTTATGTTGGGTGAGGCAAAGAAAGACTCTTTATTTTGTTGTTTTAAGTTATTGTTTAAAGTTTAATTATGTAATTTAAGTTACTGTTAAAATAAAGTGAGTTTTGGCAAAACCAGTTTTCATTTTTATGTTGCGGGGGGGGGGGGGGGTCGGGTGCCTAGGCAGCTGCCAATAGTAACTAAAAAAGTAACTAGTAATCTAACTTAGTTACTTTTAAAATCAAGTAATCAGTAAAGTAACTAGATTACTTTTTAAAGGAGTAATCAGTAATCAGTAATCAGAATACTTTTTCAAAGTAACTGTGGCAACACTGGTAACGAATGCAGCATGTGACTTAGTGGACAACAGCTTGCATGCAAAACAATAAATATTTCCTGTGAATGGGGAATACGTAATCCACTCTCTATCAACCACTTGGCTATTGGGCAAAATGCATTTCAGCTGTTCATTTGTTAATACTCTGGATTTGCCACCAATCCCACTATCCCTTACAGACGCTAGATAATGTGCACGCCGATTCTGGAACACTTTAACTCCTCTGTCAATTAGAACCGCTTTGGCCCGCTTACTTTGAGTGATCTCCCACAAAGCTGGGTCAGTTACGGTTTCAAACCAAGCCTCGCTCTCCTCTCTTTGAGTAGTCTGTAACTGATCCTCCATGTTAGCAGGCGGCGGAGGCGACACGCGTCGCCGTTTGGCCTCTTGAGCACCGGCCTGCTCCTCTTCCTCACTCGCCAGCACCAACAGTTGCCCTGGTGGTGCAGCATTCGCACTAGCACTAGCAGTGCTGCTGACTGGCTCTGGCTGTTGCTCATCTCCCACGATGGGCTCGTCAGCCTCCCCCGCAACCCTAATGTTGTTCTCTTCATTTGTTTTAATATTCTTGAAAAAATGTGAAATTCGAGGAACATGATGTAAAATATCAGATTGTTTTGCTTCTTTTTCTTTTTTTATCTTTCGTTTAGCTGCTCCACTTAATGTGTGAAGGTGCTCCATTTTACCTGTGCGTTGTCAGTCTCAAGTTCGTTGTTATTGACATTGACCTCGCGACCTGCACCAGTGTGACATCGTGACCTGTCCCCGGTACACAAACTTTAATGGCGCCCTCTAGTGTCTAGTTTCTATAGCCTACTCATTAATCTAATGGGAATGTAGCCTGTATTCGCATTATAATCCGAGTAGGCTATAGAAACTATGTAGCCCACACAAGCTTCTCTTTTTTTTGCAAGACGTGGGCCCCTATAAAATTGTTCAAAATAGTATATTCAAAAGTATATTCAAAATAGTTTTTTTACGTTCATATAAGGAATCTCATTTGTCCCAGTTACAGTAGGACATTTTCTACCGGCATCCCTGCGACAAGAAATGCAAAGGGCCCCCTGATCTCTGGGGCCCCTGGGCCTGGGCCCGGTAGGCCCGTTCAGTAATATGTCTTTGCTCCTAGGTTGCACTACTTGTATTCAATCACTTCTCTCATGTATCAACTACCGGTATGTCTTCCTGCTAAACTGTGAACCCTCTCTTCCCAGGTGCTTCGTTGAGAAAAGAAAACATTTTCATTTAGGATTGAAGATTCATTCTGTCTTGCATATCGTGGTTTTATTGTGATATTCCTCATTTGTAGCCAGTTTGTCCACTGTTGCCAAAAATGCACCAGAAAAGCGCAGAATCTTATAACACTGACTCCAACATATTCCTCCTTAGATTCTGTGAAATGTGTCATGGGCTATACTCAAAGGTTTACTACTATTGAACACACAGGTAGCGCCGCTCTGCATGGGTTCAAGTCTCTAGTCTCGTTTGTGATTCTTGTGCTGTACATATAAAGCTTTGGACCTGCTTGGCTGCCGCAGTTTTTGTTTTCTCCACAACATAATCAAGTGACTGACCCTCCCCCTCTCCTCCCCCAACCTGAAGCATGTCCAACGAGTAACCTTCTGTGTCCAAGCTTCTGTCCTCTATGGGTCTGTTCTCGTCTAGAACGTCTGTCCTGGTCGTCTCCTTTTGCATTTTGAATACTAGGACAGTCCCAGAGTACATTTTGACTACTCCTAGTATTGAGATGCTCGAGCATCATAGACGTGCTGCCATGATAAGCGAGTTCAGCTTTGCAAATGTTACATTTTACTTTCTTTGTTTCAACGTTGTGGTTGAAATGTTCCCATACTTTAGAGGTACGAGGACGGGACGCCATTTCTCCGTTTGTTTTTCCGGAGACGTCACGTGTGCCCCGGATGACCGACACTGCGCATGTACATCAAAGACACTGGCAGACGCTAGCTTCAGGGAAGCTTCAGGGAAGAAAAACTAATGAGCTTTATTCAGCTCCCAAAAAACATGCGACTACGGCGACTACCAAATATGTCGGCGACGATTTTGGTAGTCGACGTCGTCGCGACTAGTCGACTAATCGTGGCAGCCTTACTCCAGAACAAGGGGTAGGGGTGAAAAAGGGAAACAGGATTTAGCCTTGGTTACGAATCCTGGGCGCATTCAAAAACATTTGATTGGTGTTAGCACGAGAGTTCACCATATTGCTTAGACCAGTCTATTCCTTTTAAATCCATCCAGTGTAGAGTGCACCATTCAGAGAGAGGGGTAGAGAATCAAGCCGCAGCCCCGTCAATGTGGAAGACGCTTTAGCACAACAATTCATAGTAGTACCTAACCTCTGTTAGGTTTTTGGTAATCCGTATGTTTGTGAAATTAACTCTCCACTATATGTGCCTCTTCCTTTGTTTACTACACAGATCCACCTTACAGCCCAGCTACCATGTCTGAACACAAGTCTACAGAGTCCCTGGGTTCTGGCTGTGGTTCTCCAGCCCAGACAAGCACAGAGCGGGGTCCAGAGATGGTGGCAGTGAAGCTGGAGGACTGCAGTCAAACACTGGAACTCAATGTGGTAGTGAAAGAGGGGGAGGAGGAAGTGATGGTGACAGAAGAGGAAGGAGGAGAAGAAGTGGTGGAGAAAGACATGATGGTGAAAGAGGAGGAAAGGGTAGAGGATGTGGAGGAGATGGATGGTAAGTTAATGTTATGAAGTTGTCTAATGTTAGGATGAGTGGAAAGTGATATTTCTCTCCATTTCCCTCCTTTCCTTTACATTTCATATGGTCTGGTTTTTATTGAGAAATATTGGTGTGAATCACTGTTGATAAATGTGTGTGAACGAGTGCGCACATTTTGGTTCTGTTACCGGACCAACCAACCAAAAACCACAAACCTGAACAAACTATCATATAGACCACCGCCAGGTCACAACACTCAAGGGAGCTCAGATGGAGCTGGCCAGGCAGTGATAGTGTTATGGTCAGAATGACCCAGACAGTGATGGGGTCAGGGTTAGATGGAGCTGGCCCAGGCAGTTATAGGGTTAGGATCAGACTGAACCAGGCAGTGATAGCGTTAGGGTCAGACTGACCCAGGCAGTAATAGGGTTAGGGTCAGACTGACCCAGGCAGTAATAGGGTTAGGGTCAGATGGAGCTGACCCAGGCAGTGATAGGGTTAGGGTCAGACTGACCCAGGCAGTGATAGGGTTAGGGTCAGACTGACCCAGGCAGTGATAGGGTTAGGGTCAGATGGAGCTGGCCCAGGCACTGATCGTAAGGTGTATGTACCCGTTTGGTAAGCTAACCCCATACTTTTATTTTTCATTCTTCTTAGAAAACCAGACCACCTTTTCTGTTCTTCTGTTCAGTCAATGTGGAAGACGCTTTACTACAGCATCTCATAGTAGTGCATATCTTCTGTTAGGTTTCTGGTCATTTGTATGTTTGTGAAATTAACTCTCCACTATGTGCCTCTTCCTTTGTTTACTCTACACAGATCCACCTTACAGCCCAGCTACCATGTCTGAACACAAGTCCACAGAGTCCCTGGGTTCTGGCTGTGGTTCTCCAGCCCAGACAAGCACACAGCGGGGTCCAGAGATGGTGGCAGTAAAGCTGGAGGACTGCAGTCAAACACTGGAACTCAATGTGGTAGTGAAAGAGGGGGAGGAGGAAGTGATGGTGACAGAAGAGGAAGGAGGAGAAGAAGTGGTGGAGAAAGACATGATGGTGAAAGAGGAGGAAAGAGTAGAGGATATGGAGGAGATAGATGGCGAGTTGGATGGTAAGTTAATGTTATGAAGTTGTCTAATGTTAGGATGAGTGGAAAGTGATATTTAGATAGTTCTCTCCATTTCCCTCCTTTCCTTTACATTTCATATGGTCTGGTTTTTATTGAGAAATATTGGTGTGAATCACTGTTGATAAATGTGTGTGAACGAGTGCGCACATTTTGGTTCTGTTACCGGACCAACCAACCAAAAACCACAAACCTGAACAAACTATCATATAGACCACCGCCAGGTCACGCCACTCAAGGGAGCTCAGATGGAGCTGGCCAGGCAGTGATAGGGTTAGGGTCAGAATGACCCAGACAGTGATGGGGTCAGGGTTAGATGGAGCTGGCCCAGGCAGTTATAGGGTTAGGATCAGACTGAACCAGGCTGTGATAGCTTTAGGGTCAGACTGACCCAGGCAGTAATAGGGTTAGGGTCAGACTGACCCAGGCAGTGATAGGGTTAGGGTCAGATGGAGCTGGCCCAGGCACTGATCGTAAGGTGTATGTACCCGTTTGGTAAGCTAACCCCATACTTTTATTTTTCATTCTTCTTAGAAAACCAGACCACCTTTTCTGTTCTTCTGTTCAGTCAATGTGGAAGACGCTTTACTACAGCATCTCATAGTAGTGCATATCTTCTGTTAGGTTTCTGGTCATTTGTATGTTTGTGAAATTAACTCTCCACTATATGTGCCTCTTCCTTTGTTTACTACACAGATCCACCTCACAGCCCAGCTACCATGTCTGAACACAAGTCCACAGAGTCCCTGGGTTCTGGCTGTGGTTCTCCAGCCCAGACAAGCACAGAGCGGGGTCCAGAGATGGTGGCAGTAAAGCTGGAGGACTGCAGTCAAACACTGGAACTCAATGTGGTAGTGAAAGAGGGGGAGGAGGAAGTGATGGTGACAGAAGAGGAAGGAGGAGAAGAAGTGGTGGAGAAAGACATGATGGTGAAAGAGGAGGAAAGAGTAGAGGATGTGGAGGAGATGGATGGTAAGTTAATGTTATGAAGTTGTCTAATGTTAGGATGAGTGGAAAGTGATATTTAGATAGTTCTCTCCATTTCCCTCCTTTCCTTTACATTTCATATGGTCTGGTTTTTATTGAGAAATATTGGTGTGAATCACTGTTGATAAATGTGTGTGAATGAGTGCGCACATTTTGGTTCTGTTACCGGACCAACCAACCAAAAACCACAAACCTGAACAAACGATCATATAGACCACCGCCAGGTCACGCCACTCAAGGGAGCTCAGATGGAGCTGGCCAGGCAGTGATAGTGTTAGGGTCAGAATGACCCAGACAGTGATGGGGTCAGGGTTAGATGGAGCTGGCCCAGGCAGTTATAGGGTTAGGATCAGACTGAACCAGGCAGTGATAGCGTTAGGGTCAGACTGACCCAGGCAGTGATAGGGTTAGGGTCAGACTGACCCAGGCAGTGATAGGGTTAGGGTCAGACTGACCCAGGCAGTGATAGGGTTAGGATCAGACTGACCCAGGCAGTAATAGGGTTAGGGTCAGACTGACCCAGGCAGTGATAGGGTTAGGGTCAGACTGACCCAGGCAGTGATAGGGTTAGGGTCAGATGGAGCTGACCCAGGCAGTGATAGGGTTAGGGTCAGACTGACCCAGGCAGTGATAGGGTTAGGGTCAGACTGACCCAGGCAGTGATAGGGTTAGGGTCAGACTGACCCAGGCAGTGATAGGGTTAGGGTCAGATGGAGCTGGCCCAGGCACTGATCGTAAGGTGTATGTACCCGTTTGGTAAGCTAACCCCATACTTTTATTTTTCATTCTTCTTAGAAAACCAGACCACCTTTTCTGTTCTTCTGTTCAGTCAATGTGGAAGACGCTTTACTACAGCATCTCATAGTAGTGCATATCTTCTGTTAGGTTTCTGGTCATTTGTATGTTTGTGAAATTAACTCTCCACTATGTGCCTCTTCCTTTGTTTACTACACAGATCCACCTCACAGCCTAGCTACCATGTCTGAACACAAGTCCACAGACTCCCTGGGTTCGGACTGTGGTTCTCCAGCCCAGACAAGCACACAGCGGGGTCCAGAGATGGTGGCAGTAAAGCTGGAGGACTGCAGTCAAACACTGGAACTCAATGTGGTAGTGAAAGAGGGGGAGGAGGAAGTGATGGTGACAGAAGAGGAAGGAGGAGAAGAAGTGGTGGAGAAAGACATGATGGTGAAAGAGGAGGAAAGAGTAGAGGATGTGGAGGAGATAGATGGCGAGTTGGATGGTAAGTTAATGTTATGAAGTTGTCTAATGTTAGGATGAGTGGAAAGTGATATTTAGATAGTTCTCTTCATTTCCTTCCTTTCCTTTACATTTCATATGGTCTGGTTTTTATTGAGAAATATTGGTGTGAATCACTGTTGATAAATGTGTGTGAACGAGTGCGCACATTTTGGTTCTGTTACCGGACCAACCAACCAAAAACCACAAACCTGAACAAACTATCATATAGACCACCGCCAGGTCACGCCACTCAAGGGAGCTCAGATGGAGCTGGCCAGGCAGTGATAGTGTTATGGTCAGAATGACCCAGACAGTGATAGGGTCAGGGTTGGTTGGAGCTGGCCCAGGCAGTTATAAGGTTAGGATCAGACTGACCCAGGCAGTGATAGAGTTAGGGTCAGACTGACCCAGGCAGTGATAGCGTTAGGGTCAGACTGACCCAGGCAGTTATAGGGTTAGCATCAGACTGAACCAGGTAGTGATAGCGTTAGGGTCAGACTGACCCAGGCAGTAATAGGGTTAGGGTCAGATGGAGCTGACACAGGCAGTGATAGGGTTAGGGTCAGACTGACCCAGGCAGTGATAGGGTTAGGGTCAGATGGAGCTGACACAGGCAGTGATAGAGTTATGGTCAGACTGACCCAGGCAGTGATAGGTTTAGGGTCAGACTGACCCAGGCAGTGATAGGGTTAGGGTCAGACTGACCCAGGCAGTGATAGGGTTAGGGTCAGACTGACCCAGGCAGTGATAGGGTTAGGGTCAGATGGAGCTGACACAGGCAGTAATAGGGTTATGGTCAGACTGACCCAGGCAGTGATAGGTTTAGGGTCAGACTGACCCAGGCAGTGATAGGGTTAGTTTCAGATGGAGCTGGCCCAGGCACTGATCGTAAGGTGTATGTACCCGTTTGGTAAGCTAACCCCATACTTTTATTTCTCATTCTTCTTAGAAAACCAGACCACCTTTTCTGTTCTTCTGTTCAGTCAATGTGGAAGACGCTTTACTACAGCATCTCATAGTAGTGCATATCTTCTGTTAGGTTTCTGGTCATTTGTATGTTTGTGAAATTAACTCTCCACAATGTGCCTCTTCCTTTGTTTACTACACAGATCCACCTCACAGCCCAGCTACCATGTCTGAACACAAGTCCACAGAGTCCCTGGGTTCGGACTGTGGTTCTCCAGCCCAGACAAGCACACAGCGGGGTCCAGAGATGGTGGCCGTGAAGCTGGAGGACTGCAGTCAAACACTGGAACAGAATGTGGTAGTGGAAGAGGAGGAGGGAGAAGTGATGGTGAAAGAAGAGGAGGAAGGAGGAGAAGTGGTGCAGAAAGATGTGATAGGAGAGGAAATAGAGGACACACATTTGGGTGGTAAGTTCATGTGATGAATTTGCTAATGTTAAAATGGTATTCATTGGACAACTCCTAGTCAGTGCTCTATGGTGTTAATAGTGTACTACTGTAACAGTCAATACTTAGTTTGACAGTGCCTCTTTGGTCTCTTCTATTGTGGCATTGATAAGTCTCTCTTGAACTCTGTGTTCAGTCATTATATTCTACAGACCCCAGAGATGTTGTCACTTCTGCCCCGATACTGTTTTTTGCCACCGATACCGATCACAGATAATCTATGAGAAATATCGGCCGATATACTGCCGATACACTGCCGATACCTATCAAATAATAGCCTAATACTAATAGGATAATAAAAAAAAGAAAATTAGTGTGGATGAGACAATTGACATTTAGAGCATCCGATAAAGCGAGGCCTAAATGTTTTAAAAGTATTTTTTTAAATCTCCACAAACCTTTTGCTAGGCTCGCCGAGTTGTGTCTGTACACTTTCTCTGCCTTTTTCTTCTCCTTCTCTGCGGTCAGCTTTTCAAACTCGCCATGCTCTACTACGTGATGCACAGTAAGGCCTGATCCCAATTCACCCCTATGACTCTGTTTCACCCCTCCTGCTCCGTTTCATGTTTTCATCGGGGGCTAGGGGGGGAGGGGGAGGGCTATCCACGGCTCAGTTTGGAGATTTTTTGGGACCACGTTAGATTTCGGAGCCATAACCCTACCTCCCAGGATGCATTGCGAATCATCTACAGAAATCTGATTCCGGCAATGCGGAAGACAACCACACATGTCATTACTTTTTACTCTGTGATTACTTGGTAATAAAGATTTGAAAAATTATGAAAATTATCTCATTATCTTAGTTTAATGTCATTCAATGCATTGTAGACCTTGTTTTAATAACAAGCATAACCAAAAATATATAACTAAAAATAACCAATATATGCCGATGTGCTGTGCCTATGCTTAACATAGAAATACACCGTTCCAAAGTCCAGCGCGCTTCAGCCAAGTTTAAGATCTGAGGGTTTTGGTGCTCAGCAGTAGAGGACAATAATAGCTAAACTGTTACCTGGGCACTTCCATTAGACTACCAAAAGCAAGACAATGGAGCACTCATATCTGTGCGTTTGTCACCCTGTTCCTCTGCAACAAACGCAGAGATTGTATGAGCGCCCCGGCGTCCCAGTCCAATAGAAGCGCCAGGCACAGCCTCCCCATAGAAATACACCATGTCATCGGAGCGCGATTCACATTTCTCAGATGTACAATCCTGTTTAAAAAATAAAATAAAAAATAATCTTACATGTGTCGTTTGACAGCGGGTGATGGATTTGATGTAAAGTTATCTATCAAACATTAGGCTGATTTGTGAATGATAGTCACGCGTTAGGACCTATTTCATGTCGCATTTCTCCTCTTTGATGGCATATGACGCTATAGCTATGGCACTTATTAAACCAAAACACGCAATCTAATCCAAGCAGTTGTTATTATGTAATATTATTGATGGGTTATATCATGTTCTGACTAACAGCGGCTGTTTCTCCAGCGTTCCTGTCACATCGAATTTCGGAACGCCATGAAAATAAATCTGCCCTCCGTGTCTAATGTTATCTATCTAACGTTACATGTTTTAAGGCTGATCTGTGCATGATACTGGTGCATTTTGACATACTTCATGTTGCATTCCCCCTAGGGCTGCAACTAACGATTATTTTGATAATCGAATAATCTGCCGATTATTTTTTCGGTTAATCGATTAATCGGATACAAAAAAAACGGGAAAAAAAGATTTATTTTGCTAATTTTATTTTATGTTTTCTAAATCAGCCAGGCCTATACATATACATGTGCAAAATGAATAAGTATTAATAAAAAATAATAAATAATATAAATAAAAAAGGCTTTGCTACATCAAATGTTTAACAACAGGCCATGGACTATGGCAGTAGATTGTTTCAATAAAGTAGTTGAACTCTAGCTCAATACATGCATTGTTTTAGGTAATAACTTTGCTTAATGTAAAGGTCAGTAACCCAAAGTGCAATATAGGCTACAGACAAGACACTAATGTTTTTATATAACAGATATGCTCCAAAACAATGCAATGTGTCCTCTCACTCCATACAATAGGCTAGGCTACAGTCAGTGCCTCACTCTAACTCACGGGTAGCTTGGTAGGCTACCACTAGCTAGCCTTTAGCTTATCACCTCTGCTCTACCACTGACGTTAGCCAGCTAGCTAAATACACTTGTCATGCAATATTGAATTCATGAATGCGAGCAAACACTCACTGGCTATCGCATTACATTACAGTCATTTAGCTGACGCTTCGCCAGAACTCACACTAACGCATTTGCATGGAGAGCAGGAGACCATGGAAGGGCTGAGCCCAGCAGGACTTATATAATAAAACAATAGGAAGTTAGCTGTAACCCTCCTCTATAGAAACATAGTTACTGCTCTGGTTATCAGCACAGCTACGCAGACTACAGCTGGACGAGCAGCGTAGTGACAGTCAGCTAGCGGCAGCAGCGAGCTAACCCTGCTAGCTAACTCACTAGCATGTCCTGACAGCAGACAGCTTCACTCTCAAGGCTTTTGAGTAGCATGATTTAAATGTAGCCGCCGCACCGGATTTTCCCACTTTTCCGGTTCCGGTCATAGGTTCTGCCCTTTCCGGCCATAGGTAGCGCTATGATTCGCGATGCCTACACCGGCCGCAAGACAGCGTGGCGTGCGTCAACAGGAAGTAGGTTTGTTATGGAAACAAAACCCGACAAAAAAAATTTAAATAAAAAAAGACGAATCGATAATGGCATTCGTCGCCAACGAATTTCATTATCGATTTTTAGCGATTCCATCGATTCGTTGTTGCAGCCCTAATTCCCCCCTTTGATGGCAGATGATGCCTGAAATTTACCTTAAGTTCAGCCGCGAAGTTCTTGCATGGTTTTCCTATCTCAGTGCAGACTGGCAGGGTAGGAGCACAGGATGATAGCCTACAGATCACCTATTCTGCCATGGTCTGATAATGAAGCATTGTTCTTTTTTGTTTGATGACTTTGATCCGTTAATAGTGTAAAACCGAGCGTCAATGCTTTTCTATGACACTACTGATGACGTATCAGGGTCTTGAAGGGTTGTCCCATTTCATAGGGAAAGATTTCAACCACTATGGCTTGTGGCTCTGTTCAGAGGCCTTGGCTCCAAAGCAAGTGGCACTCCAACACAGATAACATTTGCGTATCTGCAACTTCTGCACATGCTTCTGGTTAGGGGTGTAACGGATCGCCCCCCCACGGTTCGGCACGCATGTGTACCGCGGATCAATTGCAAAATGTAACCAAGTAATAATATTACTTAATATTAGTTCATATCCCTTGTAAATCACAATGTAGAGTTGCCATGAAAAGATAGACGCGACAGTTGCGTGCTTTCTTTTACTCTAAAGCGCAATGATAAGTTGATAATGGGGGAAAAAATCCAGAACAACAAGGCTGCGTTCGTAAATTCGCTCTGGAATCTGATCAGCATTCATGGAACGCCTCTTGTCCAATCAAATTACTTGGTCCCTTTATGACGTCGGACCCAGTGTGCTCTCCGGCGCTCTCAGAGCAAATTTACGAACGCAGCCCAAGTGTTTCATGGCGAGTGCTGCTAATGTTGGCGACAGAGAAGAACTCGAAATGCCTCCCTCGTCATTTAAATCCCATGTATGGGAGCACTTTGGCTTCTCTGTCAATTATAACAATGACGGACAGTGTCATTGGAAGTGTGGTTGATAAAAAAGTTACGGTGTTTAAGCGTTGTGCAACGAGAAAGTCGTACGAGCATGGCCACACATTTGACGGGAGTGTTGACGGGAGGCACGAAAAATAATAATTGATAACTTCTGATAATGTAGCCAATTTTTTCATACTATGTTTAAAGTAAGGTTTCACTTTATTATATAGTTAAAAGTGGCAGAAAACATGTTTATTTGTCTGCTTTAAAGAGCCCAGTGATTCACTGCTGCAACCAGGTGCCTCCTCCCTCTCTCCTACTGCATCATTTAAGTTGAATGAATGAATGAATGGTCTTTATTGTCATTAATATAGTACAGGTACCATACAACGAAATTTGTGAGGGGGGGCTCCCCTGGTGCTAGGAAAAAAATACTAAAAACAAGAAGGGAAAAGAGCTGGTTTACATAAATAAAGGCTATATACACTATCCACTATACTATACTATACAAATAAAACACTGTGCTGTACTCTATGCTATGCTATAAATATCCTAACATTTCCTATCTCTGAACCTTATGTGCACGAGGGTTGTCATATTGCACATAGTATTATTGCACATTCACACATTGAATGTGTGTTTCTGTTTAATATGTAGCCTAATGTTTGAGTGTAGAATATGTTATGTATGTATATATATATATATATATATATACACATATATATATATATATATATATATACCAGTTTTGACATCTTGAATGTTGTTGGGTTTTACACAGTAAAAGTGGTGTTTTTACAGAATTCGAGGAAAAAGCTTTTTATTTGTATTTGTATGTTTTGTGTTGATCCGAAAAATGATCCGATCCGTGACTCAAAAACCGTGACACGATCCGATCCGTGACTTAGGTGATCCGTTACACCCCTACTCCTAAAACAGTTGCATTGTTTTTTCCAATGGTTTGTCAACGAACAAAGAGTTTGAAGTGTGAGTCAACGGTAAGAGGCGTCACTGTACTGTACTCCACTCACTGGCTTCTCCACCAATGAGTGCTCAGTCTCAGTCCAGGGAAGACCTTTAACAAAAGCATCAGGGTTGACTCACACCGTAGCCTCTAGTAGAGAGTACTAGTCCTCACTGCATACTTGCACGTCTTTTTGAACGTTTTTGCCCCCCAAAATCAAATTGCGCACTGGTTTTTTGGTGTGTCCCCCAAACTCACTGCAATTGACCCGTTTTAAAACCAAGCCCCCATTTGTCCATGGTTTCTAATCACTCTTTCAAATTAAAAGCATATTATGTACGTGTGTGTGACTTGACGGTGTTGTGCATCGAGACTGACTGTGTGTCTCCCCCCCCCTTGCCCCCCCGCCCCACAGGTCCGAGTGGTGAATGCATTCCGCAGCTCCCTGTCCCCCTATGAGGGGCTGGAGAAGCCTGAGTCGCGCAGCTCCATCCACAACTTCATGACCCACCCGGAGTTTCGGATAGAGGACTCGGAGCCCAGCATCCCCCTCATCGACGACACCGACGCCGAGGACGACGCCCCTACCAAGCGCAACTCCGCCTCCCCCCGCAACGCCACGCCCACCCTGCCTCCCCCGCCCTCGCCCACCCCCTCGTTTCTTTAAGGGGTTAATGGGGGGTCGATTCTTTTAAGATTTCTTTTTAGGAAAAGTTAAATTTCCCCCTCAAGAGTTCGGGTTTGTTGACATTTAAAAAATCAAAACCCCCAAATGTTTTATTTTTTATTTTTTCTTCATCTTTGTCAATAAGAAACAATTGAAATGTTGCTGCATTTGATTTGTTTGTTCACCCTGTTTGTTAAGGACTTAATATTGTGTGCTTCATTGTGTTTTCTTTTAATTTCTTTTTAATGGCTAAAGAGACCAACCATTGTTTTTATTTTATTTTATTCTTTGATTGGCTCTGAAAACGAGCATTTTTTTGGTAACTGGCAATACTGTTTTAATAAAGATCTTTTCTTTTCTCTTAGATGTTGTGGTTCTTAATTGTGTGAGAGAGAGAGAGAGACAATGTGAGCTGGATAAACATGTCTGTTTAAAGGGAAGTGGCTCAGTCTAGTGGTAACCTGATTCTCTGCCATTCAAACATCACACACACATTAACACCTCGGTGAGTGCCTGTACTTCTAAGTAAGGCTGATATACAGCTTTCTGTTCTGACATTTTTTGCCAATTTTTTGTTTGCTTAGTGTGT
>NC_137678.1:56103308-56110808 GCF_963989245.1 Nansenia antarctica | reverse complement strand
CTTATAATATCACATAGATCTTCTCTATCTATCTCGTATTACCATCACAGTCACCCATATCAAACTGTTTTAAGCATATATTGAGGGAGTACAACTTATGTTTTTGTTTTAATAAGCCAGACAGCCGAGTCTGCTACCTCACCATCACCATTCTAAAGCTCTGGGACCTGGACTAGACTGATCATTAATGTGATCAATGGATCTGATCAATCCAAGTGAATTTAATTGGCTGAACATCCTCAATTTCACTCTGTACACACCCAGTATTCATTACAATCAAAATCCCCAAATACTTAAACATTACAATAATAACTAGCTAATCATGAAAATACAGTATGAAGGCTGCGGCATAATCACCATCTCTAGCAGCACAAATTCTATGATAACAAACGATAACCAGTTCAGAAATGACTCTGTGTGGGGAAATATACCATAATATTCCCTAATGAGTGACAACAGATAAAGATCATTCTAAATGCTTATTTTACTGCTTGGTCAGAATTAAAGGTTGAAAATCAGTCTGAGTGATTGACAGGAGAGATGATCAGAGGAGTTTTCACCATCATCATTCAGGCTAGGGCTAAAGAATGGATAGAGTTTCTCAGTGAAGGTGCAGCCAGTGAAAGAGTAGATCAGAGACCTGGCCTCCACATCATAAAAGGAGACCTGGCCCTCCTCATAATCCACAAACACCCCCACCTTCTGGGGCTTCTCTCTCAGGGACGGGCGGACAGGAGGGTCAGTGCCCAGTACTCATTTCCATTCCTCAACCCTACAGTCCAGTATCCATTTGTAGGGTTCGCTGTTAACTTCCCTTTTCTATTGATGGACTCTCTGGCCACTCCTACATCCCAGCCAGTCTTATAAAGGGAAAACTAGGATATAAAGAGAAACCTAGGATATAAAGAGATACCTAGGATATAAAGGGAAACCTAGCCACGGCTTCAGCCTACACCTTTTTGGTCCTGGTGTTATAAATTGTGACTGTGTACATTTTCTTATATCTGTATTGTAAATTGTATAGGGGACCAAAATAAACATTCTCAATCAATCAATCAATCAAAGAGATACCTAGGATATAAAGGGAAACCTAGGATATAAAGGGAAACCTAGGATATAAAGAGATACCTAGGATATAAAGGGAAACCTAGGATATAAAGAGAAACCTAGGATATAAAGAGAAACCTAGGATATAAAGGGAAACCTAGGATATAAAGAGAAACCTAGGATATAGAGAGAAACCTAGGATATAAAGGGAAACCTAGGATATAAAGAGAAACCTAGGATATAAAGGGAAACCTAGGATATTGTTATAATGTTCGTGACGCCATTTGATATAAGGAGATCTTTCTTGGTCACGTGGCCGGAAATTATATATTGATGACTCAGAGAGAAGGTTGAATCGTAATCATTGTATTAGGCAGATCTGGGTTGCATTCCCATGACAGATGTTTCCAAGGCAGCATGCTCTGTTAAGTCCAAGCTTCAAGCATGGCTACGACATGGCTGGTGCCGAGCCTGGCTGTGGCTGATGCCAAGCAAAGTACTGATGTTTGTTACAGCTTATATACAGTTCTCAGAGAGGGAAATAGCTTTACCTCGTAACTTACAATACTTGACATTAGTTCCCATATATGGCTCTATCCTGTGTCCATGCTGTTCTGCTCTGTTGCTGACCACTGGTAACCTATACTGGTCCTTAGAGTTAAACTGGTCTCACTGTTACTTGATATGGTATGTGCCTGCTCCTAAATATGTGTTTACTACTGAGAGTGGGCACACCTAAAATATGTTTAAGGTTAAACAATGAGTATTGCAATATTTGATAGGCACACAACATTTTGGCATAGTCACACAAAAACGCATCATATCAGCTCACTCTTTTTTTTCCCCATGATGTAAGATTAATTTGACTGGTAAATTATTTCTATTGAAAAACATGTGGTGTTCTTAATAACATCAATGAATGACCACATCAGAAATAAATTAGGCATCGGTTCCATCATACAAAGTACATTATATGTCAATATAACAATGTCTGGAAGTAGATCTTCAATCAAAGGAACGGCCTTGTGTTTCTGGTAACAAGGAGTGCTATTTGATTCTTTGATGGTCATCAGTCTTGCACGTGTTCTTGCCTCTGTTCACAGCGTTAATAGGTTATATTAACTTAAGACAATTTTAGCATTATCATTACACTACACCCCTCCTTTTCTTGACTCAAGTCTATAAAATCTTAAGCTCTCCATCAATGGATTGTGGAATTAACCTGCTCAGAAACAGTTGGAAACAAAAATACAGATGTTAAGCATAAGTTTGTTAATTGGGTTATCTGGACTGTTGTTCCCGTCCCTTAGAATTCCTAGAAGAAAGTTTGTAAGTTCATGCCATGAATTCAGCTGTTTACTGCTGATGACACTGTTAGTTGCGTGCGTCAGTACAATTGAACAATTACGACTACATAAAAGTATGTGTAAGTCTCTCTTGTCATCATCATGTCTCTGTCTTAAATCATAAGAATTAACATTTCCATTGTTTGTCACATTGAAATGTCATTAGTTTGTCTCATTTCTCTTGTTTCATCCGGCAATAGCTTCCTTCAGCATCTGCAACATTCTCTCCCCACTTCTGCAATGGTTAATATAGACCAGATCTTAACAGCATCTCGGTCTCTGTCTGAGTCCTTCGCTCAATGTCTCTTGATTTCCTTGATTCTGTCAGGAAATAGAATCGACAGGCATTGTCAGAATACATTCCAGGTCTTTCTTGCTGAATTGTGTTTTCTCCATCAGAAATGTCCTCCTTTGATGTTTCACAGTCTTAGAGTCTTAATGTGTATTTCTCTGTTCACTAAAACAATCAAAATGTTATATGTCTGCTGAATCAACACAGATTTGCATGATAATTTCAATATGAGACAAATTTGTCTATTTGTTGTATGTTGTAGCTCGATGTGTGTGTGTGTGTGTGTGTGTGTGTGTTTGGTTACAGGAGCAGTCTCCGTTCTATTAATAGCCTAGGGTCAGAGTTTTAACACTCTCGCCCTGTTGTGAAGCTTGGTTCAGAAATATGGTTGTTATTCATTTCATTCTTAATGATAACATTCTGCATGCCATACATAGTAGTTTGCTTCCCATGATGTTAATAGACATGCGGTTTTAGTAATCAATTATGTTGATTGAAACTTCTCTTAGAGTCTTTTAAATATTATGGCCAAATCTTTTCAAACTTAGTTTTCCTCAAAGTGCTGTGCTTTCAATCACGTATTTAAGGTCTTGTCCCTAACTTAATACACAATAGACTTCTGCTTTGTTCCTTACAAAGTTCAGAATCTCAATAAATCCTAACTCTCAGTGTTTTGACCAGTCACACCGTCTTTGACTATACAGCGCCTTCTATTCAAACTATTTTAATTTAGTACTTTCCAATATCAATACATCTCCTTTTTGAAAAAAATTAAGATTCGTTCTAGAACAGCAATTCAGGTTAAGCAAATAATTACATTGTGCCTTACCTGTTTCGCTGAATCTAGCATCCTGTTCGTTAGAAGCCATTTGATATAATGTTCGTGACGCCATTTGATATAAGGAGATCTTTCTTGGTCACGTGGCCGGAAATTATATATTGATGACTCAGAGAGAAGGTTGAATCGTAATCATTGTATTAGGCAGATCTGGGTTGCATTCCCATGACAGATGTTTCCAAGGCAGCATGCTCTGTTAAGTCCAAGCTTCAAGCATGGCTACGACATGGCTGGTGCCGAGCCTGGCTGTGGCTGATGCCAAGCAAAGTACTGATGTTTGTTACAGCTTATATACAGTTCTCAGAGAGGGAAATAGCTTTACCTCGTAACTTACAATACTTGACATTAGTTCCCATATATGGCTCTATCCTGTGTCCATGCTGTTCTGCTCTGTTGCTGACCACTGGTAACCTATACTGGTCCTTAGAGTTAAACTGGTCTCACTGTTACTTGATATGGTATGTGCCTGCTCCTAAATATGTGTTTACTACTGAGAGTGGGCACACCTAAAATATGTTTAAGGTTAAACAATGAGTATTGCAATATTTGATAGGCACACAACATTTTGGCATAGTCACACAAAAACGCATCATATCAGATATAGAGAGAAACCTACAATGAATGTGCAATTACACTATGTGCAATATGACAACCCTAGTCGTCTATCTGTACAGTACAGTATAGTGGATAGTGTACATAGCCTTTATTTATGTTAACCAGCTCCTTCCCTTCTTGTGTTTTTTTTTTCTTTTTTTTTCTTTCCTAGCACCAGGGGAGCCACCCCTCCTAAATGTCGTTGTTTGGTACCTGTACTGTAGCAATGACAATAAAGACCATTCATTCATTCAATATAAAGACAAACCTAGGATATAGAGAGAAATAAGGACTGGTGACTCCACACTGCTTGTAAAAATTCAAATTAATTTAATTAAGACATTGACAAAGAATATTTCTCTAAATGCAAGTTACGTTCTAAGGAATATAACAAAACCACAGAGTTCAGGCTGCCTGGGTCAATCAAGCACTGTGAGGCGTCGACATTTCAACATTCTTCTCCTTCAGCGTGACATTCCAAACCGCTCCACTCCAACAGGGGGGAGATGGGCAAGCTGCAACCTGTTGGCCAGTGAGTGAGCTGTCAATCTCGCCAGGTAACCTCCACTTCATCTGTTCTGTACCTGATGATGACAGAAAAATATGGTAAGGAATGAGAGCTGTAAGTGTATGATAACACTAAAGGATGCGCTTTGTTTCTTTCATGTAGATGGATGTAGGATGTATGTAGGATGGATGGATGTAGGATGGATGTAGGATGGATGGATGTAGGATGGATGGATGTAGGATGGATGGATGTAGGATGTAGGATGGATGTAGGAGGGATGTAGGATGGATGCAGGATGGATGTAGGATGGATGTAGGAGGGATGTAGGATGGATGGATGTAGGATGGATGTAGGATGGATGTAGGATGTAGGATGATGTAGGATGATGTAGGATGGATGTAGGATGGATGCTGGATGGATGCAGGATGGATGTAGGAGGGATGTAGGAGGGATGTAGGATGGATGTAGGATGGATGTAGGATGGATGCAGGATGGATGTAGGAGGAATGTAGGATGTTTGTAGGATGTAGGATGGATGTAGGATGGATGTAGGAGGGATGTAGGATGTTTGTAGGATGTAGGATGGATGTAGGATGGATGTAGGATGGATGTAGGATGGATGTAGGATGCAGCTATGTGGGAGAGTTACCGTTGTGTGATCCATGAGTCTTTTAGCTCCGTCACCTGACCTGATCGGAACATCTCCCAGCCAGCCTGGGCGATCATCGCCCCGTTGTCGATACAGAAACTGTAACAAACACCTCCACAATCACATTTTGGCATACATACGGCATATGATATCCAGAAATGAATAAGAAAAAACTATGTAAACACTTTAATATATATGTTACGGTACATGTGGGATAATGGTACATGTGGGAAAACTAGGGTTAGGGTTAGGTGCTAGGGTGCTACGGTTAAGGTTAGGGTTAGGAGTAGGGTTAGGGTTAGGATTAGGGTTAGACATGCCAGCATGTACCAAGTCAACGTAGCACCTAACCCTAACCCTAGTTTTCCCACATGTACCGTATTCCCACATGTACTGTATTCCCACATGTACCGTAACATATACACTTTGTGGCGTACTAGCTCAGACTGGAGGAGAACATAGGATACTGTAAGTGCCTCATTTGCAAAGTTTCACATCTAGACACATCTTGTTTACCTTTCATCTGTGGCAAAGAGCTTTGCGCCTCTCTCCTTACACATGACCCCCATCATCTCCTGCAGACGGAGATTACCTACGGAGCAAAACAGTCAGCACAGTTTCTGCAGAGTTGTGTTGGGATTACGGACTTCGGTCCGTCAATGTGAATGTGAGGCAGTGTGGAGAAGAGAAGAGTCACTCACAGCCGACGCCTCCGACGATGAGCACCTCCTGAGAGCCGCAGTGAGCCATGGCCCTCTCTGTGATCTCCACCAGCATGGAGAACAGAGTCTCCTAGGCAGGGAACACAAGCAGCGGCCGCCGCGTTAGACAGCCGTGTGTTGACTCCCCCTCCCTTCTCACTCACTCTCACTCTCACCCCCTCCCTTCTCACTCACTCTCTCACTCTTTCTCACTCCCTCTCTCTCTCTCCCACTCCCTTCTCACTCACTCTCTCCCACTCCCTTCTCACTCACTCTCACTCTCTCCCACTCCCTTCTCACTCACTCTCACTCTATCTCACTCCCTTCTCACTCACTCTCTCACTCTTTCTCACTCACTCTCACTCTCTCCCACTCCCTTCTCACTCACTCTCTCACTCTCTCCCACTCCCTTCTCACTCACTCTCTCACTCTCTCCCACTCCCTTCTCACTCACTCTCTCACTCTCTCCCACTCCCTTCTCACTCACTCTATCTCACTCTCTCACTCCCTTCTCACTCACTCTATCTCACTCTCTCACTCCCTCTCACTCTCACCCCCTCCCTTCTCACTCACTCTCACTCTCTCCCACTCCCTTCTCACTCACTCTCACTCTTTCTCACTCCCTCTCACTTTCTCCCCCTCCCTTCTCACTCAATCTCACTCTCTCACTCCCTCTCACTTTCTCCCCCTCCCTTCTCACTCACACTCTCACTCACTCTCACCCCCTCCCTTCTCACTCACTCTCACTCTCTCCCACTACCTTCTCACTCACTCTCACTCTCTCACTCTCTCACTCCCTCTCACTTTCTCCCCCTCCCTTCTCACTCACTCTCACCCCCTCCCTTCTCACTCACTCTCACTCTTTCTCACTCTAAAAACAAAACAAACAAAAAAAACAGCCGTGTGTTCTGCAGCCTCTCACAGCGTTGTGTGTTGAGCAGTGTGAATGAAACAACCATGAGTTAAATCTCTGGGTTTGGTTCCGAACCGAGACACGTAGACAGCCCTGAATTGTTGTTTGAAGGGATGCGTTTGTAAATTCGCTCTGGAAATCTGATCATCACTCATGGAATGCCTCTTGTTCAATCAAATGACTTGGTCCCTTTTATGACATTGAACCCAGGGTGCGCTCCGGCGCTCTCAGAGCGAATTTACGAACGCATCCATGGATTGCACTGGTTCTGACCTGTAGGGAGAAGCACAGGTCTTCTGGTGTACACTGACCAGAGCCTAGCATCTTATTGGCCGCTTCCTGAAAGAAACCACACCATTATGGAGTTTTATTCAACTTCAATCCATTACGAATAATATCAATACATGCAATTAATTAACTAGCTTCACAATCTTACCTCGATGTAGGATAAGATCCCAGAGAATGACACGTCCATACCCTTGACTGCGTATGGAAGCTCCACATACTGGCTACCTCTGACAACACAGACAGAAGAGGAGTTAGATTAGATTCAACTTTATTGCCATTGCAGAGTACAAGTACCAGACAAGGAAATGCAGTTTAGCATCTAAC
>NC_137678.1:55955808-56098308 GCF_963989245.1 Nansenia antarctica | reverse complement strand
TTGTTGTGAAAGAAGTGCAAAGTAAGAACTCTTGGTTTGGTCTCTTACTTGTATTTAAAAATGCAAATATAATAAGAAATGATAATGATTAGCATTCACTGTCTCTTGCGATTTTTAATTCATCTGGCTTGATGTTCTCACCGAGGCCGCACGAGCCCATCTGCCGGTGTTCCTTTGTGCAGAATCAGCCCTGTTTTACACCAGCGAGCTGAGTGCTTTCTACTGTTACAACGTCTGTGCATTCTGTACGTGTTCATGCACAACGTGCACAAAGCTCTGGGGTTGCATTTGATTTAATTTAAAAAAATATTATATTAATATTGAAGTCAACTGCAGATTATTAATTATTAATCTCTGATTATTGGAGAAGGGGTAGGATTAAATAAGCTTATGCTTCTTCCTACTCCTTTTCGGACATGTTAAGTAAATAGTGTTTTTTGTTTTGTTTTGTTTTTTCTTGTTTTTGTTTTGTCTTTTGTTGTTATAACTATTTATTTTATCACATGTTCGAAATAAATCTTTCATTCATTCATTCAGAATTGTGAATACAGGTCGGCCGCATCTGATCATGCATATGATGTGTGTCTGATCATCTGATCATGCATATGATGTGTGTCTGATCATCTGATCATGCATATGATGTGTGTCTCTTCCAGCGGCGGCGCGTGTGTTGCTGTGCGTGCGTGTGGTGTGTCTCCGGGGTGCGTGTGGACTCAGGACCGGTGCTGCCAGGATGTCCAAGAGAGGGAAGAAGGAGGAGAAGAAGGAGGAGGCTGGAGATGAGGAGCAGGACAACGGCGCAGGTGCTGCAGTGGTTTATGTTAACATGTGGCATACAGTAACGTGGCATACAGTAATAGAGGTTTATGTTAATGTGGCATACAGAAATAGATTAATCTGAACATGTCTTGCAATATGCATCTTAAACGGTGTAGTGTGTAAGATAGATAACTTATATGTGCGTCAGTCAGTACACTGTTTTCTACACGTCAGGGTGATCAGTGTCAAAGCACAACACATGTTATTACAGATCATCTGTTGGTGTTCTCTTATCTTCTGTTCTCCTCATCCCCTGCTTTCTTGCTCTTCATCATCACACAGCTCCTGCTGCCAAGAAGGGGAAGAAGGGAAAGGAGCCAGAGCCCCCCATCCTGTACGAGGACCCCCCTGATAAGATGACCAGTAAAGACGGCCGCGACGCCAACATGAAGATCACCTCCTGGAACGTGGACGGGCTCCGAGCCTGGGTCAAGAAGAAGGGCTTGGATGTGAGACATTATGTGCATTCATCTGTAGTACCTAGATTTGTTTTTAACTGCAGATGTGAAATCATAAAACCTTTCCTCCCTACAAACTGTCCTTTATTTGGTTCATTGAATAGTGCTCGTCTCAAGAAGCATGAATAGATTGATAACATTGGACCTGGACGTGTTAATAATAATAATAATAATAACTTTATTTATATAGCACTTTCCGTCAAAGTGCTTTACAGGTACAGTAAGTAAAAAACAGCACATTTTAGACTATATAAAAACAGCTAATTCAATTTTAAAAACACACAATTTCGCACCACAAATATAATAGGTAAAAACAAAAATGTTAAACAAATTTAAAAACAACTCTTCTTGGAAGGGAACAGAGACAGAGAAGGGCTCAGAACACGTCCAGGTCCAATGTTATCAATCTATTAATGCTTCTTGAGACGAGCACTATTCAATGAACCAAATAAAGGACAGTTTGTAGGAGGAAAGGTTTTATGACACTAAGAACACTTCCAGTAGTTTGTAGCTGATTGGTTGTCGTTGCCCTCTCTTGCCCAGTGGGTGCGTGAGGAGGCCCCAGATGTGCTGTGCCTGCAGGAGACCAAGTGTGCTGAGAAGTCCCTCCCTAACGAGATCACCTCCATGCCCGAGTTCCCCCACAAGTACTGGTCAGGTTCAGACGAGAAGGAGGGCTACAGCGGGGTGGCCATGCTGTGCAAGAACGAACCTCTCAAGGTGACCTACGGCATCGGTGAGTTGCAGTTCGTGACGTTAGAATTATAAGGTTCTATCTCCATTTTGGTCAGAGTTTTTTACATAATCTGATCCATTAGGTGTTTATTAATGCCTGTGTGGTGTTGTTTTTTAAATGTTGACATTTTTGAGTTAGTAATTCATAAAATACAACGGTTCCATCTCACAAAACATAATGGAATGTAAAAACTTTGACGCTCAATATCTCTGAACTGCCCTAAACGGAGATAGAACCTTATCATTCTAAGCTCACAAGTTGTGTGTAGGGTTTGCTTTTTAAATTATTATTGCAAAGTATTTTATATTTTAAAAAAATCGATTTAGACAAAAGACATAACACCACAACCTGTTCTACATTACGACTGCATTCTCCAAGTATATCTAACTTACCTACCTACCTCTCCCTCCCTATCACCGATCTCTCCTCAGGTAAAGAGGAGCACGACAAGGAGGGCCGTGTCATCACCGCAGAGTTCCCCACCTTCTTCCTGGTCACGGCCTACGTTCCCAACGCCAGCCGCGGCCTCGTGCGCCTGGACTACCGCAAGACCTGGGACGTGGACTTCCGGGCCTACCTGAGCGACCTGGACAAGCGCAAGCCCCTGGTGCTGTGCGGCGACCTGAACGTGGCGCACGAGGCGATCGACCTGAAGAACGCCACGGGCAACAAGAAGAACGCCGGCTTCACCGCCGAGGAGCGCGAGGGCTTCAGCCAGCTGCTGGCCGCCGGCTTCACCGACAGCTTCCGCGACCTCTACCCCGAGCAGGCCAACGCCTACACCTTCTGGACCTACATGATGAACTCCCGCTCTAAGAACGTGGGCTGGCGGCTGGACTACTTCGTGCTGTCCGCCGCTCTGCTGCCCGGCTTGTGCGACAACAAGATCCGCAACAAAGCCATGGGAAGTGACCACTGCCCCATAACCCTCCATGTGGTGGTTTAGGTCTGTCACAGTCTGTCCCCCAAGGTCCTGGGTCAGTTACAACAAAGGTTTGCTGGGCTACCATGCGTTTTGAATTGATGTGATCCAAGTGTTGCACTCTTTACTGTTACTGATGGGGCACTGAACATGTCACAGGTTTCCTAACTACTGAACATAATGTGTATGCCGGTGTTTATAATAATCTGTACTCCTGGAGTGAAACATTGTATCTTCTGTATGCCGGTGTGCACTCCTTGAGTGAAACATTGTATCTGGAAACATTGCTAATGACTCAGAGGAACTCCAAAGTGAGTTTATTTCACAATCATGTTTAAAGACAAAAATTAGGATCAGGTCACACTCAAAACAACTCACAAATGAACCTGTGACTGTGTGTCTTTTTTTTATTTTTTACCTCATTTATCCAGGAGGTTACTTGCAAAATATTCCAGCCCATCAGAACTGAACTCCTGTTATTATTGTTCAACACTGGACCCTAGCCCATCTCCACATAAAAGGTGTACTTATTTGTGAGACAGTTGTCAGTGCTAGCTCACTCCTACTGCCAACATCATGAGCAACGTCTCAAGACAACTGTTACAAAGTAAAACATGTTTTCCTTTCAAACCAATGCTTGTTGAATTTACAGATGTACCAAACTTCTGAATAAAGTTTAGTTTTAAATAAAGTATTGCTTGTGCATCCTTTTTAAATGGTAGGCTGTAAACGCTACAGGAATACAAAATAACCTTTGAATACTTTCAAAACAAATTTCATTGAAGTCCCATGAAGTGGCAAATGCTAAACCAAACATGTTTGAATCATTTACATCAACATTATTGATTAATTCTGCTCATTTGTACGTACAATGATGCAGTGGATAAAGGCATCCACCAAAACATTCTACCTTCGTAACTGGACCAAAGTCTCAACAGACAGACAAGACTTCCTCATCCTATCTTCATCATGGCATGAGTCCGCATGTGCATCTTTAGGTGGTACGACTGTTTGAATCCCTTCCCGCAGTCTGTACACAGGTAGGGTTTCTCCCCCGTGTGGGTTCGCTGGTGTCTCTTTAACCGGTTGGCACTGAGGAAGCTCTTGTCACACTGGGGGCAGGTGTACGGGCGCACCCCGGTGTGGTAGCGCAGGTGGATGGTCAGGTAGCACGACTGGGTGAACTTCTTCTCACAGTGAGGGCACTGGAACGGCTTATGTCCCGTGTGGAAGCGCTCGTGTTTCAGAAGCTCGGCGTGAGAGAAGAAGCCCTTGCCGCAGTCGGAGCACAGGAACGGCCTCTCCCCCGAGTGGGTGAGCTCGTGTCTGATCAGGGTGGCTTTGTACACGAAGGTCTTGTCGCACTGGGAGCAGCCGAACACGTTCTCCCGCGTGTGGCACCGTTCGTGCTTCTTCATGTTCCTCTCCCGCTTGAAGCTCTTCCCGCAGAAGGAGCACATGAAGGGCATCTCCTCCGAGTGGATCTTCATGTGGCTCAGGAGGCCCCCCTTGTACAGGAAACCCTTCCCGCACTGCTTGCACTGGTGCGGCCTCTCCTTCTGGTGGGTGCGCTGGTGCGCGGTCAGGGCGGCCTTGTAGGCGAAGCTCTTGCCGCAACTGCAGACGTGGTGCCTCTCCTCCTCGTGCGTGAGGAGGTGCCTGTTGAATGAATGAATGAATGAATGAATGAATGGTCTTTATTGTCATTAATACAGTACAGGTACCATACAACGAAATTTAGGAGGGGGGGGGCTCCCCTGGTGCTTGGAAAAAAGACTAAAAACAAGAGGGCCAAGGGTAAAATAAAAGGGAAAAGAGCTGGTTTACATAAATAAAGGCTATCTACTATACTATACTACTATACTATACAATAAAACACTGTTCTATACTCTATGCTATGCTATAAATATCCTAACTTTTCCTACATCTGAACCTTATGTACACAAGGGTTGTCATATTGCACATAGTATTTGTTGCACATTCATTAAAGTGTCGCAGTTAGCAGGTTTGAAATGTTCACAGTTGTATTTCAATATTGCACTTATGTTTACAATCTAGTAGCTGCCATCAAATTGCGTTGTACCTGTTGAGGTAGGTCACGCAGCTGAAGCCCAGGTCGCACCGGGGGCACTGGTGCGGACGCTCCGTCTTGTCAGGGGCGTCCTCCGTGTGGGTCTTCAGGTGTCTCACCAACGCCGACCGCCAGGTGAACCTGCGTCCGCACTCGGAGCACAGGTAGGTCCCGTCCTCCATGTGGGTGCTCTTGTGCTCTTTGTGGGCCACCAGGGACTTGAAGCTCTCCCCGCAGATCTGGCAGTTGTACTTACGCCCCTCCTTGTGTGTGTGTTTGTGCCGCTCCAGCGACTGTTTGAAGGAGAAGCGCCGGCCACACTGAGAGCACGGGTACGGGCGCTCGCCGGTGTGGATGCGCCGGTGGCCTTTGAGTAGCGATTGAAACTTGAAGCTCTTCTCGCAGTCCAGGCAGTCGTAGGGCCCGGCTTGCCCAGCCTGAGGCTCAAACGGCGGGTCGTCATGATGCTCTTCCTCTAAGTGGGCCGTCTCCATGTGCTGCTGTAGGCAGGCTTCGTCTGTGTGGTTGAAGGAGCACTGGAGACAGGAGAAGACAGGAGAGGACCCGTCTGCAGGCAACTCTGAAAGACATTTTAAAAAATATGACATGAGAGATTGACAGGCAGAATTGTGTAGAATTAAATAATAATAATTGTCAGTGACACACAGAGCTGTGACATTGCTCACCTGCATTTGCTTCTTTGGATGAGACTGTAGGTGAACCGTAGGAATGCTCGTCGCTGTTAAATAGATTAGAGTGAATGAAGCCAATAGGAACAGTGTGGAGGATTGATGACATACCGTGAGCTTAGAATGAGAAGGTTCTATCTCCGTTTAGAATGATAAGGTTCTATCTCCGTTTAGAATGATAAGGTTCTATCTCCGTTTAGAATGATAAGGTTCTATCTCCGTTTAGAATGAGAAGGTTCTATCTCCGTTTAGAATGATAAGGTTCTATCTCCGTTTAGAATGAGAAGGTTCTATCTCCGTTTAGGGCAGTTCAGAGATATTGAGCGTCAAAGTTTTTACATTCCATTATGTTTTGTGAGATGGAACCTTTGTATTTTATTAATTTCTAACTAAAGAATTTCAACATTTTAAAAATAACACCACACAGGCATTAATAAACACCTAATGGATCAGTACAGATTATGTAAAAAACTAAATTTTGACAAAAATGGAGATAGAACCTTATAATTCTAACGTCACGATACAGTATGAATCCACAGCTGGTCTGCCTTCCTGACTTTACCTGTTAAAGGGCACCGGCTTGATAGAAGGTAGGCTCACCAAGCTTCCAGCCACCCTCCTCTTTGGGGTCGCAACTTTGCCCTTGAGTTTCTGCAGGTTCACCACCTGAACCTTCATGGTTGGTTTTGGCGTCCGTCCACTGGTGCGGACCTTGACCAGGGATATCACTTTGTCCAGAAGCTTTGGGACCAACACTGCAGACTCTGAGGAGGAGCTTTGAGCAGACTGACCCTCTGCTTTCTGTGGATTAGGTTTCCTTCCATCCTCCAACCCCACCTGGTCTGTTGTTTCAGAGGTTTCAACAGACACCTCTCCTACATTCTCTTCGATCACTACATCGTCTTGCTCTGTTTTTAGGATCTTTATCGCTTCCAGTGTTGCTTCAATCGCCGATTCTGTGTGAGTGTTGAGGTGTCTCACCAGAGCTAGCTCCCAGTTGAACTTCCTGTCACACTGTGGGCACAGGAACGCACTGTCCTCCATGTGGGTCTTCTTGTGCTCCGTGCGGGCCGACAGGGATTGGAAGGTCTCCCCGCAGATCTGGCAGTCGTACTTGCGGCCGTCTTTGTGTGTGTGCTTGTGCCTGTCCAGGGACTGCCGGAAGGAGAAACACCGCCCGCACTGATTGCACTGGTAGGGACGCTCGCCGGTGTGGATGACCCGGTGGGCTATCAGCGCAGAGGCAAACTTAAAGCTCTTCTCGCAGACTGGGCAGCCGTGGGGCCCAGAGGGGGTTGGCTGCTGAGAGGACGTGGGGTCATCCGCAGCTTCTCCAAGATGGGGGAGTCTCTTCGAATCGCTCTCCTGTTCCTCTTTCACTCCTCTTTCTTCCTCCGCTTCCATACACATCTCTTCTTCTCTCACCACCACCTCTTCAGAAGTGTTTTCTTTAGGTGACCCTTCGGTGTTGTTATCCTCCACAGTTGGCTCCTCGTCGCTGGTTCCCCCTCTCGTCTCCTCCTCCCCATCCCGGCTTGTCCCCAGCTCGACCTCGGCGTAGTCTGTGACGGTGATGATTTCCACCACGATGTCATCTGCAAAGGACACAGGGCTCGTATCGTCCACAAACACCTGAGAGGGTTCTGGTTGACTGCTGTCACAGCTGGCCTGGTCAGGGCTGATCACCACTTTACGGGGAGGGATGGAGAGAGTGGACAGGATGCAGTCTCCGATGGGGAAGGGGGGAACTGCTCAAAAAGAGGTAAGAATTAGAGCCAATATATCTGGATGGACGTCATGTACAGATTATAGACAACTATGGACAACTAGGATGCATCACTCAGCTGTGTGTGTTACCCACCATGTTCATCGAGATGTCCCAGGTGTTTGAGGTGCTGCAGCAGACTCTGCAGATCCTTTGGGTGAGAAACAGCCTGGGCACAGTCCTTGAGGACTGAGGGGTCAGTGCCTAGAAATGACACGGTCTGGAAAAGAAAATACAAATTAACAAATGAAAAAAAGAAGAAATGTCCACTAGATACTATTTCACAATACTTCCAATATATATATATATATTCTGAGTAAGCAGCTGTGGCGTGTACTTGGTATTCGGTTGTTAAGTCTGACGTCAAACGTGACGTTAAGCAATTTCCGGGTCCAAACCAGAAATTCTCCGCACCAGAGTACCAGTGTACGACAGCGGTAGAATGACAGTTCAATTGTTTTTTAGACTGGGATCTATTCATACAACCAGGGACACAGCACTTTCACGTTTTCCCCATATTTGTCAGCGTCTTTGAGCCTCGGAAAAGCGCTATATAAATATAATTAATTATTATTATTACTGAGGCATTTCGAAGAGAGCGCCTCAGCCAACTTTGGACCCGGAAACACGGCACGACTTAACAACCGAATTGTAACACCAAAAAATGGCTGTAATGAGAAATGCTCCTTTCCCTCACCTGAGCCAGGTCAGGAGTTGGCAGCAGCTGTGCCATCCTGGAGAGGAACTCCCACAATAGTGTCTGCAGCTCAATGTCATAATGAGGTCCGTACTCCACTGGGAATACCTCCTGGGTATGACACATGGTGAGGTGGTCAGTGTATTGAGAGAAGAAAATACTTGGATGAAATGGATGGTTAGGCAATGCAAGAGGAGCTGAGCTGTGTGCTGTCTCACCATGAAGAAGTGCTTCCTCTCCTCAGGGTCTTTGAGTATGGTTTGGACCAGTTCTAGAAAATGTGTCTCTGAATTCTCCACCTCTGTGTTATTCACCTGAATAAGTACATTCATATATACATATAAGATAAGGATTGTGCAAAGTAAGTGCAACACAATAGGTGAATCGATTATAAAGTTACTATCTCATGCCAGGAAGAGGATATTCCCGCAGGCCGAGTACCGAAGACAATCACAGTCGTGCTGATATTCAGTATAACAGCACGACCTCGAGTGTGATATTGCTTTTATACAACAGTTCTACAGCGCAATTTATCAGTTAACAATAATAAGTGTCAACAGATGATGATAGTTCCGCAACTGCACTATTGCCTAGTAACCTGAACACAAACATCTGCAGGCGAGCTAATTTGTATTAACTGTCATTTCGGAGTGATACATATAGTTAATAGTCCCAGTGCTGTTATACTGTATATCAGCACTCATGGAATGCCTGTCCAATCAAATTACTTGGTCGGAACTAACTGTTGTATAAAGAAGTTTAACTTGCATCGTTGCTGGGGGGGGTAAGGGGTTGGATCCTGTCCAGGTGGGGTAGGACGACCTGAGGGTCCACCGGATGCTCCCCGCGACACAACTCTAGAATGTGCTGGAATAACAGACATCTAATCATGGACCTTTATCGCACTCTTCACATGTTGTGAAATGTAAATCTGCTTCCAACAGTCACAGAATAGTTTCATAATAAAAGCCTCTTAGCAGCATCACCATTGTTCTTCTCTCCCTCCTCTCCCTAAAACTTAATTCCGTAATACATTGTACATCTACCCACCATTCACGTTTCCTCAGTTACTTACCCTCGCTCGGAATCCCAAAATAAGTTGGGCTCTGTGTTTGAAGCCTAGCAGCTCTGGGACCATCTCTGTCACCATGGAGATGAACTCTGCCAGAACACCATAATTCATCACTTCTCGCTGTTGCACCACCTGCCACAGGGATGCTGACATCAGCTGCAGAGGTGACACCCAGAGGCGCAGGGAGGGGAGAGGCAGAGGGGCGTCTGGAGGCAGAGGGGCGTCTGGAGGCAGAGGGGGGTCTGGAGGCAGAGGGGGGTCTGGAACACAACCAGAGTTTGAAAACAATGAATAAGATACAATGAGCAGGGTTGGGATCAAGTGGTTTTACCTCACGTGTTCAATTTAACGACATAGCACAGAAGGGGCTAAAACGGCTCAAATTCAAACAGAGTAATTGTCTTTAGTAATGGAACGATTCATTTGTTTGCATACATCCCTTTGCTCTGTAACGTTTGACAACAGTCTTGTGTAATTGAATGCAACTGTATCGGGAATAACTGGGGCGTATTCAGCAGTACAAACGCTCATAAAAGGCAAAAAAAAAAATGCAATGTTGGAACTAATGACATTTTCATACAACCATGTAATCCGCAAATGTATCTTAGGGACGGATAACTGCAGGACAGTTTAGCGACAGGTGACTCGTTAAAATGTCCGCCCGTGACCAACCATTACACGGTGTGAACATGGCGCCTGAACCCTGAACCCCAGACCAGAGGGAATGTTTACTGTTTACTCAGAACCAGTCATAACAGCTCGGAATGGCGTCATCACAACCTGGCTGCCATAGTAACACGATATGAAAACATCCAACAATGCTCATACTTGCATGCTCGTCCTCCAGGTCCATGTTCGCGTGGCCAAATTGTTGCAAAATAAAGATGCAAAAGGGCTGCTCAGTAAGACGTGTCGACCAGATTCTGCATCCTCACCTCCTCCTCCTCGCAGAGAAAAGCAACATTCGCACTATATATATAAATCTACAATCGATTTTATTTAAAATATTGCGTTGCAGAATGCGCATGTCAACAACATGCACGCTGCGGGTTTGAGGTTGTTTCAAACAGACTCCAGAAGACGTTGCGAACCCGGAAGCTGATCGGCGGATTTACCCGCGTCACGACGGGTCCCCGGTGGGGGAACGTTCAAGATCACAAATGTCACCTGCTACATCACACACACGAAACAAGATGCATAAGCCTTTCCTTAATGTGTCCTACTGAAAACGCATGGATGGTAGAAGATCTAGATTCTCCTCTTACGTGTTTTCTTCCAATGCTTTTTGAGGTCGGAGGACGCGAGCTGTTGTTAACCATTGAGGGGAATAAAGTCAATATTCTCAGCCAATGTATTTCCCCTTTTTGTCAAGGAGACTCAGAGAACAGACACAGAGTAGCACAAAATACATTTATTGAGCAGGGAAATGGAATTGCATTAAATCCAGGCAGATTTAGGGTGATAGCATTTGTTTTAGCTTTTTTGTTGTTCCTCTTTTGAGAAGATTCTCCCTCTGCAAGACTGGAGGCCAGAGGATCGTAGTTTCAAGAATATAATAACTTCACAGACTTTAAACTTGGATATGCATGTACTAACAGTTTGAGTTCATAATCTAGACGATTGCATTTAAGTATGGATAGTTTTACAATATGAAAAGCTAACCTAATTGTTACACTTAGGATACTTTGATAGCAGTATGGTTAAAGGTTAATCACACAACCATCAATGACAGCTTTGATGCAACAGCCATAAACTAAATTGAAATGTTGTTAAGATAATGTAGTAGATTATCGAGCACCGAGTTACCATCCTTCATATATTTATTTGAAAATCTCGAAGGCAAAAAGATGGGATAAAGGCAGTGGAGGGAAATCATAGCAAGTAATCATTTAATTGACCAGAAACAAAATATCACTGCCTTGCTTGTATTACAATGAACTTTGAACTTAAGACAATCATCATATTCTGAGTGTAATACGCCTCACATAGTGAAAAACTGGAACATCAAATAATATTGCAGACAAAGGCCTGGAGCAAGACACACACCAACAAAACAAATGCATTCATAGAAGGCACCGATGGTCTCTCCTACTCCACCTGCTCCACAGACACTGCTAGCTCATTCTCATTCTCAACATTTGAGCACTGGACCTCTTCCATCTTAGCGTGGACCTCCGTGTGCTTCTTCAGTTTAGCCCAGGAGGAGAAGTTCTTCATACACTGCTGACAGTACGGCCGCGCCGGCCTCACCCCCGCGTGGCAGCGCCGGTGTCTGGCCATCTCCGACGAGCTCCTGAACCTCTGCTCACACACGGGGCAGGGGTACGGCCGCTCCCCCGTGTGAATGCGCTCGTGCAGCTGAGCCTCTCCCAGCGTGAGGAAAGTCTTCCCGCAATACGTACAAGGAAACGGTCTCTCCCCGGTGTGTATGAGGTTGTGTCTGGTCAGCGCGTACGGTTTGGTGAAGCCTTTCCCGCAAATTAAGCAAGGGTACGGACGCACGCCCGTGTGGGAGACGATGTGTTCCTGCTGGGCTTTTTTACTCTTAAACCGCTTCTCGCACTGGTTGCAAGGGTACGGTCTGTCGTCCTTGTGGGACCTGTAGTGCTTGGAGAGTTCCCCCTGGGAGAGGAAGCACTTCCCGCACTGGGAGCAGAGGTAGGGCCTCTCCCCGGTGTGCATCCTCTCGTGCCGGGTCAGGATGGACACCAGGGTGAACCTCTTCGGACAGTGGGAGCACTGGAACGGCCGCTCGCCCGTGTGCACCTTGAATGAATGAATGAATGAATGAATGAATGGTCTTTATTGTCATTAATACAGTACAGGTACCATACAACGAAATTTAGGAGGGGGGGCTCCCCTGGTGCTTGGAAAAAGGACTAAAAAACAAGAGGGCCACGGGTAAAATAAAAAAAGGGAAAAGAGCTGGTTGACATAAATAAAGGCTATGTACACTATCTACTATACTATACTACTATACAATAAAACACTGTGCTGTACTCTATGCTATGCTATAAATATCCTAACTTTTTCCTATATCTGAACCTTATGTACACATGGGTTGTCATATTGCACATAATATTTGTTGCACATTCATTAAATGTTCATACCTTGAGGTGTTTCTTGAGCATGAAGCGCAGGGAGAAGCGCCGGCCGCACTGGCTGCACTGGTACGGACGCTCGCCGGTGTGCGCCACCATGTGCCTCTTCACGTCGGCCCGGCGCGTGTAGCTCTTGTCGCAGTGGGCGCACTTGAACTGCCGTTTGACCAGGTGGTTCTGCCGGTGCTGGGAGCGCGCCAGCAGGGAGTCGAAGCCTTCGCCGCACTGCTGACAGATGTACCGCAGGCTGGCGCCGTGGGTCTTCCTGTGCTCCAGGAGTTCGGCCGCCGCGGGGAAGCTCTTGCCGCAGATGGAGCAGAGCTGGGGGAGCTCGCCCTCGCCCGGGTGGGACTTCCTGTGGTGGACCGTCAGCGAGCGGAGGTTGGGGAAGCTTATGTCGCACTGGCCGCACGGGAAGGAGACGGGAGTGCCGAAGTGCTTCCTCTCGTGCTTCGCCAGGTCCCAGGAGTGCTGGAAGGTCCGGTCGCAGTGGGAGCAGCTGAAGGGACGCTCCCCCGTGTGGGTGAGCTGGTGTCTCTTCACGTCGGACGTACGGGTGAAGATCCTCCCGCAGGTCTCGCACGTGAAACGGTCTGTGTTGTTGGGGGGATTCTTCAGATATTCGACTTTGAACGTGTTCGCGGGGGGGAGGAGTTTGATTGATGTGAAGATTTGGTCTGTGCTCCTGGGAGACAGGGAGATAGCTGCTCTGTAAAACTTGGATGCCATTAGCTTGTTGTACTCCTCGGTGTCGACACTCTGCATGTGGATGTGAGAGGTCTTTTCTGACCCGTTGTGGAAGGGACACTGGGGGCAGGAAAAGATGATGGAGATCACCTCCACAGATCCACCTAGAGAGCGAGAGAGAGAGAGAGAGAGAGAGAGAGAGAGAGAGAGAGACAGAGATGTAGAGAGAGAGAGAGAGAGAGACAGAGAGAGAGACAGAGAGAGAGACAGCGAGAGTAATGAACAGAAAGAACAGTCAATATGCAAAACATTATTTCCATATTTCCTTTTCTTTTTGTCAGCAGTTGCAGAGCTTTCATCCTTACCTGTCTTTGTTCTCCTGATTGCTATGAGAGAGGCTTTGCTTGAGGCATCAGTGTCACTGTGATCAAACAGAAAAACAATCAACTTCACGGCGTAATAAGTGAAAACATATACATACTATCTTAATTTGATAAAACATTTTTAATCAACATCACTCTTACTTTTTTTCTTTGGAACGTTTCCCTGTTTTGTTGTTCTTTTCCTCCGACGCATCAGCTTGTCCTTTCTGCCGTCGACTTTTAGTCGTCTTCATCTTCAGCCTGGTGGACCGTCTCACACTGGACGACGCCGGCTGCTGGACGCGAGAGGAAGTGACCGTGTTGGAGGCGTCCCTCTCTTCCTGCTGCGCACAGACAGACTCCTCCACATCCTTTATATGAGAAGTGCCAATAACTTCAACACAATCGTTCCGCCCTCCCAACTCATTCCGTTTGTGCACCGCGGATCCTCCGTCAACAAAATCCACACTTTTATCACACACTTCGTTTGATGTTTCACGTTTCATAGTTTCCGCTGCCATCTCAACACATAAAAGTACAGCCTCCGAATCGCAACACTCAACCGTCACCGCCTCGTGATCTTGGACCTCCTTTTTGACAGCGAGGTCTGTCTCATCTGTCTCGGAGGTTTCGACCTCTTTTAAGACGCAAGCGCCTTCGTGGGCCTGTTCCAAGTTAGCGCTCGCAGTTTCCATCTGTTCCTCGTCCACGCTTATGGTTTCAACTGCACTCATTTCCTCAGCCACGTTGCCATCCTCATAAACAGTGACCATCTCCTGTTTGCAATCGTTTCTTATTTCGATCACTTGCTCGTCCAGTTTATAGGAGTTTTCCTGTGCGTACACTTCATTTGTGCACTCGATCTCCTCGCACACCCCTGTTGTGCCCACCTCCACCTCTGTGTACACAGTCATCACTACGGTATCTGCATCCACTCCCATTAAAGAGATTGAAGGGTTCAGCATGTTTGCGTAGTTGTGCATTGATTCCGACCGGATGGCGAAGGTTTTTGGCTGAGCGGTGACCACAGCTCTTTGAGAGGGAGGAATGGACAGAGAGGAGAGGATGCAGTCGCCTATGGAGGAGGAGGGTGCAGCTGAGAAAGAGGCAGGGATAACAATGAGATATTAAGTTAATACAATCCCAAAAGGACACTCGTCTGAAACATCCTAAACATCACAGCTTCTTCTGCATGGTACGGTTAGCGTTATAAACACTGTAGGAGACATACCTGGCCCTTTCATGTGTCCCAGACTCTTCTGGTGTTCATAGATGAGGTTCAGGTCTTCTGGGGCCGAGAACACACACTCCTGCAGGACTGAGGGGGCGGAGCTGATCCACGCTGCGGTCTGACAGAGAAGAACAGTTCAGTGTCCTATCTCTAGATGTTGATACAGAAAAGGCACTGAGGCCTCTTTCACACCGGCAGTTCCGAACGCCGGTTCGCGTTCGCGTGCCGAAACCTCCGAACGTTGACGCTGTCTGGCGAACGATACACTGTTATGAACGCGGGCTCGTTCGCCAGACAGCGCCAACGTTCGGAGGTTTCGGCACGCGAACGCGAACCGGCGTTCGGAACTGCCGGTGTGTAAGCCCTATCAGTGAACCAGATATCCGTATGTCATATTAATGCAGCACAAAGAGTTGTGATCATCTTCCAAAATGTATAATACTGTACCCCCCCCCCCCCCCCGTTCAAATCCGGCCCATGACCTGCTGACATGCCCTCCCTCTCCTCCTTACTTTCCTGTCTACCTTCACTATCTCTATCCAATACAAAATGAAAAGTATGAGTGGGACTGCCCCACTCCAAAAAATGTAACACCTTTCGAAAAAAATAAATAAATAGATAAATAAAACTAAAGATCTTGTGGATCTGTTGTTTTCATTAGTCAATAGTAGACACACTCCCGAAACATAGTTTTAACGATCCCTAATGCAATATATTTCACTTTGAGAGACGCGAGGTCCATCTGTTGAACAGAGCTAGAGCTAATACGTCACATGACGTTATGCACTCGGTTCTAATCAATACCTGCTTGAGGTCTGGTACAGGAAACAGCTGCTCCAGTCTGGTGAGGAATTCCCACATGAGCGACTGCAACGCCGTGTCATACTTTGGGCCATACTCCACGGGGAACACCACCTGTTCAAAGGTGAGTAAATGATCATTACATTTTTTTTATTTCTTACCGGTCCTGAGTAATAACTTGAGTTACAGGCGCAGAGACTGAGTCAGAACGCATGTACTCATTTCAAGCACTCCTCGTAAACACTGTTTTTAATTATATTTGTCACTTTGTCATGATGCATCTGTGTATTATCTCGTTTTGTACTGTATTGCAATGTTGCATCATTTTGCTGTGCCTGCTTAACTTGTATTGTCTTGCTTTGTCTGGTATTGTCATGTAATGTATTGCCTGTTGTGTCGTTTTGTTGTGCTTGCTGGTGTTTTTAATGACACTACACCATTCATTTTGTAATAGCCTGCTCAGGGACTACAGATGGAAATTAGCTCATGAGCTAACTCTGGCACATTTACATTGATGTGGAAACTGATTTGTTGATTAATGTGCACTGTCCCTGGTAAATAGATAAATAAATAAATGTGGCTGACCTGGAAGAAGTAGGCTCTCTCAGACGCGTCTTTCAGGAGGCTTTGGATAAGTGCCACAAAAGTGGATGCCGACGCCTCCACCTCTACGTCCCTGTACTGTAGGAGAGTAAACAGACGTAAGATCATCTCATCACAAAATTACTTTACTTAAGCAATATCACACGAGAGGGAGTGTTTTTTCTATCACAGTTCACAATCACAATCGCAGTTCTACAGCGCGATTTATTAGTTAACAGCAATAAGCGACAACAGATTATGATTTGTTTGTTTATTTAATGATAAAAATAAACAAAAAATAGTTCCGCAACTGAACTTCAAATGGACTGTTGCCTAGTAACCTGAACACAAACATGTAGTCTAATTAACGGTCATTTAGTAGAACATCTGTGCGGCGGAGTGATGCATATAGTTAAAAGTCCCAGTGCTGTTATACTGTATATCAGCACTCATGGAATGCCTCTTGTCCAATCAAATTACTTGGTCGGAACTAACTGTTGTATAATGTTAAACGACACATATGCACCATAAACAGTTACGGTGAAACATGACAGAGTAGCAAAATTGCAGCAAAACCATAAGATTCAGCATCAGACAATCTAAAACAGTGGTTCTCAAACCTCTCCTCGGGGACCCCCAGCCGCACCACATATAGTATGATCTGTTCCACCACCAGCACACCTGATTCAACTAAGTAGCAGTACAAAGCAATTATGGTTTGTACTTGATCAGTTGAATCAGGTGTTCTGGTGGTGGAACAGATCAGATATGTGGAGCGGCTGGGGGTCCCCAAGGAGAGGCTGGGGGTCCCAGAGGAGAGGCTGGGGGTCCCCGAGGAGAGGGTTTGAGAACCACTGATCTACAGCACACGAGTATGCAACAATATACGAGGAGGGGAAACTCACTTCTATCTGCCCTGAAGGAATAACAGGCAGTACGTCCAGGTAGCGCTGGATGATATGATGGTCAGCAGGGCCACGGCATAACTCTAGAACCAGCTGAAGAGAGACCGCAGTATGTTACAACAAAACTAGGGCTTCTACAGTATAGTAAAGCTATGCAAGGGTGTATACCATTCAAAGCAGTGTACATATTACATGTATGTGTTACGGTACATGTGGGAATACGGTACATTTGGGAAAACTAGGGTTAGGGTTAGGTGCGTGCTACGTCGACTTGGTACATGCTGGCATGTCTAACCCTAGTCCTAACCCTAACCGTAGCACCCTAGCACCTAACCCTAACCCTAGTTTTCCCACATGTACCGTAACATATGTACTGTTTACAAAAGGCAACATTCATTCCACCCACAAGTCTAACCACGAGCCACCCGATAGAACAAGCCTCCTCCACCCCCGTAGGGCCACTCACCCTCGCTCTCAAGCCCAGGATGAGCTGGGCTCTCTGCCTGGGAGCCAGCAGCTCTGGGGCTGTCCTGGTCACCAGACACACGAACTCCTGCAGCTGGTCATACCGCAGCACGTCCCTCTGCTGGGCCACCTGCCACATGGCCGCAGACAGGAGGCGCAGGGGAGGGACCAGGAGGCGCAGGGAGGACAGGGGGAGGAGAGGGTCTGGAAGGAAGAAAGGCCACAGAGAGACAGATACAGATTAGAAAGGCCACAGAGAGACACATACACATTAGAAAGGCCACAGAGAGACACATACACATTAGAAAGGCCACAGAGAGACACATACACATTAGAAAGGCCACAGAGAGACACATACACATTAGAAAGGCCACAGAGAGACACATACACATTAGAAAGGCCACAGAGAGACACATACACATTAGAAAGGCCACAGAGAGACACATACACATTAGAAAGGCCACAGAGAAACACATACACATTAGAAAGGCCACAGAGAGACACATACACATTAGAAAGGCCACAGAGAGACACATACACATTAGAAAGGCCACAGAGAGACACATACACATTAGAACAACTAAACATGCTTGCAGCTTCTAGGCTCCTATCTCTCTGTCTGTCTCTCTCTGTCTCTGTCTCTCTCTCTCTCTCTCCCTCTCTCTCTCTCTCTGTCTGTCTCTGTCTCTCAGTTTTGTTGTGATAATGTTGCTGCATCCCATCACATATGACATTGGACTGGAGACTTGGACTAGAAAGGGATTGTAGCATCATTAATGAACCATTTGTCATGACTGATTTGTCTGAATCAATAATAACTTTGGGTTGAGTCTAGATCCATCATAGATAGATACTGGCTGTCTTGCAGCCGCTGTTAGCTCGCTAGCCTGCACAGTTCGCCTGCAAGACTTTCTGGCCTAGTTCTGCATGTCCCAGATGGACGTGTCACACACACACACACACACCGTTGATGACTGAGAAGGCTGCGCGCGTGTCCATATCAATATGTTTACTTCTATAGCGATGGAATTATGTCAATACTTGAACGCTGGATCTGCTTCCTGTCGTTTTATCATGAGCGCAAAAAGGAAATTCCCCCAAACTTCCGGTGCCCATGGCTGATGACATTGGTTCCGCATGCAACCTTTCACAATAAAGGCAAGTAATAATGCTATAATATAATAACAATAATAATAATAATAATAATAATAAATATAAATAAATATAATAATAATAATAATACATATAAATAAATATAATAATAATAAATATAATAAGAATAATACAAGTCAAGTACTTTTCCACTTGTGCACTATTCATGTGCACTATTCATTCGTTTGATTCCACCCTTTATGCACATTTCATAAGAAAAGTAACACCACCACAAAACTTTACATTTCTAAATCATTTTAATTGAAGGAGTTAGTAACACAGTTCAGTCATACGTTTCCCTTTAATGCTGTACACAACACTGTATTACGCTAACCACTTTAATCTGACAGTGCTTGTGCCAAAATAAATCAAGATAAATGTCACAAAAAAAAAAAAAAATCCATGGATGCATCACAAAGATCTGTCACGTGAATAATAAATGATTTATAAACACAAAACACACAAAAGCCTCAACACAGATTTCCGACATGCGTCTGTTCGTGGCTCCGCAGAAGATGCAGTCTGCTGTAGGCCTTCCCGCATTCTGAACACTTGAAGGGTTTCTCTCCTGTGTGGGTGAGCATGTGTCTCCTCAGGGGCGTGGTGCTGTTGAAGCGTCTGTCGCACACGGAGCACGAGTAAGGACGCTCCCCTGTGTGTATCCTCTGATGTACCGTAAGGTAGCACGACTGCGTGAACGTCTTCCCACACTGGGCGCACTTGAACGGCCGTTCTCCGGTGTGGTAACGTTGGTGTTTCACCACCTCGGAGTAAGTCAAGAAGCTCTTCCCACACTGCAAGCACAAGTGTGGCCTCTCCCCAGTATGCATGCGGTTGTGCCTGGTCAGATCTGTCGACTTGGAGAACCTCTTCCCACAGTGGGAGCAGGGGAAAGGACGCTCGCCCGTATGGGTCTGCAAGTGTTTCTTTAAGAACCGGTTGGCTTTGAATGTCTTCCCGCACTGAGAACAAGGGAAGGGTCTGGCCTCGGAGTGACACTGGAGGTGTTTCGACAACTCCCCAGAGGACAAGAACCTCTTCCCGCAGTCAGGGCAAAGATACGGTCTCTCTCCCGTGTGCATCCGCTCGTGTCTGGTCAGGATCTGTGATTGTGTGAATCGCTTCGGACAGTGAGAGCATTGGTAAGGGCGCTCGCCTGTATGAGTCCTCTGGTGTTTGATCAAGTTCGATATCCTCGAGAAACCCTTCGGACAGTTCGAACACAGAAAGGATTCCTCGTCCTTGTGAGACCTCAGGTAGTGTCGCCTCAGACAAACCAACTGAGAGAAGTCGATCTTGCACACAGAGCACTGGTAGGGCTGCCCTCCTGTATGCATCTGCATGTGTCTCGTGAGAGTGTCAGCGTCGGGGCATTTCTTCCAACACTGACCACAGCGTAGCGGGTCGTCGTCGTCTGAGTGACTCATCTGATGACGCTCCATCTGTTTTATCTGACTAAAGGACATGTCACAAGTTGGGCATTTATATTGATCCTCTTCCCCGAGGCTTTGCTGGTTACTCTCCGGGTCTTCCGCCAGTGGTGTGGCATCTGCCGAGTGAGCCGCGCCGCAGTGCCTCTTCAATTCCTCCTCTTGATCGAAGCTCTCGACACACTGGCAGCACTGGAACAGGCATGACCCCGTACCCTTCCGTCGATGTCTTTTCAAGTCAAAGGAGTACTGGAAAGCCTTCCCGCATTGCGCACACTTGTAAGGACGCTCCCCGGTGTGCGACCGCTGGTGCCTTCTCATGTCCGCCGCTCGAGAGAACGTCTTCCCACACACGGGGCATGTCTTGGAGCGCACGGTTCGTTTGTGAGACTTCCCCGCCGTACGAGGAGCTTTGGGGGGAGGCTGCTGCTGCACAGGGCTGCTGCCGGAAGGCTCTGGCGCCGGTGATTCATCGCTTTCGTCTCCTCCGGCGGTCAGGAGGCGGCTGAACTCCTCCGGGTGGAGGTCTCTAAGGTGCTGCCGGAGTGTCACTTCGTCCGTGTGGTAGAAGGAGCACTGAGAGCAGGCGAAGACCAGAGAAGGAGCCTCCCCCGCTCCACCTGGAGGGGAAAACAGAGAGAAGGATAATTAGTATTGGAACCATCTTTAACATTGTGGAACCAATGCTAGCAGGTCGTGACGTTAGAATTATACATTTTTCTTTTTTTAGATAGATTTTTGTCAAAATTTAGTTTTTTACATAATCTGATCCATTAGGTGTTTATTAATGCCTGTGTGGTGTTATTTTTTAAATGTTGACATTTTTGAGTTAGTAATTAATAAAAAACAAAGGTTCCATCTCACAAAACATAATGGAATGTAAAAACTTTGACGCTCAATATCTCTGAACTGCCCTAAACGGAGATAGAACCTTATCATTCTCAGCTCACGTTGTGTCATTATTATTATTATAAAAAAAAAATTTTTAACCTTTATTTAACCAGATAGGTCAGTTGAGAACAAATTCTCATTTGCAACGACGATCTGGCCAATTGGCAGAACAGAGGCAAGTCAGTACACAGAACACAACACAGTATATACGATACAAAACACGATATATACAATATAAAACATGAGTGCAATACAGTATCAAAAATATCTATACATTACAGCAGGGGGAAGTTATCTTAAAAGCAAGTGCAGTGATCCGAGACAACATCTGAAAGTGAGTGTTTAAAAGTGGGTAATGCTATAAAAGTGGTGAGTTTAAGTGACAACTGCAACGCATTCCAGTCAGTGGGGGCAGCAAACTGAAAAGAGTGACGGCCAAAGGAGGTGCGGACTTTGGGGGGGACCAGAGTGATATATTTGTTGGAGCGGAGATTGCGAGTGCTGGATGAGAAGTTCAGTAGTAAGCAGAGGTAGGGGGGGGATTTGCCGATGATGGATTTATAGATGAACTGATACCAGTGGGTCAGTCGCCTGGTGTGTCATATAGAACTGTTATGTTCAATTGAGAAATTCGGAACTAACAAACCTGTAATCCCATTGATTGGGGGGTTGATAGGAGCAGCACTGCAGACCTCAATGGCTTCCCTAGATGAGGATTTAGATAAAAATAAGCACAACATGTATTCCAAGTAAAATAGTGGCACCCTTCCAAGAACTTAGAAGCCTTAATAATAATAATAATTCATTGAATTTATATAGCGCTTTTCCGAGGCTCAAAGACGCTGACAATATAGGGGATACGGAAAACACAAAAACAACAAGTAACATGGAACACAGAGTCAGCGAACGGGGAGGGGTGGGGGGGTGGGGGACAGGGGAGGTGGTTAGGGGTAGGGGAGGCTGTATGCATATCAGGGGGGTGGCAGGGTTACAGGAGATGGGTAGGGGTAGGGGAGGTTGTATGCGTGTCAAGGGGGGGGGGGGGGGGGCGCCGGGATGGGGGAGATGGCTAGGGGTAGGGGAGGCTGTAGGCATGGGAGAACAGGTAGGTTTTGAGGTGGGATTTAAAAGTGAGAAGTGAGGGTGAGTCTCTGATAGGGCTTTCACACCGGCAAAGAACCGTGCCGGTTCGCGTTCGCGTTCGGAAACCTCTGAACCTTGGTGCTGTCTGGCGAACGAGCCCGCGTTCATACCAGTGTAACATGAACCATCCGCGTCATCAACGCTGGGTGATGAAGGGGCGGGATAAACAAAACAATTCACAACTAGATGGCAGCTACTTCACTGGAAAAGAGGATAATATCTTCCACTACTACAGTATCTGAAATAAACAAAATTTTCTGTGAAACAAAACAAAAGACACTTTCTATATGCGTTCTTTTACTAATCAGCTGCTCCATTACTGGAATAGAAATGGCTTACGAAATTCGCGTTCGCGCATGTCCGCGCGCGTGTGTGTGTTTGCTGAGCATGTGAGGAAGATAGAGAGAATAATGACACTTTTGATATTGTTTTTGATCACTAATGATTAGGTTTAGATTAGATTACATTGTGTCTACTTCCTCCTTGCTGGTCTCTGCAGCCTAGAATAGGACACACCCACTGACGACGTGACTGTTCTACGTTTTGGTTCGCGCTTGAGAACCACTATTTTTTGGTGCCCGCTGCGAACCAACTTTTCAGGTTCCGAACCAATTGAGCTTCGGTCTGAACGCGCCGGCCGGTTCCAGACTTGGTTCGCGAACGCGAACCGGCACGGATCTTTGCCGGTGTGAAAGCCCTATGAGTGGTTGGGGGAGAGAGTTCCAGAGGCGGGGTGCAGCTCGTGAAAAGGCACGGTGACCGAAGCCTTTGAGTTTTGAGGGTGGGACAGTGAGGGAAACAGTGGATGAGGATCGGAGGGTACGGGTAGGGCGGTGGGGGAGAAGGAGGTCAGTCAGGTAAGGGGGGGCCAGGCTATGGAGGGCTTTGTATGTGAGGATGAGGATTTTGAATTGGATGCGTTCTTTGATGGGGAGCCAGTGGAGGACAGGAGTGATGTGGTCACGGGAGCGGGTGTTTGAAAGGAGGCGTGCAGCAGAGTTTTGGACCATCTGGAGTCTATGGAGGGAGCGGGAGGTGATGCCGGTGAGTAGGGAGTTGCAGTAGAAACAACCCTAGAAGCCTTTCTACCACACTAGACACTTACTCTTTCTCTGGAGACTCGGGCAGCAGCTTTAAGGGGACGACCCAGGTCACACTCGAATCACTCTTCAACACCATGACATGCCCTCGCTTGGTTTGTGGTCCAACTCTCCTCAGCAACATCTTGTTCGGTCTCAGTGGTTGAGAGGTTGAGGACACTGGGAGAGGCTGTGATGTCGACTCGCGGAGTAAACACAAAGTCACCTGATCACTCCCATCTCGTTGCCCACAACTGGACTTGACACCTTGGTTTGTGTCAGCTTTTGGAATTTGGCCGCCAGCTGTATCTCTCTCCTGCTCATCCCTCTCAATCTCCTCCTCTTTCACCTCCCTCTCTTTATTGATATTCTCTCCATTACTGTACTTCCTGTCATTTGTATTCTCTGCACATACAACAAGCTCTTCATATTCAGGTTTTACATTTTGCTCCTCATGATAAATGATTTCCACCTCTCTTTCCACCTCCTCACAAACCACCCTGACCTCTTCAGACACGACTTCCACCTCTGTGTCAACAGGGCTTGTTTCCTCTGTGGCGAGCTCAAGGTCTTGGTCCAGATCCTCCACTTCTTCACAAATCAGGTCTATTTCTTCCCCTTGATGCTCTCCCTGTAATCCTTTCTGATCTAATTCAGCTTGGTTGTCTATCTGCGTTTGTGCCTCTGTCCTGTACACTATTCTTACCTCTCTTCCCTCACTGGTATACACACTGGTCCCAAGCTCTACCTCTGTGTAATCGGTCACTAATATAGATTCGGCTTCCATCTGCTCCCCATACAAGACGGTGTTGTCCATGAACTCTGGGTGGATCTCAAAGTCTCTGTGATTAGTGGCCATCACTACCCCCACTGAGGGGGGGAGGGAGAGAGAGGAAAAGATGCAGTCGCCAATTGAGGAAGACAGAGTTCCTGAAAGTGGGAGGAAGATTACAGAGATTTCAACAACCTTTTCCAATTTTTCCAGTTACAGTGACCGTCTGAATTCAAGGGGGATGTTACACACAACCCTAAAGATTCAGCTGTGTACCACCTCTCTGTACGAATCACTTTTCATTAATTGTGCAAGGTAAAACTTATTATACTCTATTTATTGATGGGCAGGTTGTTGATAAGTGACTTACTGTAAGTGTCCAGATGTCCAAGCTTTCTGTGATGTTGCAGCACGTTGTTCAGCTGCTGAGAGCGAGACACAGACGAGACACACTCGTCAAGGACGGAGGGTCCGGCGCTGAGCCAAGACGCCGTCTGTGAGACGGGAGAACATCATCAGTCTACAGATCTACTGTAGTGGGATTAATGCTGTTAGACACAATTATGAAGTGGAAACTAAAGGCCAATGCACACGGCATTGACAACATTCGATTCTCAATTCACACCACCGAAGTCGGACCAGGCAGGCTGATTACAATAGGCTCTACCAATATTGCTTGCCTTGCTTCCACAATTTCTACAAGATACAACTGGGCATATTGTGCCTCCATGCTCGATTGTTATTATTATGTAATATAGGTGTCTTGTAATCCCATATGAGATGGGCCGTGTTGTTGACTTCGGTGGTGTGAATTGAGAATCGAATGTTGTCGTGCGACAATATCGCATGGCACGCCGTGTGCATTGTCTCATTCAAAACAATGGAATCGAATTCGGCGGTGCGACAATATCGCACACCGTGTGCATTGGCCTTAAGTTTAAAATGTCAAATAACATCAAGTGTGTCTTGGTAGTCATGGATACCTGCTTGAGGTCTGGGATGGGAAGCAGCTGCTCCAGCCTGGAGAGGAACTCCCACATGAGTCCTTGCAGAGCAGACTCGTACTTACGGCCGTACTGCACAGGAAACACATGCTTAGGAGAGAAGATGAAAAGAGAAAATGGGATAAGTTACATGGCAGGGTGTTTTTATATACAGGCATGGACAAAGGTATTGGCACCCCTGCACTTCTGTCTGATAATATCACCTCTGTCTGATAATATCACCTCTGTCTGATAACACCACTTCTGACTGATAATATCACCTCTGTCTGATCAAAGCACTTCTGTCTGATAATATCACCTCTGTCTGATCAAAGCACTTCTGACTGATAATATCACCTCTGTCTGATAAAAGCACTTCTGTCTGATAAAAGCACTTTGTTGCAATTACAAATGCTTTGGTATTCACATGTTTATGTATTTTGTTTGCTTTGGAACAACACAAAAAAGCAGAGGAAAAAAAAAAACTAAATCTGATTTAATTCCATACAGAACTGGACAAAATGAACTTTCCTGTAAGATAAATTGTAAGAAATACTTGTATTTCCAGCATGTAATGCTGCTTTAATTTGTATTTAAACTCACCTGTGTCAAGTTACACGTGCTGGCAATATAGAAATCACACTTGCAACCAGTTAACATGAAGCAAAGTTGACTCAACCTTTGTGTCGTGTGTCTGTGTGTCTGTGTGTACCACACTGAGCACGGAGGAGAGAAAGAAGAGCAAATGATTGTCTGAGGATTTGAGAAACAAAATTGTGGCAAAGTATGGACAATCTCAAAGCTACACGTCCAGAGAGCTTAATGTTCCTGTGTCCACTGTGACCAACGTCATCAAGAAGTGGACAGACCATGGCGCTGCAGCTAACCTCCCTGGGCGTGGGAGTGTTACCAAACATGCTGCTGAGGTTGCCAATAATATTGTCCAGTCCATTTTTGGAGTTCTGTGTGGAATCATGTCACAGCCTTTTTTCTCTGCTTTTTTGTGTTGTTCCAATGCAAACAAAATAAATATAAACATGTGAATACCAAAGCATTTGTAATTGCAACAATTTTCTGGGAGAGGTGGTGCATTATGTGACAGAAGGACAGGGTTACCAATATGACTATGATACATTCCGGTAACAGTGAATATGGTTATAGTGATCAACTGCTTATTGTGATCAAATGATCCTGTATAGAAGTACTATTGTATGTGATATAAGTATACTGTGCTTTACCACAGTGCTATCATCAGGCTAGGCCTATGTATCAAAGCTGCATCTGTGCTACATCTGTGCAGTTCCCAGTACACTAATAGTTAAGAACCAAGTACATAAGTGTGCTGACCTGGAAGAAGTGATCCCTCTCGACAGGGTCTGTAAGAAGAGTTTGGACCAGAGCAAGGAAGTTTGATTCAGAGGCCTCCACTTCCACTTCACAAGACTGAAACGAAAACATGATGAAAATCACAACAAATTAGATTTTTGAAAATCGAATACAATTTGAGGAAAACATAATAATGCACACAGGGATGGCGATGCTCAGGACAGTCTCCAGAATCATGTCAGGGTATATACAGGAATGTTGAGGTTAATTTGAAAGTGACAGTTGGATCTAAGTGACAGTTGACACTAGAACAGCCATAGTCTATGTTACCTACTCATGGTATATACAGGAATCTTTAGGTTAATTTCAATACCTTTCTAAGACTTTTTAAAGACCCTGTCAATATTTTTCCAGAACTCACCTCCACTTCGAGCTGTAACCGTTTACATCAGTGACACCTTTAACTTAACAGTTGTAGTTTGCAATAGACTAGAGCTAGACCACTATCATACAACAGAATTTCCGGTTCATCTTTGTTTTTTAATAAAACTAACTAACTTTTACTAAAAGTTTTTAGGACTCAAACTCTTTGGACAGAGTCTAATTCTGAAAAATACCTACAAAATTCAAGACCTCATAGAATCGTGATAAGACTTTTTAATACTTATTAAATGTCGTGATTGTCCCAAAATGTATTTATCAACTTGTAATACTTTTCAAGACACCGCGGATACCCTGATGGACAGACTCACTCACATCTGCTCCCCCAGGCTGCGGCGTCACGGCGCTGATCCGGTCCAGGTGGGGCTGGATGGTCTGCAGCTTTGCTGTCTGCTCACTACGACACAACTCCAGAACCAGCTGAAACAAATGCAGACTATCAACAAGAACACCATGGGGCTGTGCAACTTAATACACCCCCCTCAGAAATCACCTTCCCCTATTAGACTATTGTTTTAAGGTCAGGAATGGCAATGACCTGAAGGCCATCTAACCCCGACAGAGCCAGAGGTTTCAGTCAGTTCATGTTCACTTCTGATCCTTGAGCGCAGGGGCGTAATCTCCACTAGGGACAGGGGGGACATGTCCCCCCCACTTTTCAAAACCTAGATTCTGTCCCCCCCACTTTTTAACACGATAACATAAAACTGTTGGCTGCCACCTAAATGATGGTAATGTTACTGTTGGTTTCCAGCATGTTTACAGTTAGTTTTTTGTAAAGACTTTTAACTGACCGTCCGTAAATTAACTGATTTCAGAGCTTTCTGAAATCTGTATTTACGAATGTGTTTATTATTAAGCTTCGTCTTTTGATGTGCTTGCTGCTTATAGCACAACCGTGTATGCTTGTCAACAGAGTGATGTGCGTAGTTATTCTTCATAGATCTAGCCTCTTAATTCTGCCCTCAAAGTGCACCAAATTGATGCATTTTACTTTCAAATGTAAAAAAGAAATCTTCCGTGTCCCCCCCCACTTCCCAAACCAAAGTTTTGCCCTTGCTTGAGGGCTATGTAAGAGTTGAGTTCGCATACAAGATTTAGAGGCATAGTATAGAGGCTTTGCTTTCAGTCAACAATCACATCACTACATTATGGTACACGGTGTCGGTTGGTTGCTTGATTGGCGACAAAAGTGTAATCATGGCAGTTAAGAGGAGAGTCAACCGATGCTGACCACCTGAGTACATGTTATGTAATGTTTCCTTTCAAGCCATCTTCCTATCAGCTCTAGTATAAGCCTGGCCAACATCATCACCTCCTCACCCACCACCTCCTCACCTTCCTCCTCACCCACCACCTCCTCACCTTCCTCCTCACCCACCACCTCCTCTCACCCTCCTCACCCACCACCTCACCTTCCTCCTCCTCACCTTCCTCCTCACCCACCTCCCTCCTCACCTTCCTCCTCACCCACCTCCTCACCTTCCTCCTCACCCACCTCCTCACCTTCCTCCTCACCCACCACCTCCTCACCTTCCTCCTCACCTTCCTCCTCACCTTCCTCCTCACCTTCCTCCTCACCCACCACCTCTCTCACCTTCCTCCTCACCTTCCTCCTCACCTTCCTCCTCACCCACCACCTCTCTCACCTTCCTCCTCACCCTCCTCACCCACCACCCCTCTCACCACCCTCCTCACCTTCCTCCTCACCCACCACCTCCTCACCCACCTCCTCACCTTCCTCCTCACCTTCCTCCTCACCCACCACCTCCTCACCTTCCTCCTCACCCACCTCCCTCCTCACCCTCCTCACCTTCCTCACCCACCACCTCCCTCCTCACCCTCCTCACCCACCACCCCTCTCACCTTCCTCCCTCCTCACCTTCCTCCTCACCCACTACCTCTCTCACCCACCTCCCTCCTCAACTTCCTCCTCACCCACCACCTCTCTCACCCACCACCTCTCTCACCCACCACCCCTCCTCACCTTCCTCCTCACCCACCACCCCTCCTCACCTTCCTCCTCACCCACCACCCCTCCTCACCTTCCTCCTCACCCACCACCTCTCTCACCTTCCTCCTCACCCACCACCCCTCTCACCACCCTCCTCACCTCCCTCCTCACCCTCCTCACCCCCCACCCACCTCCCATCTCACCCACCTCCCTCCTCACCTTCCTCCTCACCTTCCTCACCCCCCACCCCTCTCACCTTGGTTTGCAAGCCCAGGATGAGTTGTGCTCTCTGCCTGGCGCCGAGCAGCTCTGGGACGGTGTCTGTCACACAGGTCACAAAGCTCTCCAGCTGGCCATAGTCCCTGACCTCCCCTCTCTCTGCCACCCGCCACAGGGCTGCAGACAGCAGCCGCAGAGGAGGCACCAGGAGCCGCAGGGCAGGGAGAGGGAGAGACCACCCTGGAATGGAAACGGTTGTCTTGTCTCACACACAAGTGATCACTGTTACAAACTGTTATGAAGTGTCTCCCAGCCGTATGCACCTAACTAGCTACTACCTTTGTTTACCTGACTGGCTGGCTGCTAAATGAATGAATGAATGAATTAATTAATTAATGAAAGCTTTATTTCGAACATGTGTAAAAAGAAATAGTTATAACAACAAAAGACAAAACAAAAACAAGAAAAAACAAAAACAAGAAAAAACAAAACAAAAACAAGATGTCCGAAAAGGAGTAGGAAGAAGCATAAGCTTATTTAATCCTACCCCTTCTCCAATACTCAGAGATTAATAATTAATAATCTGCAGTTGACTTCAATATTAATAAAAAAAATTTTTTTAATTAAATCAAATTTATTTACATATTGACCAACAATAGAAAACAGATCATGTAAATAAACAAATAATCTGTGAAAACAACTGGTGACTATCAAAGCCCTTCTTCCTCCTCGTACCTGGTGAAAACCATGTTTTTATACCGCTTTTTGAACTGGGTCATGTTTAAATAAGACGTTGCCAAAGACAGTTACCAGAGACAGCCGATGACTTACCCGCATTAGCCGAGTTGAGATTGTCCATCATTTACAAATACAGAAAAGAATCGAAAAGTAGCAAACAACTGGCTGGTTACCTAGTTGCACACAAGGCATTTGCGGAAGTTTTGATCAAACAGGAAGTAAACAGGAAACAGGAAGTAGCTCGACACATCTTTCCGTTATGTATTTGTCTTCTGGGGGGTGTTCCATCAACGCCGCTAAAGGAAAGTCCAGGCTTATTTTTTATTTTTTTTTATAAATCCCGCGAGATTTATCAGAATAAACCTGGATTTTATTTTAGTGACGTTGATGGTTGATGCAATACCCCCCCAGATTTGATTAGTAATTAGTGATTGATTAGATAGAATCTTGATTCTAAGGATTCTCTGGTTGAATGCACACAAGTTCATGTTTAAAATATAGGCTCTTGTCCATCAGAATAGTATGTGCCCAATGTGCGTCTATGGAGAGTGGTCGGAGTCTTCAGTCTTCAATTAATTAATTTGGCCTCTAAAATATCAAATTACAATATGTTATTTTCCGCTATACAATTTAAGACATGTGGGATTCCGAGGTGGCAGAGGGTTCAAAGCACTTCAAAGTCGCATGGAGGATGTTGCCACTAGGGGGTGCTCTGAATCCAAAAGGTGTCCCTAAATAAAGAAATAATCAAATAAAATAAAGAAATAAGTCCAGAAATGGGCAAACTTCCCCATGCTCATAAGCATGATGTTCTTTTTTTTTTTTTTTTTTACGTTTGTAAGCCTCAAACTAAGGATTGTGTGGATAAATAAGAAATGGGTTGATAATGTATCATAGAAGTATGATAAACCACACAGTGAACAAACAGGAAATTATTTGAGGTTAATAATTGATTAACAATTCACCCTCCGTAACGTAGTACCTTTAAACTAAAGTAAAAACTTTGCAGATCAGAATTTCATTTAGTTTACATTACATTGATATCCTGTCACATGTCATTTGTGAACACTGTCACTGTCCTACAATTGTAACCATGCAACAAAAAAAAATCAAGGCCATTGTTAACCTGCATGGTGTAATCAGATAATGTTTATTCATTATTTAACAATCGTTGAATTGTAAATGTTTATCTCATCACTGCTGAGTCGTGGTTCTGGCGTTCCACGGAGGAATAGAAAGCAAATATCTATTTACAATGCTACAGTGAACTAAAACCAGCCCCTGTAGTGTAGAGTAGCCCTAAATCCTCAAATCCACAATTGAGCATATAGTTGGGTAAAGACCTGCATGAAAAAACAAAAGAGAACTGACATTTTTGTTTAAATGTTAATGATAATAATAATAATAACTTTATTTGTATAGCACTTTTCCTGCAAACATTGCAGCTCAAAGTGCTCCAATCATTATATAATCATCATTTAATTATCTAGTAATTTAAAGGCAATATTAAAAGGATGGGTTTTTAGTCTTGACTTGAACATACTGTGCTGAGGTTGCATCCCTAATGTAAACTGGCAGTGAGACACAATCTGGGTGCATAAAATGAGAATGCAGCCTCACCAAATCTCTTCTATTGTACATGTGGTACACAGAGAAAACCAGCGTCAGAAGACCTGAGAGCTCTATTGGGCTGATATGCTATTAAAAGGTCTTTCAAATATTGTTGAACAATAACTCAGCTTTCATTGACTGCGCTGGCGCATCGATGGTCCCTCAGGAAGTTGTTCCGTGTGAAAGCCGCCCCACATTTGCCACATACAAACGGCTTCTCCCCTGTGTGTATTAGTGTGTGTCTCTTCATGTGATGAGAGAATCTGAAACGTTTGTCACAGATGTTGCAGACGAACGGTCGCTCGTCAGTGTGCATTCGCCTGTGGACAGTCAGGAAGCCTGACTGGATGAAAGTCTTCCCACAGTCGTCACACCTGTACGGCCTCTCACCTGTGTGGTACCTCTCATGCCTCTTCATTTCATAGGAGGTGAAAAAACACTTGTCACAGTGGGAGCATGGATACGGTCTTTCCCCTGTGTGAGTTAGTTCGTGTCTTTTCAATGACAACGCTGTCAAAAACATCTTTTCACATTTCGGACACGTATACCTGACTCCGATGTGGACTTGTTCGATGTGTGTGTTCAGCTGGATCTTCGTCCTGTAAGACATGTCACACTGAGAGCAAGAGAAGGGCTTCTCTTCTGAATGGGTCCCCATGTGCACGGACAGTTCTGAAGCGGCCCGGTAACTCTTCCCACAGAGCCAGCACAGGAATGGTTTCTCTCCTGTGTGTTTCCTCATGTGTATTGTCAAAGAATTTGCAGTTCTTAATTTCTTAGGACACTCAGAGCACTGGTAAGGGTACTCCCCTGAATGAACTCTCTCGTGAACGACTAAGTATGATAATTGAGTGAAGGTCTTCTGACAGAGGGAACAAGGATATGGTCCTTCAAAGCTGTGCTGATGTAGATAGTGTTCTCTAAGGCGCGCCAACAGAGTGAAGCTCTTCTCACACATGCTACACTGAATTGCCTTGTGCATAAGCTTGTGTCTGGTTAAGGCCGTTGGATTTGCAAGTATCCTTCCACACTCAATGCAATGGAGAGGGTTGTGAGTTCGCTGGTGTATTCTCAGGGATGGTGAGCTTTTGAATTCCGTCCCGCATTCATCACACTTACAGGGTTCCTTTGCTTTTTCTAGTTCCTTCCTCTTGCAAGTTATTTTCTGGTGTAGCTTTAAATTAAAGTTAGATTTGAAGCTCTTCCCACATTTGGAGCATCTGTAAGGGCGGTCATCTGAGTGGGATATCATATGCCTTTCCAATAGTTTAGAAGTGGCAAACACTTTGCCACAAACAGTGCACTCTTTAGAGCAGGCAGCTCCATGATTAGATTTCTCCAGTGAAGTCACAGTACTAGCGGGGAAAGGATGTTTGAGTTCACTGGTAGATCCCTTTGTGTCATTACCCTCAACAGCCACTAGGTCACTAGAGTCCTCAATGCGTGTGTTTATGTCTAGGGGACTTTCAACATTTTCCAGATTTTCTTCGACCTGACGGTCCACTGACCGACAGAAATCCTCCAAGATCCCCTCGTGACCAAGGTCTTGCTGGTGTTTCCTCAACGTATCTTTGTACTTAAAGCTCCTTTCACAGGCGACACAGTGATAGGGCTGCTCTTTCGAGTGAGATCTTAAGTGCCGTGCCATGTCCGAGGTACGAGTCAACATTCGACCACAGATAGAGCAGGTGTTGGAGTCTGATAACACCTGGGACGATGGTTGTGTGTTGGAGACCTGGGTTTGTCTGTCTGCAGTGGCAAGAGGCCCACTGCTCCCCAATGAGGGAGCCCTCTCTGACTGCAGGTCCACTTTGTGTTGTACAGATATTCGGCTAACGTCTTGGCTATCTGCCTGGTTCATCTTCTTGCATAAGTCTCTCTGATGTCTCTTTAAATCATACGAGTATTTGAATCTCTTCTCACAGCCGACACACTGATGCGGACGCTCCTCTGAGTGGGACCTCATGTGCCTCAGCAGGTCTGAGGGACGAGCAAAAAACCTCCCACACAAAGAGCAGTTTCTGCTGTCCATGGTGGGTGCTTTCTGAGATGTACCTAGTGTCTTGGAGGGTGAAGTGATCGGACGTTCGCTAGCTATTTCTCTGTGTTCGCCATCAGTCCTACATTGGAGGTCCTTTGTCTGGATAACCCCCTCACAAACACGCTGCTGGTGTGTCTTCCAATCATATTGGTCCTTGAAGCACTCGCCACACTGGACGCACTTGAACTTGTCGTTGTGATGTTGAGTATGGGTGAGGTTATGCCTTCTCATCACTGCGGCTCGGGCAAACGTCCTCCCGCAGTCGGGGCATGTCTTACTGACTAGGGCTCTCTTGCTAGACTTGTTTGGGGAGGGCGTCGTCTTGGCATATGATCGGTGTCCATGTTTAGAAGCATGAGTCTTATGTTGAACGCCTATTTGTCCTTGTAATTGTATTCTTTTCATCTGAAGCCTTTTGCTCTGTTTTAATGGTAGGGTTGAAGACTTGGGCAAAGGCAATTCAGCGATGCTTTGAGTGTTCATTTCTACACTTAAAGGCTCTCTGTCTATAGCATGCTCTATGTCAGTAATCATATCTCTTTGACCATTGTCCGCTATGGTAAGTATTTCCATTTCATCTGTCCAACTAATCATCTCTGTCACTTCCATTCCACCCCAGGCAAGTCGGTCCCCTGTATCATCTGTCTAAGTTATAGACTCTTCTTCCATCTCCAGGTTAATATAGCCATGGTGCATTGAGTCAATTTTCTCTGTAGAAATCACTTGTTACTCCACTGGTGTGTGAGAGAGAGAGGAGAGGTTGCACCTGTGTAAGAGAGGGGGACAATTCAAAATAATTGTTACAAAGTTGAGTTTAGCACAAGACTAAAGCAACAATGGTACAAATACACATTCTGTAAGATACTAATTGTCATGACTGTAGTAGATTAATGGAATGGAATGGAATGGACTTTATTTGTCATTGCTACAGTACAGGTACCAAACAACGAAATTTAGGAGGGGTGGCTCCCCTGGTGTTGGGAAAGGAAAAAGAAAACACATTTTAGAAAAAGCATAGATGCATAAAATCACAAGAAGGTAAGGAGCTGGTTTACATCAATAAAGGCTATGTACACAATCCACTGTACTATACTGCACAGATAGTCAACTAGGGTTGTCATATTGCACAAAGAGTATGCAGACATCATTCATATTCTCATGACTGCTTATCCATTACATCCCCTATGTCAGCAGCTTGGCACACAGATGCAGAGGTGGTTATAAAAGACGCAAGCCAGGAAGACTTACACGAGATTCAAGCAGTTTCATTCTTCCATAGTATGAGCGCAGCTAGTGGCTTCTACACACTAGCTGGCTAGCCTGACACGAAAGTACAGTAGATGACTACAGTCCCATGGTTTTAATACAGGTTATTTTTGATAGAATTAAATAAGGCACATTCACTGCATCTTTAAACATTCAAAACTGAAATAAAATATTGTGGTACAAAAATAATTCAGTCATACTTTTTCTTACCAAAATAGCCACCTTGGAATAATAATAATTAAAAAACGCATGTAAATGTTTATTTTTGGGCTGGACACTAATCATTTTAGTCTCCATGAGATGACCTTGTAATGAAACATTACAAAACAGCTACACATAAGAGTGAAGACTGTGGATAGAAAACAAATTGCTAGTAAAGTGCAAACTCCCAGTTGGGTAATTTACCAACATGACACAGGGCCTGCTTGGGACATAGCCATTGAAGGAAAATTCAAACATACTGTAAAGGGAGGATGTATCCTCATTCATACAACAACCATGAACCAGAGGGAAAAGTGAGTTTCAACCAAACATGCAAACTGAATTGACAGCAGAATGCAAATGAACGTTTTAGTGTTTACTTGTTTTTGACAGGAAACATGTGTCCTTATTTTCATAATATGTGGCATCAGCATATAGTTGCCCAAAACATCAATGGTAGTTGTGGTGTTACATTTTCAAATGCAGTATCTAACTACAATCTATTTGTGGTTTGAGCTAAAGATATCTATGAATCACATTATAGTTCTTTCTACACAGAGCACAAGAAAACTAATTGCAACTGTATTTTCTTACATTCAATGCAATATACAAGTAGGTGTAATCATACTGGGCCCACTTTGCGGAGGTGGTTCTGTCATAAATAGGTTAAAATATAATGAATAAAAGATCTAACAGAGGAGGAGGACAACAACGGTTGACTAAAGGGAATGACTGCAACACAAACCAGCTCTATAATAAACCAGTCCCTGATTCTACACCTTCTGAACCGTCAGATGTACAGTAATATACAGTATGAGCATTGATTCTCAGATCTCCATCTTGTCAAGTAGACCAACCATCTGCTTTATGATGATATACTGACATGCCACTTCTATCCGAATCCACTACTAGGGTCTTACAAAGACTGTGTCCTTTAGTATTGGTGGGCAACAAAATCAAAAAAACTAGACTTTAATAAATGACATTTGCATGAAGTTGAATAAACAGTATCTGTGTCTGTCGTGCGGCAATTAATTAATTACCCGAATTCATCTTCTGTCAACTCCTTTATGGTCCATTAAAAACTGCATTCACACTTTAAATCAGAAAGCATTTTGACAGTTGTTCATCAGATCCCTCTGTTGTTTTGATATAGTTTTGGAACAGGAAGTCAACTAGCGGCACAGTCCAGGGGGGTATTACATCAACGTCGCTAAAGGAAAATCCTGGCTTATTTTTGATAACTCTCGCGAGACTTATCAGAATATGCCTGGATATTTTGAAGAACTCTCGCGAGATTTATCAGACTAAACCTGGATTTTCTTTTAGCGATGTTGATGGAATACCCCCCCGGTCCCGGTCCCCTTCAAAATAGAAGTTGAATGTTGATGTTACAATCATGCAGCACTGAAGTCAATTTGGTGGTGTCTCCTCTTCCCTCATGGATGTTCAGTTGTCCTGACCTTACAGCCACTGTCACTTCAGAAATATAGAATAATTACATCCCTTACAATGAGTTGTACATACCTAAATATCCTATAAAATATGTGTTGTTTTCATGGGAGGCTTTGTACAAACATTCTGCAATTAAGTAATGCTGCTGTCATCGAATGTTATTTCTTCACAGATCTCATTTAGTCAGAGAAATCAAGTGTTGTTAACATGTGGAACTGCATGCTCCATGTTCAACACTGGTGGTGATGTGCATAAATCACTGTTTATTATGTTTATTGACCTGAAATGACAAGACAGTACTGATGCTGCTTGATTCTTGAATTTCTCCACATTGTTTTGCCACTTACCTTTTTTCAACATTGAATTGCATTGAACGAGTGAATGAGATGGATGCAACACTTTTCCAAGTACACACAGTTAATGGAATGGCATACTGTAGTTTCATCAACTGTAAAATGAATGAAAATTAAACAGAAAATAATTATTCATTTCAGTAATAAGAGATAAAAAAACAAAAACATTTTATATGACAAAATGACCTTAAATTAAATTTGATCCCTTGTGAATGTGTGTTTTATTCATGCTTTTTATTGTTGTAATACACATGCATTTTGGTGATGTTACTACCATGGGATTAATAAAGTAAAAAGTGTCAGACAGATTGATAACTGATTAACAATGTTTACCCTAAGACATTTAAATTAGAATTAATATCCCAATGTAGAGTCTGGGCCAATACCTCAACCCACAGTGTGAGTGAATTGGTGATCCTTGAGAGATTTCTTTTGATTGAAACCTAATCCGCATTCCCCGCATATAAAGGGCTTCTCTCCTGTATGGGTTCGCATGTGTTTTTTCATCTTCGTAGAAAATCTAAAGCTTTTGTCACAAACTTCACATTTGAACGGCTTCTCCCCAGTGTGGAGGCGCATGTGGGAGGTTAAGTAGCTGGACTGGATGAAAGCCTTCCCACAGTCGTACTCGGTACACTTGAAGGGCCGCACGTCCGTGTGATACCTTTCATGCCTCTTTAACTCGTAAGCGGTGACAAATGTTTTGCCACAAACAGTGCAAGGAAACGGTCTTTCGCCAGTGTGAGTCAGCTCGTGTCTTTTCAACGACACAGGGGTCATGTACTGTCTTCCACAGTGTATGCAGGGGTATCGCACTCCCAGATGCACTTGTTCGATGTGTGTGTTCAGCTGAATCTTCGTCCTGTAGGACATGTCACACTGAGAGCAGGAGAAGGGCTTCTCTTCTGAATGAGTCCGGATGTGCACGGACAGTTCTGAAGCACCCCGGTAGCTCTTCCCACACTGCCAGCAAAGGTACGGTTTCTCCCCCGTATGTTTCCTCTTGTGTCTGGCCAGAGACTCTGATGTTCTGAAGTTTTCCAAACACTCAGAGCACTGGTAGGCGAAATCCCCCGAGTGAATTCTCTCGTGCATGGCTAGGTATGATAACTGAATGAAGGTTTTGTCACAGCGAGAACATGGATACGGTCCTTCAAAGCTGTGTTGATGTAGATAGTGTTCTCTCAGACGCCCCAATAGGGTGAAACTCTTCTCACACATGGTACACTGGATTCTCTTGTGCATGAGCTTGTGTCTGGCTAGGGCAGCCGAGTCAGGGAGTATCTTTCCACAATCTGTGCAATAGAAAGGATTGTGCGTTCTCTGGTGTGTTTTCAGGAATGATGAGCTTCTGAATTCCTTCCCACATTCATCACATGTGTAGAGTCTTGTTGCCCTATCAGTGTCCTCCCCTTTGCAAACGGTCTTCTGATGTTTCTGCAAGTTAAAGAGGGACTTGAAGCTTTTCTCACATGTTGAGCACCTGTAAGGTTTGATGGGAGATGGCAGATGTTGCGTTTCACTGTTGGATGGCTCGGTGTCGTCCTCCTCGTTATCCGGCGGCTCACTTGACGGGTCTAATGGATGATCCTCACTTTGGTTCTGGTCATCAATCGTCTGAGATGTGTCTTCAGGGCTCTGTATAGGGCAAACATATTTTTGGTGTTTCTTCAGACTGTTACTGTACTTGAAGCACTTCTGACAATTGCTACATTGAAAGGGACGCTCCTCTGAGTGGGACAGCATGTGCCTAGCCATTTCTGAAGCCTTCCCACATTTCAGTGTCTTTCCACATACCGTGCATGTTTTGGGGTCGGGGGGTCCTTGGTCCTCTGTGTCAGCAGGCATGATAATTGGCTCTGTGTCATTTTCTTCTTTTGTAGCAAGAATTTTAGTGAACTTTTCTGGGATAACCTCTGTTAAATACTGGTCCACACTCTGACATGGGTCCTCTTGGATCCCCTCGTGGCCATAGATCTCCTGATGTGCCTTCAAGGCACTTTTGTACTTAAAGCTCTTCTCACAGGTGACGCAATGATAAGGGCGCTCCTTCGAGTGAGACCGTAAGTGCCTTGCCATTTCTGAGGCACAGGTCAAACTCCTACCGCACACAGGGCACGTTTTAGAGTCTAACATGTCTTTGGAACACAGTTGTGGGTTGGAGACGTGTGTTTTCATATCGGCAGTGACAAGAGGATCACTGCTTTCGGAATGACCTTCGAGCGTCACGCCCCCGTCGCCCCCTTGTAAAAACGTTTGATTAACCTGAGGCATATCCTTCTGGTTCCTGGTTTTGCATGCATCTCTCTGATGTTTCTTCAAAACATACGAGTATTTGAATCTCTTCTTACAACTGACACACTGATGTGGACGCTCTTCAGAGTGGGCCCTCATATGTCTCAGCATGTCTGAAGCACGAGCAAAAAACCTCCCGCACACAGAGCAGTTTTTGCTGCCCAGGGGTCCTTTCTCAGATGGTGTAGTAGAGGGTGTCTTGGAGTCACATGTATGCTGGGTTTTACTAGTTGAAGAGGAGGGGCTCTTTTCATTTTCATCTCTATTCAAGAGTGCGATGTCGTTTGTCTGTTCTCCCTTTTCACAGACACGCAGTTGGTGCCTCTTAAGATCAGAACGATCTCGGAAGTGCTTGTCACACTTGGAACACGTGAACTTGTAGTCTCGCGTGTGGGTTTCCTGGTGTCTTCTCATGGCGGTAGCTCTCGGGAAAGTCTTCCCACACACCGGGCACGTCTTAGTGTCGGAGAACTTATTTCTCGGCTTCTTCGGGCCAGAAGACCCCTTGAGGGATAACGCACGTAGCTTCTTCATCTGCAGCCTCCTGCTTCGTTTCAGCGGCTGAAAGCACGACGGCTTGAGAAAGCCTGGGATCGTTTGATCACCTTCACAGACAGGCCCCGTGTCCGTAGCAGGCTCAGCCTCAGTGTTGACATCTCCTTGATCCTCATCTGCGGCGAGTAGTATGTCTTTTTCCTTTGGCCAACTCTCAACCAACTCCTTTGTTTCATCCAAAGCAGACCCCCCCTGCTCCATCTCTGCATTGTCTGACTCTGCAAGACGGATATATTCTCCTTCCACATCCATGGTCATACAGTCCTGCATAGATGCAGATGGCCCCTCTGATTCTACTTCTTCTTGGGCCATCACCACCCTCACGGGTGGAGGGAGAGACAGAGAGGAGAAGATGCAGTCCCCAAAGGAGGTGGGCAGAGTTTCTGTGAGAGAGAGAGAGAGAGAGAGAGAGAGAGACAAAATGGACACATTGATTGAAGTTATCACTAGATCAATAGATAAAGTTGACTAACAAGTAATACATTTTAACTCTTAATTAACTAATTAAGAGCTATACTTACAGTTTTGCTCCATTGTATACACCCCCAAAAATTGACTTTGCACATGAAAACTTGAAGACCATGCATCAACAACAAGACTCCAGACTGCTAATCTCTAAGCACAATTCAATTCATCACTTCAAACACTGGCCTCCATAAAGCCACACCCTAATTACCAATTGGTCTCACTCACTTCTGACCTGTTCAAACTCAATTGGCAAAACACTTCAATCATGTGTCAGAGCATAAGAGGCTTCAAGTGACCTCTACTGTGCCGGGGGGGGGGGGGGGGGGGGGAAATGGAGCAGCTGGGAGATGTACAGTAACGTTCTGGGAAACTGGGTTGTACGTTTAAGACAATTGGAGCTCATTGGATAGACACATGTGCATTGTATCCTATTCTGATACAATGATTGTGTCAATCCAATATTTATTTGATATATTGTATTACAATATGGAAACAGTCTTTATACTGTATGTACCATAAAAGAGAATTTTGGGACAACAAAAAAACAACAACTGAACTTTAAAAAAGGAGAAAAGGGGAACAATTTCCACACAATTGTCTATATTTGAATAGGTATGTAACACGGCCTCATGAAGCCAAAACATATAAACACTATTTTGATGGTAAGTGTTTTAAACTTAGCACACCAGTGTTAAATTGATGCTTTGTAAGAGATATCCGTATGATAGCTGTGTGTATCGTGTTGGTGGAAAGAATCAGCTTTCAGATTTTTGACAAAATGGTAGATTTGAGAAATTGAGCTATAGTTTTTGGAAACATGTTTTAACAATTGGGGGGAAACAGTAAATAACCATAATCAAATAAATACAACCATGACATTTCCCACATATTACATATCCAATGCTCAGTTCTACTGTCGATACAGTTTGAAATTGTGATACAATTAGAAATAAGTGCAATGAATCCTATATAAATATATTTACCCATGAAGTCAAAATGTCCAAGTTTTCTTTGGTGCTGCAGCAGGGTTCTCAGCTGCTTTGGGTCAGGCACAGACTGCACACATTCCTCCAGGCCAGAGGGGACAGCGTTAAGCAATGATGCCGTCTAAGAGGGGGAGAGAATTAATGATAAACAGGTGTAAAACAACAACAACAACAACAACAACAACAACAACAACAACAACAACAACAACAACAACAACAATGCATGCTCGCTGTTCATTCCTTCTATGTGAAAAGTGGGAATTCAAATCCTCCCAGCTAAACTGATATGTTCAATGTTCATTCTCATTACCTGTTGAAGGTCTGGTACCGGGAGTAACCTCTCAAGTCTGGATAGGAATTCCAGCATGAGCATCTGTAACGCGTTGTCATACTCAGGGCCGAACTCCCCCGGGAAGACATCCTAAAAGAGAGAACATTACTAACATAAAATATCAACAATTGAGATTTGTAGTTAAATTCAAATTGCATTCTGTCTCACACCTGGAGAACCATCATTACTATATCCACACCACTCTATCTGTCAACACTGTGTCAACAGCTAGCATTCTCCTAGTGTCAACAGCTAGCATTCTCCTAGTGTCAACAGCTAGCATTCTCCTAGTGTCAACAGCTAGCATTCTCCTAGTGTCAACAGCTAGCATTCTCCTAGTGTCAACAGCTAGCATTCTCCTAGTGTCAACAGCTAGCATTCTCCTAGGACTACTCATCTCACAGGATTTACATGGAATGTTCCGCCTTTTCAAAAGCAAACAACAAAGTTAGAAGCCAAACCTGGAAGAAGTGCTCCTTCACTGTCGGGTCCTTCAGCAGAGATTCAACCAGATCCACAAAGTTGGATTCAGGCATTTGCACCTCAGCCTCACGTGACTGCAACACAACATGCACAATGATAATCATCTTCATGCCTGTCACATCACATTTCCATATTATTGTAACATGGCATTATCATCATGTTGATACAGACAGACAGAGACAGAGACACAGACACAGACACAGACACAGACACAGACACAGACACACACACACACACACACACACACACACACACACACACACACACACATTTACATTTACATTTACATTTAAATGTTTGGCATTTAGCAGACGCCTTATTCCAAAGCGACTTACAATCAATACATTTGAATGCTAAGCATGTGAATCATCAGTCCACCATTCGTTGCAGGAAGAGTAATCTTCACACACACACACACACACACACACACACACACACACACACACACACACACACACACACACACACACACACACACACACACACTTTCTCAGTGACAAAAAACTTTTCCCTGAAATACTCACTTCTGATTCCCAAGGAGACATGAGGGTTCTGATCCGGTCCAGATGCAGCTGAATGTTCTGGAGGTCTGCTAGCTGCCCCGAGCGACACAACTCCAGAACCAGCTGGAATGAAAGACCACGAGTCAAGAGCGTTGCTAAGGACAACCGCACCGCCATGGTATTGTTTTCTCACCATGACAACATGTCACATTATGAAAGGGTTGCTAAATCGCATTTCTTATATTTAAGGTAGTCTTGCATGTGTTTGGAAGTGTGTTTGCCAGCATGGGTGGCCATATTCCCTGCTAAGAGGGTATGCCTTCCAGGTGTTCTAAGTAAAGTTAGTAAGAGTAGCCTTGTGAGTAAGTAAGAGCAGCCTTGTGAGTAAGTAAGAGTAGCCTTGTGAGTAAGTAAGAGTAGCCTTGCGAGTAAGTAAGAGTAGCCTTGTGAGTAAGTAAGAGTAGCCTTGTGAGTAAGTAAGAGTAGCCTTGTGAGTAAGTAAGAGTAGCCTTGTGAGTAAGTAAGAGTAGCCTTGTGAGTTAGTAAGAGTAGCCTTGTGAGTAAGTAAGAGCAGCCTTGTGAGTAAGTAAGTAGCCTTGTGAGTAAGAGTAGCCTTGTGAGTAAGTAAGTAGCCTTGTGAGTAAGAGTAGCCTTGTGAGTAAGTAAGTAGCCTTGTGAGTAAGTAAGTAGCCTTGTGAGTAAGTAAGTAGCCTTGTGAGTAAGTAAGTAGCCTTGTGAGTAAGAGTAGCCTTGTGAGTTAGTAAGAGTAGCCTTGTGAGTTAGTAAGAGTAGCCTTGTGAGTTAGTAAGAGTAGCCTTGTGAGTTAGTAAGAGTAGCCTTGTGAGTTAGTAAGAGTAGCCTTGTGAGTTAGTAAGAGTAGCCTTGTGAGTTAGTAAGAGTAGCCTTGTGAGTTAGTAAGAGTAGCCTTGTGAGTAAGTAAGAGTAGCCTTGTGAGTAAGTAAGAGCAGCCTTGTGAGTAAGTAAGAGTAGCCTTGTGAGTAAGTAAGAGCAGCCTTGTGAGTAAGTAAGAGTAGCCTTGTGAGTAAGTAAGAGCAGCCTTGTGAGTAAGTAAGAGCAGCCTTGTGAGTAAGTAAGAGCAGCCTTGTGAGTAAGTAAGTAGCCTTGTGAGTAAGTAAGAGTAGCCTTGTGAGTAAGTAAGTAGCCTTGTGAGTAAGTAAGAGCAGCCTTGTGAGTAAGTAAGAGCAGCCTTGTGAGTAAGTAAGAGCAGCCTTGTGAGTAAGTAAGAGCAGCCTTGTGAGTAAGTAAGAGCAGCCTTGTGAGTAAGTAAGAGTAGCCTTGTGAGTAAGTAAGTAGCCTTGCGAACCGACGGTTCTCTTGAGCCTAATGGCCCTTAGGCAGCAGGAGCCTATCTGCTGTTTCCGTAGCGTGAGGCGGCTTGATGTACAAGTACCCCCCCTGGACATGACGCTGGTATGTCGCAGGGTCTTACCCCCTGGACATGACGCTGGTATGTCGCAGGGTCTTACCCCCTGGACATGACGCTGGTATGTCGCTGGGTCTTACCCCCCCTGGACATGACGCTGGTATGTCGCAGGGTCTTACCCCCTGGACATGAAGCTGGTATGTCGCTGGGTCTTACCCCCCCTGGACATGACGCTGGTATGTCGCAGGGTCTTACCCCCCCTGGACATGTCGCTGGTATGTCGCTGGGTCTGACCCCCTGGACATGAAGCTGGTATGTCGCTGGGTCTTATGAGAAAGAATACCTACAACCCTGGCGTGAGAGGCTGTGTGAGAGGCCTATAGCGGTGGACACTCAGCTGTAGACAAACTGTTTGGTCAGAGCATATTTATGGCTGTGACTATGCTCAGGTTGGATGTTGCTTTTTCTCCCATAGCTGCACCCCATCTCTCACCCTCGCTCGAAGCCCCAGGAAGAGTTGGGTCTTCTGCTCAGAACTCAACAGTTCTGGGACAATCTCTGTCACCGTGGCAACGAACTCCTCCAGTACCCCATAGTCGTGGACGTCTCCTCTCTGGACCACCTGCCACATGGCTGCAGAGACCAGCCGCAGCGGTGGGATGAAGAGGCGCAGAGAGGGCAGAGGAAGAGGGGGACCTGGAAGACAGACGTGTGTTTAAATAAAGCCAGTGATCCTGAGGAAAACCAAGTTGATCATCAGACATTGTGCGTTGATAGCTTAGTTTTCTGTTCAAGCTGACAGTTGGGAAAACATATAGCATCCAGAAAGTGGTAATCAGAAACACAATCGCATTTGGTTTCTTCAAAAATAGAGTTAGCATTTCACTTAACTGAACGTTTGTCTGACCTGAACGCAGTCAAATGTATTACATTAAAGGACATTCATGGTATAAAACCTGTCTGACTAGTGTTACTTCTTCTTCGCTGGTATTGGCCTCCATAGCCTGGCCCCCCCTTACCTGACTGACCTCCTTCTCCCTCACCGCCCTACCCGTACCCTCCGATCCTCATCCATTGTTCCCCTCACTGTCCCACCCTCAAAACTCAAAGGCTTCGGTCACCGTGCCTTTTCACGAGCTGCCTCACCCCGCCTCTGGAACTCTCTCCCTCAACCACTCAGAGACTCACCCTCACTCCTCACTTCTAAATCCCACCTCAAAACCTACCTGTTCTCCCATGCTTACAACCTCCCCTACCCCTAACCATCTCCCCCATCCCGGCCACCCCCCCCCCCCCCCCCCCTCTGGACATGCATACAACCTCCCCTACCCCTACCCATCTCCCCTAACCCTGCCCCCCCCCTTCCCCCCCCTGGACATGCATACAACCTCCCCTACCCCTAACCATCTCCCCTAACCCTGCCACCCCCCCTCCCCCTCTGGACACGCATACAACCTCCCCTACCCCTACCCATCTCCCCTAACCCTGCCACCCCCCTCCCCCCCTGGACACGCATACAGCCTCCCCTACCCCTAACCACCTCCCCTAACCCTGCCACCCCCCTCCTCCCCCTCTGGACACGCATACAACCTCCCCTACCCCTAACCATCTCCCCTAACCCTGCCACCCCCCTCCTCCCCCTCTGGACATGCATACAACCTCCCCTACCCCTAACCATCTCCCCTAACCCTGCCACCCCCCCTCCCCCCTGGACATGCATACAACCTCCCCTACCCCTAACCATCTCCCCCTAACCCTGCCACCCCCCCTCCCCCCTCTGGACACGCATACAACCTCCCCTACCCCTAACCATCTCCCCTAACCCTGCCACCCCCCCCCCCCCCTCCCCCCTGGACATGCATATAACCTCCCCTAACCCTGCCACCCCCCCTCCCCCCCTGGACATGCATATAACCTCCCCTACCCCTAACCACCTCCCCTAACCCTGCCACCACCCCCCTGACATGCATACAGCCTCCCCTACCCCTAACCATCTCCCCTAAACCTTGCCACACCCCCCCCCCCTCCCCGTTCGCTGACTCTGTGTTCCATGTGTCCTTGTTGTTTTCTGTTTTCCATATCCCCTATATTGTCAGCGTCTTTGAGCCTCGGAAAAGCGCTATATAAATTTAATGAATTATTATTATTATTATTATTATTATTATTATTGGAGAGCGGGATGTTTAGGGGGCTGATGTTATTATAAAGGAGCGGGATGTTTAGGGGGCTGATGTTATTATAAAGGAGCGGGATGTTAGGGGCTGATGTTATTATAAAAGCGCGCAGCCCCCCGCAGACAGATCGCACTCCCGAACTAACAGAAGTCCGGCCCAGCCAATACCAATAACACTCAATGGATGTCGTATATAATTAACTTACCATGCTCGCAAGTATCCTGTATTTGCATGCTGATCTCAAAACATAACCGGAGGGGTGATTAGATTTCCGCAGTAAGTCCAGCCGTCCATGCTTCCGTTCTTCTGCCCGGTAACGGTTCCGGTGTGTTCACCGTTTCACAATAAAAGTCTCATCTGTCGTCTACCTACAATATTTTGGTAGTTATTTTTTCTTTTGGGTCACTGTTGCTTCCAATGTTGGTAAAACATGGGGCGGCACAGGAGGTAGAGTCGGCGTCTAATGATCGCAAGGTTGGCAGATCGGCGGTTCGAGCCCCGGCTGGCCACATGTCGAAGTGTCCTTGGGCAAGACACTGAACCCCAAATTGCTCCCAGTGAGCGGGCCGGCCGGCGCCTTGCATGGAAGCTTGCCGCCATTGGTGTGTGAATGTGTGTGTGAATGGGTGAATGAGAGGCCGTTGTAAAGCGCTTTGGATAAAGGCGCTATATAAGTCAGTCCATTTACCATTTAAAACCAGTAGTTTACTGCAAGACCGTTGAATTGATCTATGTGAGCAAATGATACTTTCAATGGCTCATCTCTTCTATGCCTGGGGCATACAATTGAGTGTGGGGTGACATCTATGTCAGTTGTTGTTTGTAACCCTTGAACTTACATGGAAACCCTTAACTTATTAACAAAACAACAGATTTTCATAAATGGAACCAGGCATACTGCCTTTATATAACTAGCGTTTCCTCTCAATATAAGAAATGGTTGAGCAGAAATGTAATGCATACATTTATATATTGATGAACTATTTAAACAGATTTGAAGGCCACTATCAAGTAGGCCACATTATGAGATTGTGTCAAGTTGTTTTCAGGAATGCTTCAGAATCAGGACTACCTTGACTGTCACGAGTAAGAGTCAGCTCCTATTAAGTTAAGTTTAAAATAGATTACATAATATGTAGGCAGCATGTCCACAAATTCCATCATTGACAAAGAGCACCTTATGTTTTATGAAGAATTTATCCTTGTTGTAGAGTTGAGTGCATTCCAGCCACACAAACACTATTCAGGTTGACCCAAAATCCCCAAGCACACATCAATGTGTCAAGTGCTTTTGCTTTCATTTCTTCACTTGTTACACTGTCAATGTTTATTTGAGCAAGCTATACTCCATTACGATATTATTACTTTTCGAACCAGACATCACATTGATAACTATTTGATGTCCATGGGTTAGTAGACAATCATTCACTTCAAATGGCATAATGACTTACAAAACAACACTTCTATAGACACAAAATAACATTTTATTCAAATCAATCACAGATAATGTATTACACTTTTTTTTCAAACACATTCATGGAATTCAAATCATGGTGGAGCAATTCACACTGCACTAAAAAAGGACATGTTTTTTTAAAACTAGAACTTTAGTTAACAGTGTGAGTGTATTTGTGATCTTTGAGTGATTTTCTTGTAGTGAAAATTAACCCACAATCCCCACACTGAAATGACTTCTCTCCCGTATGGGTTCGCTGGTGTCGTTTCATATGATGTGAGAATCTAAAGCCTTTGTCACAAACGTCACATTTGAACGGCTTCTCCCCAGTGTGGAGGCGCATGTGGGAGGTCAGATAGCCTGACTGGATGAAAGCCTTCCCACAGACCTCACACTTGTACGGACGCTCACCAGTGTGATACCGTCCATGCATCTTTAACTCATGTGAAGTGATAAACTTTTTGCCACAAACGTCACATGGAAATGGCCGTTCTCCTGTGTGGGTTAGTTCATGTCTTTTTAACGATATTGCTTTCATGAACTCTTTTCCACAGTGCGTGCAGGGATATCTCAGGCCGATGTGAACTTGTTCGATGTGTGTGTTCAGCTGAATCTTCGTCCTGTAGGACGCCTTGCACTGAGAGCAGGAGAAGGGCTTCTCTTCGGAGTGAGTCCCCATGTGCACCGACAGCTCTGAAGAAGCCCGGTAACTCTTCCCGCACTTCCAGCACAGGAACGGTTTCTCTCCTGTGTGTTTCCTCTTATGGATTGTTAGACAATGTGCCATCCTAAACTTCTCAGGACACTGAGAGCACTGGAAGGGGTATTCCCCTGAGTGAATCCTCTCGTGCATGGCTAGGTATGATAGCTGAGTGAAGGTTTTCTCACAGTGAGAACATGGATACGGTCCTTCAAAGCTGTGTTGATGTAGATAGTGTTCTCTCAGACGCCCCAATAGGGTGAAGCTCTTCTCACACATGGTACACTGGATTCTCTTGTGCATGAGCTTGTGTCTGGCTAGGGCAGCTGAGTTCGGTAGTATCCTACCGCACTCTGTGCAATAGAAAGGATTGTGAGTTCGTTGGTGTATTCTCAGGGATGATGACCCTTTGAATTCCTTCCCACAATCTTTGCATTTGAAGAGTTCTGTTGCTGCTGTGTCAATTTCCTCCCCGTTGCAAATGGTTTTCTGGTGTTGAGTCAAAGTCAGTATGTTCTTGAAGCTCTTCTCACATTTTGAGCAGCTATAAACCTTTGAAGATTTGCTAGATGATGAATGTTGGCTTTCACTTACGGATGGCTTTGTGACGTCCTCCTCATTAGCCAGCAGTTCATTCGATTCCAGTGGACGATCGCCACTTTGGTTCTGGTCCACCTCCTGAGACGCTTCTCCATGGCTTAGCTGAGAACAAATATAAATCTGGTGTTTCTTTAAACCGTGCCTGTATTTAAAGCGCTTCTGACAACTGACACATTGATAGGGGCGCTCGTTTGAGTGGGATAACATGTGAATAGCCATTTCTGAAGTACGATTCAAAGTCTTACCACACACAGTGCATGTTTTTGGGTCTAGGGATACATTGACAGCTGCTTCTGCAGTAGCAGGGTTAACAGTGGGCTCTGTGTCGTTGTCCTTTGTAACAAGACGTCCGCCGCAATTTTCTGGGATAACTTCTGTTAAATACTGGTCCACACTCTGACATGGGTCCTCTTGGATTCCATCATGACCAAGAATGAGCTGATGTTTTGTCAGTGTATCTTTGTACTTGAAGCTTTTTTCGCAAGTGACACAATGATACGGGCGCTCCTTTGAATGGGATCTCAAGTGCCTTGCCATATCCGAGGTACGAGTCAAAATCCGACCACAAACAGGACAGGTTTTGGTGTCTAACATCTCTTTCAGTGACACCTGTGAGTCGGAAACCTGTGTGTCTATTTCTGCAGTGGCAAGAGGGAAACCGCTCCCCACTGAGTGTCTAACCTCAGAGGGCAAACCTCCCTGGTTCATCTTCTCACACAAATATATCTGGTGTCTCTTCAAATGGTAAGGGTATTTGAAACTCTTCTCACAATTCATACACTGATGAGGACGCTCTTCTGAGTGGGAGGTCATGTGTCTGGCTTTGTCTGAAGCACGAGCAAAATACCTTCCACACAAAGAGCAGTGTTTACGCGACAGGGGTTCTTTCTGAGATAATCCTAGTGTGGAAGTCGTCTTAGAGAGTGACGGATCCTGATGTTCGCTGGTTGAAGGTTGCAAACTCTCCTCATTTTGACCACTAGTAGCCAGGTGAGGGAGGTCCTTTTTCGGTTTCCCCTTTTCACAAACACGCAGCTGGTGTCTCTTCAAATCATACAGATCCCTGAAGCACTTCCCACACTTAATACATTTGAACTTGTGAAAACGATCCCGGGTGTGGGTTTCCTGATGCCTTCTCATGGCCGTGGCTCGTGGGAACGTCTTCCCACACACGGGGCACGTCTTACTGTTGGGGAATCTCCTCCTTGCATTCTTTAAGGAAGGGGGCACCTTGGGGGATAATGATTGTTGGTGCGCACGTCCAGAAATGTCCATCTTAAGTAGTTTGGCTCCTTGTGACCTTGTGATCACGTCCTTCATCTGCAACCTTTTGCTTTGCTTCAATGATTGAAGATTGGGAGATGGCTTGAGAATGCCACTGACACTTCTTTCATTGTTTAATTCTCCAGCTACAGGCTCCTTGTTATCCATCGCAAGCTCCACTCTAGTAAATTCATCTGCTTGATCATCCTCATCTGCTGTGACAAGTCTGTCTTTTTCATTTGCGCTTCTCTCGACTAACTCCTTCTCTTCAACTAACTCCTTCCCTTCAACTGACTCCTTCCCTTCAACTGACTCCTTCCCTTCAACTGACTCCTTCCCTTCAACTGACTCCTTCTCTTCAACTAACTCCTTCCCTTCAACTGACTCCTTCCCTTCAACTGACTCCTTCCCTTCAACTGACTCCTTCCCTTCAACTGACTCCTTCCCTTCAACTGACTCCTTCCCTTCAACTGACTCCTTCCCTTCAACTGACTCCTTCCCTTCAACTGACTCCTTCCCTTCAACTGACTCCTTCCCTTCAACTGACTCCTTCCCTTCAACTGACTCCTTCCCTTCAACTGACTCCTTCCCTTCAACTGACTCCTTCCCTTCAACTGACTCCTTCCCTTCAACCAAAGCTGAACCCTGTTCCACCTCTGAACAGCCTGTAAAAGTCACTGGTTCTCCATCCGCCTCCAGACTCACACAGTCATGCATGGACTCAGACTGCGTATGTAATTCTACTTCTTCTTCTTGTGCGATCACCACACTCATTATCGACGGGAGGAACAGGGAGGAGAGGATGCAGTCACCGAAGGAGGCTGGCAGAGTTTCTGTTTGTTGGAAGAGAAAGAAAACAATAAAACATTTTAACTGTGAATGTACCTCTTTCTGCAAACCACAGTCATTTATTTTCCCGAAGCATATCATTCAAATAGTCAAATAAAAACTTTCAACATGCTCTGTAAGGAACTAACCCGTGGAATCCAACTGTCCCAGTTTCCTGTGGTACTGCAGCAGGGTCCTCAGCTGCCTGGGGTCAGGCACCGCCTGCACACACTCCAGCAGGGCAGAGGGGACGGCGCTTAGCAGGGATGCCGTCTAAGAGAGATAGAGAAGGAGAATAGGGCTGGGTTCAAAAAATCGATTTCCCGATTCTGAATCGATCTTCATTAAATGAGCGATTTATCGATTCATAAATCCCGAGATCGATCCTTTTTTTTTTTTTTTTTTTTTGCTTAAAGCTTCAACCCGCAACGACATCTCGTGGCCAGATCTCGCGCTACAAGAATTTATCATATCTCACGCAACGTGAGGTCTCAACACTAAAATCTAAAAACATGGCGATGGCAGGGACACTCAAGTCACCACCAGGCTTAAAGTCAGATGTCTGGGTGCATTTTGGATTTAAAAAATGTGACGATAGAGATGAGCTGGACAAAAGCAAAGTCATATGTAAATAAAAAGTACATTCATGTAACTGCTTTGGAGTCAATTCATTGATATGTTTAACAATGCTACATGTTATAGGGTTCCTTGAACCATTTATAGCATTAGTTCGGAAAATCTTCAAGCAAAAAATGTATATTGTAACTAGATCGAATCGGAATCGAATCTGGAGCTGTGAATCGGAATCGAATCGTTTTGGGAAATCAGTGGCGATACCCAGCCCTAAAGGAGAACATGTTAAAAAGTCATAAAACAACAACATGTAACTACACGTCAAAATGTCACACACAGTTCTTAAGCCCGTTCTAATTGTCCAAAACAAACTGATATAGTCAATCTGTTGTTCATTTGTTTATTTATTGGAAGGATCCCCATTAGCTATGCCCATAGGCATGAGCTACTTTTAGTGGGGTTCACATTTAAAACATACATTACAAATAACATTTAACATGTAAAACATACTTAAATTACAATTATCAAACATTAAAATATATCATACATCATACAATTTTACATTTGGCATAATATAAAACACTTAAATCTCTAGTTACATAAAAATAGAACAAATTACAACCATGTTAGAGAGGACTACACATTTCCATCTACGGTGCGTCACCATCTAGTGTCATTGTGATTACCTGTTGAAGGTCTGGTACTGGGAGTAACCTCTCAACTCTGGACAGGAATTCCAGCATGAGCGTCTGTAACGCGTTGTCATACTTTGGTCCGAACTCCACAGGAAAGACGTCCTAGGAGAGAAAATAAAATATGAACGCTAAGAAAACTAATTAATTACATTATTCACATAACCATTTAACCTCCTAAAGCAGTGGTTCTCAAACCTCTCCTCGGGGACCACCAGCCGTTCCACATATTTGATCTGTTCCACCACCAGCACACCTGATTCAACTAATCAAGTACAAACCATAATTGCTTTGCACTTGATTAGTTGAATCAGGTGTCCTAAAGCCTATGAAACATGTTGCCTATGAACAATGCGTGCTAGTACCGATGCTGGGTAGTTACTGTCCTAACTTTTTATTGCACAGCGTTTTCTGTCAATGCTAACCCCGACCCCTCAGGGTTGTTAACCTCAGATATATCCCTCAGGGAGATTTTCCAGCTATATGTTCCAATGGCAAATAAGAGAGATGGAGATATTAGAGACACAAACCTGGAAAAAGTGCTCCTTCACTGTGGGGTCTTTCAGCAGAGATTCCACCAGCTCCACAAAGTTTGATTGGGGCATTTGCACCTCAACCTCACATGACTGCAACAAAACATGCACAGTTGTTAGGATTACACAATCTATATGTTACGGTACATGTGGGAATACAGTACATGTGGGAAAACTAGGGTTAGGGTTAGGTGCTACGTCGAGCTGGCATGTCTAACCCTACCCCTAACCCTAACCCTAACCGTTGCACCCTAGCACCTAACCCTAACCCTAATTTTCCCACATGTACCGTATTCCCACATGTACCGTAACATATACACCTTTACAAAAAACATTTCATAAACCATGATTGTAAATCACTTTGCAATTTGGCGCACGCACGCACGCAGACACACCTGGGCCTTCCCTGAAATATATACTCACTTCTGACAGCCAAGGTGATATGAGGGTCCGGATCCGGTCCAGGTGAAGCTGAATAACCCTGAGGTCTGTCGTCTGCTGGGAGCGGCACAACTCCAGAACCAGCTGCAGACACACATCACCAGTCAGGAGCCAAGCACGGGGTAACTATGGTAACCATGCAACCTAGGCTTAAGCACTGTTCACACGGGACTAGGATTATGTCGTGACGTCCGTAATTTAGAAATCCCCCCCCCCCCCCCCGACGTCTGTGTTTTGTATGGTGCATTCGCGCGGGATAAGCGAAGTCTGCGTTTTACTGGAATTTACGGACATTCCCCCGGATATGATGTCATGGCTCTGTGTAACAGGATATGATGTCATGGCTCTGTGTAACAGGATATGATGTCATGGCTCTGTGTAACAGGATATGATGTCATGGCTCTGTGTAACAGGATATGATGTCATGGCTCTGTGTAACAGGATATGATGTCATGGCTCTGTGTAACAGGATATGATGTCATGGCTCTGTGTAACAGGATATGATGTCATGGCTCTGTGTAACAGGATATGATGTCATGGCTCTGTGTAACAGGATATGATGTCATGGCTCTGTGTAACAGGATATGATGTCATGGCTCTGTGTAACAGGATATGATGTCATGGCTCTGTGTAACAGGATATGATGTCATGGCTCTGTGTAACAGGATATGATGTCATGGCTCTGTGTAACAGGATATGATGTCATGGCTCTGTGTACCGTCCGCTTCATGAACAACAAACGCAACAGGCATTGGTTAGCTTTCGAACACGCAGCAAAAAAAAGGGGGCGGAGAAAACTAACTCACCCCAAATTACCGACATGGACTACTATTATCCCGTGATCTACAGAATCAGCGAAATAGGGTAGGTAATTTGCGGTGGATTTTTTACTGACATGGCCGATTCGCAGGGGATAAAGAACACAGACGACCTCCAGAATTATTACAAATTACGGTCGTCACCACATAATACCAGTCCCGTGCGAATAGGGCTTTAGCTACCTTCTCATTGACCTAACAAAGATCAATGTTCTCTAAATGTTTCTAGTTCCATCTCTCACCCTTGCTCGAAGCCCCAGGAGGAGTTGGGTCTTCTGCTCAGAACTCAAAAGTTCTGGGACAATCTCTGTCACCGTGGCAACGAACTTCTCCAGTACCCCATAGTCGTGGACGTCTCCTCTCTGGACCACCTGCCACATAGCTGCAGAGACCAGCCGCAGCGGTGGGATGAAGAGGCGCAGAGAGGGCAGAGGAAGAGGGGGACCTAAAAGACAGATGTGAAAAAAACCTAGGTTTAGAAGAAGGTGATAGGAGAAGGTTTTTCCTTCTATCAATGGCCCCGGGCCTGAGCTGGATTACTCTTCCTGCTACAACTGGTGGACTGATGATTCACATGCTTAGTATTCAAATGTATTGATTGTAAGTCGCTTTGGAATAAGGCGTCTGCTAAATGCCAAAAATGTAAAATGTAAATGTGTGTTTAATAAGACAATTGTCCTGATTGAAAAGGTGATGAACAGGCATTGGGATTAAAGGCATCTATAGTGTATGAGAGTATTCTAGATCACCAGTGCAGTAGTAAAACACAGCAGCTTGGCCACTAATCTGCATGTTGTAGTTTTTTCATATACAATTGCATCGAGGCATTTGTGTGTTGTTGTTTTTTGTCTACTTTAAAACAGAAAAAGCAGACATTTAAACATGCAAGACAACTAACGAGTCTTACCTACTGTGTGTAGGCTTCCCATACTCTTGACAATGACCTTTTTTCGAATACAGGGTAAGCATTGTTTGATATTATACCACTATGAGGTTTTGGCCAGCCTAATATGAATGTATTTGCATTATAAACTAACCTCATCACAGTACCTAGTACAAACTTCTCATAGCCTGAAGGCTTGATCAGAGGGATTATGATTATTTAACAGTGAATTTGAAACCCCTTGTCATTTAAAAAAATGTGCCTTACTATAATCAAAACAACGTAGTTTGATAATGTCATGAGACTTACGGTAATTGTAAACATCTTCGACATGTTCAAAGGGAGTGTTGTTCTCAGTCCTGCTACAGCATGTCATGTCATAGAAACCCAGCGCTGCGTTTGCATGTGATAATGTGTAGATGTGTTGATGTTAAGGAGACATGTGATAGTGTGTAGATGTGTTGATGTTAAGGAGACATGTGATAATGTGCAGATGTGTTGATGTTAAGGAGACATGTGATAGTGTGTAGATGTGTTGATGTTAAGGAGACATGTGAGTGTGTAGATGTGTTGATGTTAAGGAGACATGTGATAATGTGTAGATGTGTAGATGTTAAGGAGACATGTGATAGTGTGTAGATGTGTTGATGTTAAGGAGACATGTGATAGTGTGTAGATGTGTTGATGTTAAGGAGACATGTGATAATGTGTAGATGTGTAGATGTTAAGGAGACATGTGATAGTGTGTAGATGTGTTGATGTTAAGGAGACATGTGATAGTGTGTAGATGTGTTGATGTTAAGGAGACGTGTGATAATGTGTAGATGTGTTGATGTTAAGGAGACATGTGATAGTGTGTAGATGTGTTGATGTTAAGGAGACATGTGATAATGTGTAGATGTGTAGATGTTAAGGAGACATGTGATAGTGTGTAGATGTGTTGATGTTAAGGAGACATGTGATAGTGTGTAGATGTGTTGATGTTAAGGAGACATGTGATAATGTGTAGATCTGGGTTTCCGTTAACCGGCAATTACCGGTCTTTGTCCGGTAAAATTTGGTGAAGTCCGACAAATTGAAAAGTCGTCGGACATATTGTCCTGTGAAAATAATTCCCTTTGAATACAATTCGCTAAAGCTGGCTGGGTGCGTTCGTAAACACGCTCTGGAAATCCGATCAGCACTCGCGGAACGCCTCTCGTCCAATCGAACGACTCGGTCGCTCTGTGACATCGAAGCCAGCGTGCGCTCCGGCGCTCTCAGAGCGTGTTTACGAACGCACCCCTAGAAGTTTCCAGCCAGCTAGCTGAAGCTGCTACACACACCAGAGCCATGGCGACCGAACGGCAAGTTAAACAACATACTATAAAAGTGACATTGTTTTACTCATTACTCATACGTTTGTTGTCATTCGGCGGTGCTAATAGTCGCTTTCTTTTTTAATTTATTTAATTTATTTTATTTTAGCAGTTTCCCCGAAAGTTAAGTGTTTGTTTTTATATCACTATTTGCACTTCTGGTTAGATGCTAAACTGCATTTTGTTGTCTGGTACTTGTACTCTGCAATGACAATAAAGTTGAATCTCACCTAATCTAATCTAATCTAATCTAAAATAATCTAAAATAATCCCATCACTATTACTCCCTATTTTCATCAGTGTTTCAATCCTTGAATCTGTGATGGAAATCAAGCAAAGCCACTTCAAGTCTCCCCACCACTGACAGCGCTGGGTTTTTGATTGATTGATTGAAAACTTTATTAGAAGATTTGCAGAAGTAGGTACATGAAAGTACATATTGCATACAAGGTCAACTAAAAGGATAAAAACCCAAGAAAGCCACTGGCTTATTTCAATTGGGGTCCTTGGGTGTGCCTTTCCTTACACTCTCGGTTATTCCCTGTGGATTTAAAAAACGGTGTTTTGGTTTCTATAATGTGGTCTATTCTCAGTGTTGACGAGCAGCTCAGGGGGCTTTGAGATGGCTAACAGCTAATTAAAGGAGTAATTCCACTCAAAAGGGTAGAAGTAAGCTGACTGTCTGTCTGTCTGTCTGTCTGTCTGTCTGTCTCTCTGTCAGTGTGCTGGACTACCTATGACTTCCATGGTACCTGGGAACGCGTTGTCGGAGAGAAACGCCCTCTGTACAAAGGACCTACTGACCAAAATCCCTGTTCCCCGTAGCCTACATGCTTGCACTGTTACTGTTCAATAAAATGTTATACATCTAGACATTGTGGTATTTCTTTATATACGTATCCCAGACTGCCTATCAATTGTTTCTCAATAAACAGTTATGTTCTTCCCATTGTCATACTCCCGAGCTAAACGAAATGCCTTCCCAACCAGCGAGACTTATAGAAATGACGTTGTTTTATTGATTTAAAAAAAAAAAAAGGGTAAAACTGGAAAGAGAAAATAGAAAACTCACATTAATCCCAAACAATTTAACAAACTTCAGTTAACGTAATGTGGAGTCCGTTCATTGATCGATGCTGTCTGTTCAGTTCCCAGTGAGGCGCCCGTTCAGCGCTGGACCCGTTCAGCGCTGGATTTGACGCATGGCATAGCGCGCATGCGTCAAATCATGTTATATTATTATATATTATATAGCTCGCATCTAATCGTATCGGATGAGAAATAGACATTAAATGGCATATATAGGCCGCTACACAACAGTAATCACCGCGACAAACAGCTATATTAGATTTGGAGAAAAAAAATATATGATTTTGAAAAAAAATATTTTTATTATATTTTAATATGATGACCGGAATATATCACGTTTGTCCGGTAAATCGAATTCTTCCCGGACACGATGTCCGACGGCAAATTTTTCTAACGGAAACCCTGGTGTAGATGTGTTGATGTTAAGGAGACATGTGATAATGTGTAGATGTGTAGATGTTAAGGAGACATGTGATAATGTGTAGATGTGTAGATGTTAAGGAGACATGTGATAATGTGTAGATGTGTTGATGTTAAGGAGACATGTGATAATGTGTAGATGTGTTGATGTTAAGGAGACATGTGATAATGTGTAGATGTGTTGATGTTAAGGAGACATGTGATAGTGTGTAGATGTGTAGATGTTAAGGAGACATGTGATAATGTGTAGATGTGTAGATGTTAAGGAGACATGTGATAATGTGTAGATGTGTAGATGTTAAGGAGACATGTGATAGTGTGTAGATGTGTTGATGTTAAGGAGACATGTGATAGTGTGTAGATGTGTAGATGTTAAGGAGACATGTGATAATGTGTAGATGTGTAGATGTTAAGGAGACATGTGATAGTGTGTAGATGTGTTGATGTTAAGGAGACATGTGATAATGTGTAGATGTGTTGATGTTAAGGAGACATGTGATAATGTGTAGATGTGTTGATGTTAAGGAGACATGTGATAATGTGTAGATGTGTTGATGTTAAGGAGACATGTGATAGTGTGTAGATGTGTTGATGTTAAGGAGACATGTGATAATGTGTAGATGTGTTGATGTTAAGGAGACGTGTGATAATGTGTAGATGTGTTGGTGTTAAGGAGACATGTGATAGTGTGTAGATGTGTTGGTGTTAAGGAGACATGTGATAATGTGTAGATGTTAAGGAGACATGTGATAATGTGTAGATGTGTTGATGTTAAGGAGACATGTGATAATGTGTAGATGTGTTGGTGTTAAGGAGACATGTGATAATGTGTAGATGTGTAGATGTTAAGGAGACATGTGATAGTGTGTAGATGTGTTGATGTTAAGGAGACATGTGATAGTGTGTAGATGTGTTGATGTTAAGGAGACATGTGATAATGTGTAGATCTGGGTTTCCGTTAACCGGCAATTACCGGTCTTTGTCCGGTAAAATTTGGTGAAGTCCGACAAATTGAAAAGTCGTCGGACATATTGTCCGGTGAAAATAATTCCCTTTGAATACAATTCGCTAAAACTGGCTGGGTGCGTTCGTAAACACGCTCTGGAAATCCGATCAGCACTCGCGGAACGCCTCTCGTCCAATCGAACGACTCGGTCGCTCTGTGACATCGAAGCCAGCGTGCGCTCCGGCGCTCTCAGAGCGTGTTTACGAACGCACCCCTAGAAGTTTCCAGCCAGCTAGCTGAAGCTGCTACACACACCCGAGCCATGGCGACCGAACGGCAAGTTAAACAACATACTATAAAAGTGACATTGTTTTACTCATTACTCATACGTTTGTTGTCATTCGGCGGTGCTAATAGTCGCTTTCTTTTTTAATTTATTTAATTTATTTTATTTTAGCAGTTTCCCCGAAAGTTAAGTGTTTGTTTTTATATCACTATTTGCACTTCTGGTTAGATGCTAAACTGCATTTTGTTGTCTGGTACTCTGCAATGACAATAAAGTTGAATCTCATCTAATCTAATCTAAAATAATCTAAGATAATCCCATCACTATTACTCCCTATTTTCATCAGTGTTTCAATCCTTGAATCTGTGATGGAAATCAAGCAAAGCCACTTCAAGTCTCCCCACCACTGACAGCGCTGGGTGTGCCTTTCCTTACACTCTCGGTTATTCCCTGTGGATTTAAAAAACGGTGTTTTGGTTTCTATAATGTGGTCTATTCTCAGTGTTGACGAGCAGCTCAGGGGGCTTTGAGATGGCTAACAGCTAATTAAAGGAGTAATTCCACTCAAAAGGGTAGAAGTAAGCTGACTGTCTGTCTGTCTGTCTGTCTGTCTATCTGTCTGTCTGTCTGTCTGTCTCTCTGTCAGTGTGCTGGACTACCTATGACTTCCATGGTACCTGGGAACGCGTTGTCGGAGAGAAACGCCCTCTGTACAAAGGACCTACTGACCAAAATCCCTGTTCCCCGTAGCCTACATGCTTGCACTGTTACTGTTCAATAAAATGTTATACATCTAGACATTGTGGTATTTCTTTATATACGTATCCCAGACTGCCTATCAATTGTTTCTCAATAAACAGTTATGTTCTTCCCATTGTCATACTCCCGAGCTAAACGAAATGCCTTCCCAACCAGCGAGACTTATAGAAATGACGTTGTTTTATTGATTTAAAAAAAAAAGGGTAAAACTGTAAAGAGAAAATAGAAAACTCACATTAATCCCAAACAATTTAACAAACTTCAGTTAACGTAATGTGGAGTCCGTTCATTGATCGATGCTGTCTGTTCAGTTCCCAGTGAGGCGCCCGTTCAGCGCTGGACCCGTTCAGCGCTGGATTTGACGCATGGCATAGCGCGCATGCGTCAAATCATGTTATATTATTATATATTATATAGCACGCATCTAATCGTATCGGATGAGAAATAGACATTAAATGGCACATATAGGCCGCTACACAACAGTAATCACCGCGACAAACAGCTATATTAGATTTGGAGAAAAAAAATATATGATTTTGAAAAAAAAAAATGTTATTATATTTTAACCCTCCGGTTGTGTTCCCGGTCAAATCTGACCGAGAGCAACTTTCATCAATCATAAATATTGTGTTTTACATTTGATTGCCTCAAGGCCTTATGATATCCTCCACACTAGGCATTTGAACATATACAATTGCTGACTAACCACTGGCATTGAATTTTGTGGTTTTAATCAACTTTGTAACATCTGTGGTGTTCCCGGTCAAAAATTACCGCCATAGGAAATTAATGGATAACACAAGTTGTAACAAGCTACAGCATTCCAGGATGTATCAGACCTGTTCAAATACCTCATATATAAAGAGAAGGGTTCCCATAACTCTGGAAGGTATGGTTCTGATGGACACATAAGCACGGGAAAGAGAAGGGTTCCCATAACAAACACTGAAATGTATCAAACGAAACAGGTGTTTGTTATGGGAACCCTTCTCTTTCCCGTGCTTATGAAATGTATCAAATGAAACAGGTGTTTGTTATGGGAACCCTTCTCTTTCCCGTGCTTATATGCCCATCCCCCCACGTGAACCACACCTTCCAGACTAAACTCTCACAGACCCCCTATATAAAGCTTTATTTGTGCTTTGCTCTGAATTCACTCTGTGAACACAATGAGGAAGCGGCTGTCTAAGCGATTATCTGTCAGAGAGGCTCTCGACCGAATTTTTGAACCAGATGAAGAGGAGATTGAAGTTGAACCAGAGATAGAGGAGGATGTCTCAGAATTGGAAGACAACACCGATCCTGACTTCGATCCAGAATGTTATGAGACAGACGGCGAGGAAGAGGCCCCTGAGGAAGAGGCCCCTGTGGAAGAGGCCCCTGAGGAAGAGGCACCTGAAGAACAGGCACCTGAGGTGACATTCCAGTCCAAGGGTGGCAACTTGTATTCATCCTCCCAGGATAGAGCAAGCAAAGCGAGAGTGGAAAACATCATAAGGATGACACCAGGACCAACGCGGTATGCTACATCTCGTGTGGATGACATCAAGTCCAGCTTCCAACTGTTTTTACCAGTCCATTGAGGAAATTGTACTGGACATGACAAACCTGGAGGGGAGGCGTGTGTTTGGGGACACATGGAGAGCACTGGACCAGGTAGACCTTCAAGCCTACATAGGTCTGTTGATTCTAGCTGGAGTATATCGGTCAAACAATGAGGCTACAAAGAGTCTGTGGGATGCGGAGTGCGGGAGGCCTATATTCCGGTCCACTATGTCATTACAGCAGTTTCATGTCCTGTCGAGAGTTATCCGATTTGATAACAGATACAAGACCTGCCCGCTGGCGAAATGACAAACTGGCTGCCATCAGGAACGTTTGGGACAGGTGTGTGGAGCGCCTGGCTACCACTGATGTACAATCCAGGCCCTGAGGTGACAGTTGACGAGCGCCTGGTCCGTTTCAGATGTCGCTGTCCCTTCAAGCAGTACATCCCAAGCAAACCAGGCAAGTATGGAATCAAGATCTGGGCAGCATGTGATGCCAGGAGCAGCTATGCCTGGAATATGCAGGTCTACACGGGAAAACCTGTTGATGGAAGGCCAGAAAAAAACCAGAGCATGCGTGTTGTGCTGGACATGACAGCCGGTCTCAAGGGGCATAATATCACATGTGATAACTTTTTCACCTCATATGCGCTTGGTCAGGAGCTGTTGAAACGCAAGCTCACCATGGTGGGGACAGTGAGGAAGAACAAGCCTGAACTTCCCCCTGCGCTGGTGTCAACCAGAGGGAGAGAGATACTCTCATCAAATTTTGCACAGTAAAGGTTGAGATGTTGAAGAACTGATCCAATGTGTTGTTTGGCATGTAGTTTTGGAGATATGAAGCAGTTAATCAGACCGGTCTAATTAGACCGGGAACACCAAGGATGGGGGGGCAAACATGAACACAACCCAAAGGTTAATATGATGACCGGAATATATCACGTTTGTCCGGTAAATCGAATTCTTCCCGGACACGATGTCCGACGGCAAATTTTTCTAACGGAAACCCTGGTGTAGATGTGTTGGTGTTAAGGAGACATGTGATAATGTGTAGATGTGTTGGTGTTAAGGAGACATGTAGCAATTAAGACCTAGGTTCTAGGCCCTGGACAATCTAGACAATTTGATGGCAGCTACTAGATTGTAATCAAGTGCAATACTGAAACACAACTGTGAACATTTCAAACCTGCAAACTGCGACACTTTAAATGAATGTGCAATAACACTATGTGCAATATGACAACCCTCGGGTACATAAGGTTCAGAGAATAGGAAATGTTAGAATAGGTATAGCATAGCATAGAGTACAGCACAGTGTTTTATTTGTATAGTAGTATAGTATAGTGGATAATGTACATAGCCTTTATTTATGTAAACCAGCTCTTTTCCCTTCTTGTTTTTAGTTTTTTTTTTCCTAGCACCAGGGGAGCCACCCCTCCCAAATGTCGTTGTTTGGTACCTGTACTATATCAATGACAATAAAGACCATTCATTCATATCCCAGCGGGGTTAACGGGGTGAGACATGTTGTAAATCCGGCGCATGCGGTAGTCTGGCTGACAAGGACAGACTGACTGCCCCTCCTGAGCTGTTGACTTACCACGTTCACAAGGATCCTGGATCTGCATCTCGACCTCAAACATCCGTCAGATGAATGAGATGTTCTTCTATGTACAATAATTAGACGCCAACTTCTGGAATATGTAGGGGTGTTCTCTGTATCTTGTTCTTCCGCCCCGCAGGCTGCATCCCTATGGAAACGGCATACATTTTCGCGGACTGCGTGGCTATTTTAAACATGACCGTTTCAATCAACCACGTAATATGTCACTGTAGCGTACTCCTAATGTCCACCATGTACTTGAAACACAAATCAGATATGTATTCTCTCGTTAGCCTATGCTAACGCGTTAGCGTGCTAGCTAAGCATAACTGACCATGTTAAACTCCATTGACTACGTGAGCCTTAGCTAGTCTAGCTAACGTTAGTTCAAGCGTCTTCTTTAACCTAAAATCGTTCAAAGCCCTCCAACGAGTGCATAGCTAGCTAGCTAGCTAACCAACACTTAGAATACATTGCTAAAATAATAGCATCCACAACACAAAGACAGACAAGACTAGTAGCAGGCAGGACAAACAACCTGGTAGACAGACAGACAGACAGGAAGTGACGTCTGGCTTGAGGATCCGGTGGGGTCATGCAGATTTCAGAATAAAAGTCTTTAGTCAACAGCAACACATCCTTGAAATTGTTTTCCTTTATTATGTAAAGAGGCTTCTCTCTCATATTGACCCTATGCGAGCTCTATATGGAAATTGTTAGGCTACATGAATAGAATAGACTTTATTGTCGTTGTACAGTTGCCTATACAATGAAATTGTAGTGGTTCTTCTGAAGGTGCAAAAACAGAAAACATATTCACATATTCACAAACATATACTGTACACATATAACATATCACAAATATTACACACTAGACAATTAAAAAGCGAAAATGCTATAAAACAAGCTAAGAGACAATTAGGTCCAAGTTCCGCCTGTCCCCCGCTGACAGTTACTTGACAGTTCCAACACAGACCACTAGAGGGCAGTACACGACCTTACAGTTCCACACCGACCACTAGAGGGCAAGTGGAATCAGGAAGTCCTATGCCCCACTAACCACATAGGTCCATTACTATGCTATTACAAAAACATTACCAAGGTATCAGCATGTTGATAATAATAATAATAACTTTTATTTGTATAGCACTTTTCCTGCAAACGTTGCAGTGATGCAAACTGGTGATGTTCACTAGTGTATTTATTATGTTGTTATGTTACTAGTGTAATTACTAGTAACAAGTTACGACATGGGCAACTTAATGTTACCAATGATTTCTTTAAAATACAGTAATACATACATTTGTAAGTAAATGTAAAAGGACGAGGTACAAACAGACTCCTGGGTCTCCTGCTGGTGTAAGACTAGTGTGCTGAGCATTTGATCCACCACATCCAATACCTGGGTCCAGTATTTCCAAACGTTTAATCTAGGGTAGTGGTGGTCTTGTCAATAGTGAGTAGGACTGGTGAACGGAAGGTTGTGAGTTCAGATCCCACCTAAAACACCACCACTAGTGTGCCCTTGAGTAAGGCCCTTAGCCCTCAGTTACTCCAGGGGGAATGTCCCTGTAATTCATAATTGTACATCGCTTTGGATTAAAAGTGTCTGCTAAATGGCAAATTCTAGATCAGAATGATCCAGATTATGTGTTGCTATGCTCAGGATCAGATTGAGATGTCTGATTTCCCCTATACCACTCAGAATCTGACAGCTGGATCTGATCCCGGATAGCAAAACATAATATGGATGATTCTAATCTAAATGAAACTTTTTGAAACACCTGGTATTTGGTAATCCCAGGAGTAGACCAGCCCACTTTCAGCAACATTGCAGACTATTGACCCTGGGACACTTTCAAATCAGTGGGTTTTTAAGAACACATTACTTTGCTTTTGTCCTTTTTTCTTTCCAGACTGAATTCCTCTTACCTGAATGGAATAAAATAAGAAGACCGGTCAAATGATTATAGGTGGTTTGAAGATTTATTTCAAATGATACAATGAAATAGTATTTGTAATCTCCACACAATATTACATTTATATCACTAATTAGTCTGGATAAGGTCAGATTTGAACTTCATTTCTATAAATATATTATACTGAATGACGGGGTAGTGGTGGTCTAGTGGATAGTGAGTTGGACTTGTGATCGGAAGGTTGTGAGTTCAAATCCCGCCTGAAGCCACACCACTACTAGTGTGCCCTTGGGTAAGGCACTTAGCCCTCAGTTACTCCAGGGGGAATGTCCCTGTAATTCGTAATTGTAAGTCGCTTTGGATAAAGGCGTCTGCTAAATGGCAAAATTATTAATTATTTGAATGCAGGTGGCTATCTGGGATTGGCACATTCATTTTGGGAATTTTAAATTAATGATAGTCTTCTATCATAGTAGATAGATATATTCTTTAAGAATATACTTTAAAAACGCTTCACAAGCTTAGCTTAAGTTTTAGCTTTAACTGTCTTACCCCAAGCTTTGTTTGGAAACAAACTGTATAGCTTTAAACAATGGCTTAAACGATAATATGTATCTAATGGATGGTCAGTCCTTGCATCCATAGATTAGTCTATGAAATTTCTCTCTCCAGCCCCATCCCTCAACTGTTTACTCCAAAAAGTGTGTGTGTGGGGGGGGGACGGACAGACGGACGACACATTGTTTGAATACCAGATTGCCCCTTTAGTTTACAGAGTGGGTGGACTGATGATTCTTAAGAGATTTTCTTTGAGTAAAAGCTAAGCCACATTCACCGCATGCAAAGGGCTTCTCTCCTGTATGGGTTCGCTTGTGTTTTTTCATGATGCATGACAGTCTGAAGCCTTTGTCACAAACGTCACATTTGAATGGCTTCTCCCCCGTGTGGAGGCGCATGTGGGAGGTCAGATAGCCTGACTGGATGAAAGCCTTCCCACAGACCTCACACTTGAAAGGACGCTCACCAGTGTGATACCTTGCATGGATTTTCAATTCGTGAGATGTGATGAATGTTTTGGTACAAAAATTGCATGGAAATGCTCTTTCTCCTGTATGTGTGAGTTCATGCCTTTTTAACGACAGTGCTACCAAAAACTCTTTTCCGCAGTGTATGCAGGGATATCTGACTCCGATATGGACTTGTTCAATGTGTGTATTTAGCTGAAGTTTTGTCCTGTAAGCCATGTCACACTGAGAGCAAGAGAAGGGCTTCTCTTCTGAATGAGTCCCCATGTGCACCTTCAGTTCTGGTCCAGAGCGATATCTCTTCCCACACTGCCAGCAAAGGAACGGCTTCTCTCCTGTGTGTTTCCTCTCGTGAATTGTTAGACATTTAGTTGTTCTGAATCTTATTGGACATTGAGAGCACTGGAAGGGTGATTCTCCCGAATGAACTCTCTCATGGATGACTAGGTATGATAACTGAGTGAAGGTTTTCTCACAGTGAGAACAGGGATATGGTCCAGCGAATTTGTGTTGATGTAGATAGTGTTCTCTCAGACGGCCCAAGAGTGTGAAGCTCTTGTCGCACATGGTACACTGAATTCTCTTGTGCATGAGCTTGTGTCTGACTAGGGCAGCTGAGTTTGGGAATATCCTTCCGCAATCTGTGCAATAGAAAGGATTGTGAGTTCGCTGATGTCTTTTCAGGGACGATGGGCCTCTGTATTCCTTCCCACATTCTTCACATTTGAAGAGTTTGCAGATGGTGTTCTGGTGGAGATTCAAAACAAAGACAGACTTGAAGCTCTTCCCACAGTTTGAACATGTGTACGTTTTACTGGGAGATGACAGGTGTTGGGTTTCACTGGTGGCTGGCTCAGTGTCTGTTCCCTCATTGGCCAGCGTTTCGCTTGACCCCATTGGATGATCTTCACCTTGCTGTTGCTCCTCCCTCTGAGCGGAGTCTTTAGAGCTCAGCTTAGGGCATGCGTACATTTGGTGTCTCTTTAGAGTGTTACTGTACTTGAAGCACTTCTTACAATTGACACATTGGTGAGGGCGCTCCTCTGAGTGGGATAACATGTGAAGAGCCATCCTTGAGGCCTTCCCACTGGTCAAAGTCTTCCCACATACAGTGCATGTTTGGGGGTTTGGCGGTCCCTTTCCAGATAGCCCTGAAGTTGCGGTCACGCTAAGGGGCTCAGAGTTATTTTCCTTCAAAGCAAGATCCCCGCTGATATTTTCTGGGATAACCTCTGTTAAATACTGGTCAACACTCTGACATGGATCCTCGCGGATCCCCTCGTGGCCGAGGATTTGCTGATGTTTCTTGAGAGTATCTTTGTACTTGAAACACCGCTCACACGTGACACAATGATAGGGGCGCTCTTCTGAATGAGACCTCAAGTGCCTTGCCATTTCAGAGGCGGTGTTTAAATTCTTATGACACACAGGGCAGGTTTTAGAGTCAAACACTTTGAGAGGCAGTTGTAAGGTTGAGCCCTGTCCCTCTCCTTCCACGGTGGCCAGAGGTCCACTGCTCCCTACTGAATGGGCGTTCTCTGGCAGAAGGTTCTCATCCTCGTGTACATTGTTCTGGGGCAAATCTACCTGGTTCTTCATCTTACAGGATTCCCTCTGGTGTTTCTTCAAATCGTAGGAGTATTTGAATCTCCTGTCACAGTTGACGCATTGATGTGGACGCTCTTCTGAGTGGGATCTCATGTGCCTCAGCATGTCTGAAGTTCGAGCAAAAAACCTCCCGCACACAGAGCAGTTTTTGCTGTCCAGGGGTCCTTTCTCAGACGATCCTGGTGAAGCGGGAATCTTGGAGCCTGACGTAACTTGAGTTTTGCTAGTTGAAGGTGGTGAGCTCTTTTCATCTTCATCTCTAGTCTTTGTCTGTTCTCCCTTTTCACAAACACGCAGCTGGTGCCTCTTCAACTCTGATCGGTCTCTGAAGCATTTCCCACACTTGAGGCACTTACACTTCAGGACGCGATCTTGATTGTGGGTTTCTTGATGCCTTCTCATAGCATTGGCTCGTGGGAAAGTCTTCTCACACACTGGGCAAGTCTTACTGTTGTTTGAGGATTTTTTTCTTGACTTCCTTGAAGACGGGAGCACTTTGGGGGATAACGGACGTTGGCATGACGCAAGTAGCTTTCGCCCTCGTGTTCCCACTCTCTTCATCTGCAGTCTTTTGCTTCGTTTCAAGGGTTGAAAGGTCGATGGTTTGAGTAAGCCACTGACACTTTGATTCTTAATTGTGCCACCTATAGGCTCCATATTCACAGCATGCTCAATCTTAGTGACTACATCTTCTAGATCTTCATGCACTGTGACTAGTCCATCTTTTTCCATAGTCCTACACTCATCCAGCTCCTTCCCTTCATCCAATGTTACCCACTGCTCAGGCTCTGTATGGTCTGGAAGAGTTATAAATTCTGACGGCGCTTCTGATTCCACTTCTTCCTGGGCGATCACCACCTTCACTAGCGGAGGGACGGACAGGGAGGAGAAGATGCAGTCACCGATGGAGGATGGCAGGTTTTCTGTTTGTTAAAGGGAGACAATAGAAAAGAAAGGTTAAACCTTTGTGCATTGAACTGTTTCTGCAACACCAATTAAAATGTTTTATTTACCTTAAATACATACAGATTCAGATTCAGATAACGTTTATTGCCATTATGCATACACATATAGGAATTTGTTTGGGCATTACAGTAAGTGCGTTTATACTTTTTTCACGTGTATACAAAAACAAATGCAAAAAACAGGACAACACAGGACAGACAACAGTGCATTGGATAGTGCTACATATACAACCATGACATCTGCCTCATAGAACACATTCACTGCTCAATTCTGCTCCTGATTCATGATAATGAATCGTGATACAAGTGTGTCCGCTATATAAGGAACTACTAACCCACAAAATCCAAATGTCCAAGTTGTCTGTGGTACTGGAGCAGGGTTTCTAGTTGCTGGGTGTCAGATACGGACTGCACACATTCCTCCAGGGCTGAAGGGACAGCGTTGAGCAAGGCTGCAGTCTAAGAGGGGGTGGGGGGGGGGCGGGATGTTGAAATAGACATGAAGCAACACTAATCAGGTGTCAAATGTGTTACTTCCTTTAAATAAATATTGACTATGTTCTTGTCTTGTGGTTGTGTCTTGTGTGTACATGTCCATGTGATAGTTATGTGCAATGTGTGTATGTTTTTGACACTGCTGTATTGAGCTTTTCCACCTGTACCGAAAACAAATTCCACCGACCTAGGTTGTGTGGTCATTAAACGATTCATTCATTCATTCATTATTTCAAAATGTGGAATTTTAACTCTCCAATTATAATTCAGGTGTGTTCGTTACCTGTTGAAGGTCTGGTACTGGGAGTAACCTCTCAAGCCTGGAAAGGAACTCCTGCATGAGCGTCTGTAACGCGTTGTCATAGTTGGACCCGAATTCCCCCGGGAAGACATCCTATGAGAACACATGAAATCTCAACAACTGACATTTGTAAATCTAATTGACTGAAATCATCATTAAAAACATCCTTAAATGTCACTTGTTTCTTTAGGGTAATGGTTTTAGGGTTAACTTACGGTGGCCGACAAGGGCAAACGCGCTGCAAATACCGGAAATGCGTTGCATATAGAGAAACGCGCTGCAAATAGAGAAACGCGCTGCATATAGCTCACAACACCACGGAAGTGTAGAAAAACGCTGCATATAGAGAAACGCGCTGCATATAGCTCACAACACAACGGAAGTGTAGAAAAACGCTGCAATTCAGTTCACAACACAACGGAACTGTTCTCACAACGGAAGTGTTCTGGGGGGGAACAATAAGTGGAACGGACCGGAGACGTGTTTTTGAAGAAGTTCCGAAAAGCAGTTCTGAAGAGGTTGTGGAGTGAAGAGGCGACATAAAAGGTACATATTATATTTCTTATTTATGTCTGCAGATAACATGTGCTGTATTTCAAACCGAAGGGCTCATTCTATGCCCTACACCCTACGAAGGGTTCGTAGAAGCTTGTGCAGTGGAGGGATTCTTTATTGGGAATTAGCCGTTGGATCGTATTCAGACATAACGTAGGCTGACAGTGAGCTAGTTAACAACAACAACCTGCTGTATGTGAGCTAGTCAACAACAACAACCTGCTGTATGTGAGCTAGTTAACAACAACAACCTGCTGTATGTGAGCTAGTCAACAACAACAACCTGCTGTATGTGAGCTAGTTAACAACAACCTGCTGTATGTGAGCTAGTTAACAACAACAACCTGCTGTATGTGAGCTAGTTAACAACAACCAGGGCCATATTCCACTAAAGGTGGCTTAATATAGCGGCGCTATAATTAAATGCGGCGCTCAGGGACCTCGAGATTGGTATTCAAGCCTCAGGTGATTCCTCGAATGAGGATCAGCCTTGTGTCATCAGTGTTCACAGAAGACAGGCTTACAAATCTTCGATATGGGCGCGTGCACGCAGACATAAAAAGCCCTGAAGTGTCGATCTGTCGAAATGAAGATACTCCACTCTGCAGGGGTACTACATTTGCGCAGCATTCCGAATTATTGATTTTTATGAAGACGGAAAAATAAGATGTAAAATAGTGCAATACTGCCGCAATTAACAAGGCGAGGGAAATGGTTTGGCAAGAAATTGCTGACCGATTAAATGCGTAGGTCATACTAGCCCCAGTTATTGTTATATGTTCATATTTTAATAAATGAATATTACTACTGTGGTGATATCCGCAGCAGGCTACAAACCGTCATATCGCCACAATGGCCTAGTGGTATTGACTGCTGCCATAGGATTTATTCGTCATTTTATATCAGTGGTTCGAATCCCTCTTCAGAGGCACTTTTTACTGCATTTCGTTGTCTGAATCTAATCTAAAATCTCATCTAAAAAAGTATTGTAGGCTATAAAATTATGGTGCAGGCTAATTTACAAGAACTGACACGATTACAATGGTGTTTGAAACCTTTGCATGAAATCTTCGGTTAAATGTAAAAATAAATAAAATGAATGACTTAGTCAAGTCTCGAACTCGCAACCTTTGGAACTCGAGTCCGCAGTCTTTACCACTACGCCAGCCAGACCGCTGTGATGACGGTAATGCAAGTTGAGACAATTACTTCTTTTTTTTTTTACACTCTTTTCTTTATTGATCTATCGATTTATCTATCACACTTTCAAAATATCAAGTTATCTATCGATCGATCACACTTTCAAAATATCAAGTTATCTATCGATCGATCACACTTTCAAAATATCAAATTATCTATCTATCACACAGTCAAACTATCTAATCTATCTATCTCGTGTGAAGTGGGAACTAATATTTCCTAAAAGACACATGAGGAACTTTCGTTCAGGGTTTAGTTTCCGCCTGTGAGCCTTTTTTGACGCACGGATGACTATAGCCTGTGTTTTAGCCTGGTCGGGACCAGGCTAATTATATCTGACTCAGAAGGAGCTCAAACAAGCAGCGAATTATTTGAGCCACATTGATGGCACCGAACGCAAGCTAACATTTTCGAGGCTTAGAACTTTATCGAGGCTTAGAACTTTATCGAGCTTTGTGGAATATGGCCCTGCTGTATGTGAGCTAGTTAACAACAACAACCTGCTGTATGTGAGCTAGTTAACAACAACAACCTGCTGTATGTGAGCTAGTTAACAACAACCTGCTGTATGTGAGCTAGTTAACAACAACAACCTGCTGTATGTGAGCTAGTTAACAACAACAACCTGCTGTATGTGAGCTAGTCAACAACAACAACCTGCTGTATGTGAGCTAGTTAACAACAACCTGCTGTATGTGAGCTAGTTAACAACAACAACCTGCTGTATGTGAGCTAGTTAACAACAACAACCTGCTGTATGTGAGCTAGTTAACAACAACAACCTGCTGTATGTGAGCTAGTTAACAACAACAACCTGCTGTATGTGAGCTAGTTAACAACAACCTGCTGTATGTGAGCTAGTTAACAACAACCTGCTGTATGTGAGCTAGTCAACAACAACCTGCTGTATGTGAGCTAGTTAACAACAACCTGCTGTATGTGAGCTAGTCAACAACAACAACCTGCTGTATGTGAGCTAGTCAACAACAACCTGCTGTATGTGAGCTAGTTAACAACAACCTGCTGTATGTGAGCTAGTCAACAACAACAACCTGCTGTATGTGAGCTAGTTAACAACAACCTGCTGTATGTGAGCTAGTCAACAACAACCTGCTGTATGTGAGCTAGTTAACAACAACCTGCTGTATGTGAGCTAGTTAACAACAACAACCTGCTGTATGTGAGCTAGTTAACAACAACAACCTGCTGTATGTGAGCTAGTCAACAACAACAACCTGCTGTATGTGAGCTAGTTAACAACAACCTGCTGTATGTGAGCTAGTTAACAACAACAACCTGCTGTATGTGAGCTAGTCAACAACAACAACCTGCTGTATGTGAGCTAGTTAACAACAACCTGCTGTATGTGAGCTAGTCAACAACAACAACCTGCTGTATGTGAGCTAGTCAACAACAACCTGCTGTATGTGAGCTAGTTAACAACAACAACCTGCTGTATGTGAGCTAGTCAACAACAACAACCTGCTGTATGTGAGCTAGTTAACAACAACAACCTGCTGTATGTGAGCTAGTTAACAACAACCTGCTGTATGTGAGCTAGTTAACAACAACCTGCTGTATGTGAGCTAGTCAACAACAACAACCTGCTGTATGTGAGCTAGTCAACAACAACCTGCTGTATGTGAGCTAGTTAACAACAACAACCTGCTGTATGTGAGCTAGTCAACAACAACCTGCTGTATGTGAGCTAGTCAACAACAACAACCTGCTGTATGTGAGCTAGTTAACAACAACCTGCTGTATGTGAGCTAGTTAACAACAACAACCTGCTGTATGTGAGCTAGTTAACAACAACAACCTGCTGTATGTGAGCTAGTTAACAACAACAACCTGGGTGTGGTTCAAATGGTTAATTTGGCATCTGGAGACAGTCCACTTTCAGACACCGTGGTCAGTTTGCATCATGGCATTTCTCCTTAAATGAAGTGAATTGACAATATTTTGATAATATTTTAATTTGATCTAATCTGTCATCTGTGTGTTGTATGCAGGTGTGGGACGGTCCAAATGAAGTGAGCACTCCAAGAATGGAGAACATTTTGCAAGGGTAAAACACAGCACAGTCAACATGAACTTTTCTTGCACAAGCAGCACAATACAGTACAGCAGTTTAAATTGTTGTTTTTTTCCAGACCTGCCAGACGCTTACAGACAGCATCTCATCAAGTAAGAAAATCCATATCCTCTAGTGTTGAATGTGTGAACCTGAAATTATGAAATGCCTGTAAATAATTTCATTAATTCACCAAGCCAAACTACATGTAATGTGTGCTGTTTTAGTTACTAAGCCAATAACACTGTCATTAAATTAACTGCTAATTTTTGGGGTAAAACTAGGATGGAGGACAAACCGCAGTCCAGGAACAAGACAAATGTGCCCGGGGTCAGAACAACTTCTACAGGTAAGCTGTGTTGACAGATGCAACCTTTACACATTTGCTAGTTTACTCAGAATTGTGTGGATTTTCAATGTATTTCTTGCATCTTTGTCAAATGTTTACGGGCAGTGTGCACCAATATGCCAAATGTGCTGGTATTGTATGTTTTAAACCTAATGTTTTTCAAAGAAACCAGACGAGGATTGACATCTGAATTTAAGCCGTAGGTATTTTTTTTTTTTCAGCTCAGTGAAGCAGGGTGCACAAGGCGACAGGAAGAAACCTGTGTACTCGGATTCTGGAGAGACTATCTTCTTGACACAGAAGGTTTATTTTAATTATCTCATCATAAACACACTCCATACCCTGCAGAAGACCTGAACAGTCCCCAGATCTTTTAATTATGTCATCTTGATATCATCTTCTATTGCTGGCAGTTCCATTGAAATATTATATTTTACAACTAAACTAAATCTACTTTTTTCAGAGAAACAAACAGGAATCTTCCTCCAGGACATCCTCATGTTCGCCACAGGACTCGACGCACTGCCTCCCTCTGGGATCCAGCCACCACCCAAAACTGCTTTTTCTGCGGACATCACGCTTCCCAATGAGCAGAACCTGCGCCAACACAATAGAGATACCGATGGCCATGAATTACAATGAGTTTCAGAACAACATGGACTTTGGGATACAAAATTCCCCAGGGTTTGGACTATAGTAAACTAAACTGGCTTAACTAGATTTCAGTAGTTAAAGGGTTAACTTTGTTCTTTGAAATGTGTACTCACATATCATGACATATCAGCCATGTTCTTCAGTCTGATATAGTTCTGTACACCAGACTGCCAGGTCAAGGCCTGCATCAGACCAAGCCTTCTCCAGGGTTTCTGCAGGTTTCAGCAAGTTCAATTTAAGACTTTTTAAGACCTTTTTAATGCCACTTTAAATGGAATTTAAGACCGAAAAAATATATATATGCGATGGTTAGGGGATTCCACTGTACTACAATACAAGCATAGCATGTCAATCAATGAGACTCATTCAAGTTTACTTGTTTTGTTTATTGAACATAAAAGCTCTGGTTCAATAACTTAATTAAATTAAAAGTGCAATTAGTTGGTCGGAAACATCTAACAAAAAAACCCCATCTACTTAACACACTCACGGCATGAGCCTCAATTCTGTGGCCTTACTCTCCAGTTCTGCCTCTATTTTTTTCAAATCACACATTTTTTCTTTGTATCTCTTCCTGAGGACGTTAGACTTTGTGATGAGCTGAGCCATCAAGGTGCCGGACTTCCCCTCAGCTTGCTCAGCAAACTTGTCTGCATCCTTCTCCAGAGAATCAGATACCACTAGAAGAGTTTGCTTCTTCCTTTTCAGCTCGATGATGTGCTCTTCTGCTGCTTTTCTTTTCTGCCCTTGTGCAGCGCTTTGCCTCTTCCTCTTCTCCAGGTCTAGGTGTTCTCTGTACTTTGACCTTGCTGATCCCACCGAAGTTAGCAGCTCCTTGGTGAGAGGGACATTGGCAACCCCCCCACAAACTGCAACATAGTCACAGACCAGTCTCTGGGCAATGACAGTGTCCTCCTGAATGTTAACGGTCTCCACCTCCTTGTTAATGGAGAAGCCTCTCTCGACTGTCGCCTGCCCATGGGATAGGAGAAGAAGCTTCTGACAGAAACCCCAGAGCTCAGGGTAGGGTTGGCTGAGGTAGCCATGCAGGAACACGTCAAGCCTGGTTTCCATGGGCCGGAAGGACAGGAAGTGCTCGTTTTTAGCCTCAACAGACAGGAAGTTCCCAAACTGTTGGATAATCACATCACCTATAACAAAACAGATGAAAGGAAATATGTGAAATATTATTTACATGATTAATCCTGATTAGCAGACAGGCTTATGTCCAATTGTCCATTGGCTAATAATCAGGGACAACATTTCCAGCTTTTCTATTAACTATTCATACCAGCAGAGACACCTCCAGACAACTGCTTGTCTTGCAGTAACTTCTGCACTAGACTTTTCATTCTTCCCTGGCATCCGTCTGGGTTGGCGTACATGACTGTGGGGTCCAGACATGCCATCTGTCTCACGATGGGGTACTTCAGGGGGCTCCTGTCCTGGACTTTCTTTAGGATATTTGACATACCCGTCATGCAGTCCTTCCTAAACTCTAGGGCAGTGAGCTCCCCTACGGTCCCCTTTCTCTGGAGGTCCTGACAGATGGGTAATGTGTTTTAAATACAACTGAATGGCCTAACACAGTATTCTCTCCTGCCTGTATATGGACCATCATTTGATATAAAGTTAAGTAATACATCTAAATTACCTTGAGGGCTGCCTCAGCACCCAGGCCTATGTCGGCTTCCTTCGGGTTGACCCAGCTCTTCTGATCAGCGACATCCAGCCTGACCAGCTGCAGTGGAGTGATGTCATTGAGATGCTCCCTCTTGACGAAACGCCTCAGCACACTCTGAAAGGGTAACAAGAAAATGCATGATGATTGTAAAGCAAGTACCTTTGATAACCACATTAACCATGAAATGCATTTCTATATAGTTATTTAAAATAATATCATATCACATATGCAATATATCAATAACAGTATGATAAGTAACCTTTACTTAGCCAAAACATAATCTTTCAGTAATTTTATGTATTGACTAAGGACGAGTTTAATTAATCAAGCCACCCAGTAGCATCTGCCATTTCTCCCTGCTCACACACACATTCAGCATGCCCACACACACTCAACTTGTTTTGCTTTTGTTGTTGATTGTTCATTATTAATTTGATTACCTTGGACAAGTCAGCCAAATCTTTGCCAAGGAATGGCATGACTGGTGTGTCAGTCTGGTACTTTGTGAGAAAGGGAGTGAAGGTCCTTGAGATGGCCATGAAGAACTGTAGCTTGGGCAAGATGAGCGGATCTCCCTGGGCTGCTTCGATGGTGTCAAATGACGCTGTCCCAGGGTTTGGCAACTTTTTTGTCTTCACTGCATCCACATACTTCACCAGTGATGGCCATACCTTTAATTCCACCATGTGTATGTATTATTTTATCATGCATGTCTATTTTATCATACATTGTGCAGCACCTTGTAACTTTGTTTAGAAAGGTGCTATATAAATCAAGATTTTAATTACCTCTATAGCCCTCTCCACAACTGGCAGGTTCTCAATCCACCGATGGCCACAGAATGGTAATGGGAAGACTGAGGATTTGGTGAGGGCAATGAAGTCATCCCTCCTCGCTGGTGTATTGTGGAAAACAAAGTGCATTGCTCTCAACACCTTGGTGGGAGAGAGGAGAATGCTGAATTAGCCATCATCTCTCATGGGGAATGACACAAAGTGTGTAAGGGAGCAATACTGCAGGTCCTTCCTCACTGCCCTATCAGACTGCTCAACCAGCAGCGCTCCCCAGTAGACCACACACACACAGACACATACCAGAACTAAACTGACAGAATGACTGAACTGTACACATAATGTGTGCAGACACTTTTGATTGCATAAACCCTTAGAAAAATAACTTAGGAGTTAATAGTATGAAACATCTGTAAATTCATGCTCTCTTTAAATCCTGTCAAGTGTCCACTTGCTGTAATATTCCAATTTGCCTTGTGGGACAAATGAAAGATTACTTCTCATAGTTATAATCATCTTACCTTCTCCAGTTGCCACATGGAGAATCCACACTTGAATGCGTTGTGTAGGGTATGGAGCCCACAGCTACCCACAACAACCAGCTGGGCACCACCATACTGCTCAGCATGCTCTTGCTGTAGAAGCTCCAGAAACTTCCAGTTAACATTGGGTCCATCCATGGAGATGGACACCATGTTCCTCAGGTTCAGTCTCTCCACACACTCCTGAGAATGACATGAATATGATGAGAATAATAACAATAATAATAAATGATGATGATAATGATGATTATAATAACAATAATAATAGCATGATTGCCAATGGTTCAATGTACTTTAACATTCTGTCTGCACACATCCTCAGTTAACAAACTATAACTCATCCATCTACTCCCTCTCCCTACGCCCTTAGATACTCTCTCTCCCCACCATCCCCCCGCCCGCTCCCGCGTCCCCTCTCCCTCTCTGTGGCTCTCTATAACGTGGAAATGACTAGACTACACCGCATCATTCCCTATGGTACGCCTACTATTATACTGAATCTACATGACATTGCCAGTATCTGCCAAAATTAATGTAAAGCTAATACTTTGTCATTGACAAAATGCACTTACCTTGAAGTGTTGCAGTAAATCTTGAGCTTTAGCGTGTCCCATGAACTGCGAGCCCAGGTAACGCGACTCCACTTGATCGCCGACCCAATACCGCACGTGCACGTCGAGTTGCTTGTTTTTTGTGGCATGATTCAAACTCTCGTCAAACATTAGAACAAAAACTGACTCGTTCACATTCGCGATCAGCTCGTTTCTGACGTAAGGAGCTAATCCGAAACGTATTATGTATGACGCCTTGTCCTTTCCACAAGCAAATGTAGTGGCGATTTGGGAGTCGGGAAACATAATCCGAAAGATATCTCCAATCCCCTCGTTGGAGGAGTAGGACTGGTGCTTTACCACTGTATTGAGAACCCACACAATCTCCGATTTCAGTGTAGGTGTTCCACCAAACGTTGCTCTGAGATCGCTAGCAGTGCTGCTAGCAGCGGCAGCCGTTGTCTGGGGCGCTGAGCCCGGGGCAGACACGCAGAACTGGGAGATTCCTGGCGTCTGCTGTTGGCCTTTAGCAGCCGTTTTATGCCTCTCGCTTTTTAGGTGGCTCTCAACCGCCTTAATGCCCATGGTGCCGAGTTTGAATGTTTTCCTACACACAGTGCATCTTGCTTCTTCTGGGTAGCCGGTGGACTTAAGCCAATCGCAAAATCTTCTGTCGTCAAGCCACCTCTCGTTGAACTTGCACTTCCCCATCTCGCAGACTGGCTAATGCTAGGTAGCAAGCACTGCAGCTGACTATAACCAAAGGAACGCAAGGGGGAGGAGTCTGCGCGCTACTCAATGAAATTAAACGTTTGCTCAATAGAAAAATGCCGCGAGAAAAAGTAAAATTAAATAGTCCTGCCCCGACAATTTTAAGACGTTTGGGTAAAGTATTTAAGACCAGTTTAAGACATTTGTAATGAATTTAAGACATTTTAAGGCATTAATTTTATATACATGAATTTAAGACTTTTTAAGACTTTTTAAGGATCCGCGGAAACCCTGTTCTCTGCAGGTTCTCAAAGTGTCCCTGGAGATGCTGATCTCCACATGGACTGTAGGTAGACTCCGAAACAAACTGGCCCAGTTCGTGTGGTGGGACTTTGAACCCACAGTCAGTTCCGCCAAACCTGTGGGTAACAGTTAACTGGCACACTAACTGTACTGTTTTCATTAAAACATTTTGTTATAAATGTATCATTGTATCAAATAATCATTTTTTTAGAGAAAAGTATTTCAATTGAAAGCTACTCAACAGGCAACTACAGTTGATTGCATTTTAGACAATTAGAAGTACATGTGAATTGTGAATGTAGAAGTACAAGAATGAAAAAATTATTGTAATTGACCAAACCTGTGAGGCAGGTTGTACATGACATCTGGTTTCCCAGATGGACAACGAGACTGGTGAACAGGTCTGATGGTGTGTGTGTTCCACTTTTCCCTGCATTCATCAAGGTCCCGCTGTAGCACACCCATGAACACAAACCGCACTAGGCATGTGTGCTCATGACTGCCACTGAACAAATCTCCCTCCCTCAGGTCATTCATGAGGTCCATCCAGAATTGAGATCTGAAAAAACACTCAAATTAGAGATGTAGTTTGTTGTAGGTGATGCATTTCCATGTAATGGATTTAGAATTAGCATAATGATCATCAAACAACAGAAAACCTGCAGTGCCACAAAAGGTATTTACTAAATAGAAGGGGTCCCTCTGTGTTTTAAGGTGTTTCTGATCAGTTCAGTGGAATGGAAATCAATGCTCCAACAACTAGATGTACCACCAAGTAATCAGAACGAATGAAATTCCATGGGTATTTTAAGCTATACTGTGTTCCCTACTAGGGGTGTAAGAAATATTTTAAAAGTTGAGGACACCTCTGTTTGCGGAAGTATGACCACCAGCTTTCGATTCGTTGGTTTGCTGTTGAGGAGCCATACATATGACTGGCAGCCCCAGCAAAGTCATCGGTGTGTGAAGATCTTAAGGCACACTGGATTGCCGCCATTGTGCCGTTTTCAGTGCCACAGTCCGTGCGAAGCCGCATTGGTATGACCCCACATTCTGAGACATAATGCAGGTAGTATTGAGCAATGACCCCAGGGTCATTGTTGCTTGCTCCACACACCAACCACAGCACTTTGCGGGAGTAGCCATCTATACAGCCACTAATGGCCAAACCGTATGGTTTTAATTTATCATAGCCATCCACATGCCAGACATGGTTTGGTCCATAGGAGCTGTAAACTCTCCTTACAAATCTTCGTCTTGCACGAAGTTGAACTCCTGACGGATCAAGCTCTCTCATCAAAGCCATGACTTTATCCCTACTCACTGTCAGAGAGTACTTCTGACGCAATGTCTGCCACATCGAACGGTAACCATAATGCTGGCCTGGTCCCTTCAGCTCTTCTTGTATGGCAGAACATACAGTAGCAACAGGAGAGTAATTTGTTTGCCTGCACAAAGAGAAACTTCTCAATTTGCTCTTCAGAGAGCGAAGGCTCATTTTAACATTGTGAGTCGTTGCCAGGAAATCCAAAATGTCATCGTAGCTGTAGCCATCATGGAAGTACTTTCGAATCAGATCCTCTTCTGTGGGGCTGTCTGATGCTGAGCCTGATAAACAAAAAGAAAGAAAAATATAATAAAGACAACATTTTCTGCTAGGACAAGCTGCAGCACATCATCTGATCTGCCTTCTCTTCAGGACTTAACTTATACGCCTTGAGTACCAGGTGAAGTGCAGGAAAGATTATGGCAGACCCCTCTGACCCTGAACACCATTTGTTTGAACCCCTTCCCTGCTAGTAAGAGGTTGAGGTCTATCAAGACCAAAAGTTCAGGCCATAAGACCTGTTTCTACCCCATGGCAGTGGGACTCAAAAACACTCCCTATACCCAACTGTTTAATCATATGCATCGAGAAATTGTATACAATTATTATATAACTTACATTTCTAATAAATTAGTCTACAATCTAATCATGACCTCAATCTTACATTCAGGAAAGTAGGCTTCCATACTGAAAACTATTGCATTAGTATTCCCAAAGGTGTGTTGTACCCCATATTCTGCAAACAAACTCAAATACAATCATCATGTCTACTCACTGTTGCCTTCAGGTGCTGCCAAAAACTGTACATTTTTGCCACATGAGCCACAGAAGACTTGAACAGTCCCCAGATCTTGGCCACAGAAAGGACAAAACATGGCAGCCTGGAAGACAGGCATTGATATGGTTTATTATTTAATATTAACACAATTATAGTATTAACATTAATACTAACACAATTATAGTATGGAACCCCAGCCAGGCTGATAACCCTCCGTCGCGGGAGGGGAGAGTGCCTCAGTCGGCTCACATACAGCAGGTTGTTGTTGTTGACTAGCTCACATACAGCAGGTTGTTGTTGTTAACTAGCTCACATACAGCAGGTTGTTGTTGACTAGCTCACATACAGCAGGTTGTTGTTAACTAGCTCACATACAGCAGGTTGTTGTTAACTAGCTCACATACAGCAGGTTGTTGTTGTTGACTAGCTCACATACAGCAGGTTGTTGTTGTTAACTAGCTCACATACAGCAGGTTGTTGTTGTTAACTAGCTCACATACAGCAGGTTGTTGTTAACTAGCTCACATACAGCAGGTTGTTGTTGTTGACTAGCTCACATACAGCAGGTTGTTGTTGTTGACTAGCTCACATACAGCAGGTTGTTGTTAACTAGCTCACATACAGCAGGTTGTTGTTGACTAGCTCACATACAGCAGGTTGTTGTTGTTAACTAGCTCACATACAGCAGGTTGTTGTTGACTAGCTCACATACAGCAGGTTGTTGTTGTTAACTAGCTCACATACAGCAGGTTGTTGTTGTTAACTAGCTCACATACAGCAGGTTGTTGTTGTTAACTAGCTCACATACAGCAGGTTGTTGTTGTTAACTAGCTCACATACAGCAGGTTGTTGTTGTTGACTAGCTCACATACAGCAGGTTGTTGTTGTTAACTAGCTCACATACAGCAGGTTGTTGTTAACTAGCTCACATACAGCAGGTTGTTGTTGACTAGCTCACATACAGCAGGTTGTTGTTGTTAACTAGCTCACATACAGCAGGTTGTTGTTAACTAGCTCACATACAGCAGGTTGTTGTTGACTAGCTCACATACAGCAGGTTGTTGTTGACTAGCTCACATACAGCAGGTTGTTGTTGTTAACTAGCTCACATACAGCAGGTTGTTGTTGTTAACTAGCTCACATACAGCAGGTTGTTGTTGTTAACTAGCTCACATACAGCAGGTTGTTGTTGTTGACTAGCTCACATACAGCAGGTTGTTGTTGTTAACTAGCTCACATACAGCAGGTTGTTGTTAACTAGCTCACATACAGCAGGTTGTTGTTGACTAGCTCACATACAGCAGGTTGTTGTTGTTAACTAGCTCACATACAGCAGGTTGTTGTTAACTAGCTCACATACAGCAGGTTGTTGTTGTTAACTAGCTCACATACAGCAGGTTGTTGTTGTTAACTAGCTCACATACAGCAGGTTGTTGTTGACTAGCTCACATACAGCAGGTTGTTGTTGTTAACTAGCTCACATACAGCAGGTTGTTGTTGTTAACTAGCTCACATACAGCAGGTTGTTGTTGACTAGCTCACATACAGCAGGTTGTTGTTGTTAACTAGCTCACATACAGCAGGTTGTTGTTGTTAACTAGCTCACATACAGCAGGTTGTTGTTGACTAGCTCACTGTCAGCCTACGTTATGTCTGAATACGATCCAACGGCTAATTCCCAATAAAGAATCCCTCCACTGCACAAGCTTCTACGAACCCTTCGTAGGGTGTAGGGCATAGAATGAGCCCTTCGGTTTGAAATACAGCACATGTTATCTGCAGACATAAATAAGAGATATAATATGTACCTTTTATGTCGCCTCTTCACTCCACAACCTCTTCAGAACTGCTTTTCGGAACTTCTTCAAAAACACGTCTCCGGTCCGTTCCACTTATCGTTCCCCCCCAGAACAGTTCCGTTGTGTTGTGAACTGAATTGCAGCGTTTTTCTACACTTCCGTTGTGTTGTGAGCTATATGCAGCGCGTTTCTCTATATGCAGCGTTTTTCTACACTTCCGTTGTGTTGTGAGCTATATGCAGCGCGTTTCTCTATATGCAACGCGTTTCCGGTATTTGCAGCGCGTTTGCCCTTGTCGGCCACCGTATTAACTTATGTATAAATAAATTATCTCGTAAATACCTCATCACAACCAAAGTAATAAGGATAGATTCATTGTTTATTTGTTGTCATAAAATACTTTCAAAACTAATGATACATTACATAGCTCCAAATTATGTTTTTAAAAGGTAATGCTGCTCTCGTGGAATGTCATTCCTTGAGCACCTTGCTGGTGGCCTTGCATGCAGAAATCAGTGGAATAATTTACATTATTCATTTATTTCATATTTCACATTTCATTAGAGCCTGCTAGGGTTGGCAAAATATTCTCAGTTTTTGATAAAAACATGCTTTTCTTTTTAAGTACGTGCCATGACTGCCTGTCTGTGGAATTCTCATTTTAGGGCTCTGAGCACAAACAAGTGCATTGTAAGTGGTAAAGCGAGCTAAATATGTGATGCACAGAACATTCAAATCTAATAATATTTCCCCAAAGACACAGGCATGGCTGGACAAGCAAGGTGACAAATGAACATTTTAAACAGTGTGCATCCCTCAGAAATTACCCCTGTCCTGAGAGCTGTAATATACTGTACACATATACGTGAATATCAAGGAAGTATTTGACTTCCTTCTACTAATATTGACCTTAAACGTGGAGCCTTAACACAGGATGACACAGGATTATTTGTAATCTTAGCACTCCAATGGCAGCGATAAAGCCTAAGGCCTAAAGTAAACACTCACCTGGAAGAAATGCTCTTTCTCACTCGGGTCGCTCAGCAGAGAGTCAACCAGCTCCACAAAGTTTGATTTAGCCAACTCTGCATCACCGGACTGCCAAAAACAATGAACAGCTTATCCTACACAATTCAATCTTTACTCTTTAACGCAATTCAGTCTGCACTGCATAGTGTACATTACTGTTACATTTCCATTCATTTGTTGATTACATTCACAGGGCTTGCAAGATTGAAGCTGACCCCTCACATCCAGCTCACAGCTTGTTTCAATGACTCCCTTCTGGACAGCGCTACAGGGCCACCAGGACAAAAACATCACAACACTTGAACTGTTTCTTCACCAAACCCACAGCCCTCCTCAATAACTCTGATCATTGCATGTTCTTGCACTTAGTGTGTATATTTATTCATAATATTCACTCATATTGGTACTGTATATTTTGTATTGAGTATTGTCGTGTTGTCGTCTTGTTGTTATATGTACTGTAGCTTGTTTAGCATGGAGAATACCAAATCATGTTCCTAGTGCACTGCACATGGTGGATACAGTTGAATTGAATTGAATGAGGCTCACTTCTGGTTCCAGAGGAGATATGAGGGTTCTGATCCGGTCCAGGTGAAGCTGGATGTTGTGGAGGTCCTCCAGCTCCCCTGTGCGACACAACTCCAGAACGAGCTGGAAATATGGATCACCCAGTGAGCAGCAGTGCAAATAAACACATCGTTTTCCCTTATTTATAAAAAAAACAGATGTAATAGACATGTTGGGATGTCTGAGAGACAGACATGTCATCATAATCTCTCACCCTTGCTCGAAGCCCCAGGAGGAGTTGGGTCTTCTGCTCAGAACTCAGAAGTTCTGGGACCATCTCTGTCATAGTAGTGACAAACTCCTCCAGTCTCCCATAGTGGTGGACATCTCCTCTCTGGACCACCTGCCACATGGCTGCAGAGACCAGCCGCAGCGGGGGGATGAGGAGGCGCAGGGAGGGAAGAGGAAGAGGGGGACCTGGGTACACAGAAACATACATGTCACGAAAACGTTGTGCAGTGCCTGAACATAGCAAAGACCTAGGTTCTGGGCCCTGGACAATCTAGACAAATTGATGGCAGCTACTAGATTGTAATCAAGTGCAATACTGAAATACAACTGTGAACATTTCAAACCTGCAAACTGCGACACTTTAAATGAATGTGCAATAATACTATGTGCAATATGACAACCCTCGGGTACATAAGGTTCAGAGATAGGAAATGTTAGAATAGGTATAGCATAGCATAGAGTACAGCACAGTGTTTTATTTGTATAGCATAGTATAGTGGATAGTGTACATAGCCTTTATTTATGTAAACCAGCTCTTTTCCCTTCTTGTTTTTAGTTTTTTTTTTCTTAGCACCAGGGGAGCACCCCCTCCCAAATGTCGTTGTTTGGTACCTGTACTATATCAATGACAATAAAGACCATTCATTCATTCATTCATTCATTATCACGCACACCATGGAGGCTATAAGCGCGGTCCCGGGAGAGAGAGAGCGACATACGGGGCACGCCATGTTGACAATCCAGCGGACTTGCGGACTAACTTTAGAGATCGATAATAATGTTCACAAAGCCCAAACGTACCATTTTCGCCGGGACCTTTTCTTTGCATATCGACATCACCCGGCATGCATATACCACTACTTCAGTTGCCTCTGTGTAGCTAATGTTAAATAAAGAGTGATGTGATTGTTCAAGAAAAACGCCTGTGCTCGCGCAGGAAACGGACGTCAATGTTTCTCGTCCAACCAAGTCAAACATCCGGGGTGATGCTTTTCAAAATAAAGGTCTGGTTTAATGCGTATTTAGAGTCCTTATTATTCCCTTTATGGTCGACTTTTGCTGAAATATAGTATGACGTTGGGATATGCAGTGTGGTCTAGGCCTGTTGGGTATCTAAAACAAATATTAATAATAATAATAATAATAATAATAACTTTTATTTCTATAGCCCTTTTCCTGCAAACGTTGCAGCTCAAAGTGATTTAATCATTATATAATCATCATTTAGGCAAAAGGCAAAATTAAAAGGATGGGTTTTTAGTCTTGACTTGAACATGTGTGCTGAGGTTGCATCCCTAATGTAAACTGGCAGTGCATTCCACAATCTGGGTCTATAATATCTTTCAGATATTCTGGTGCTGTTCCAGTGATTGTGCCAGTAGACAAATGTCTACAGTTGTCATGGAATTATTTGTGCTATATGGTAATGCAATATTAAATATATATAGGCCTACTTTATTCTATCTCGTGGATTATGGAGACCGGACTGGAGATGTGAAAGTGTTACACCAGCGCCGCCCCGCGGCCTCACTGTAGAACTACACTGTAGAACTACACTGGTCCTCGTAAACAGAAGCCGAACCCTGTCGGGCAGAGTTAAGCAGCATCAGAAGCACCGTGTCTGGAGACATCACCGTGTGAGCAGCTTTAATTGCTGTTATCCTATTAATATGGGACATTCGCTGATTTGTTTTTGGCAGACATAACGGAGGCTACATCTTTGTTTTCACTTTTCTTTTCTTTTTTTCCTTTTTTTGTTACCAAACTCTTTAAAAAAAAAAAAAAACTTATTTTGGTGGGAACAAAGACGCAAACAAGAGGGAATTTGAGAGCTTTAAAGGGAATTTGAGAGCTTTGAATTCATTATTCAATTCTGTTTCTCATGCTGTTCCAAAAAGCATAAAAATAACATTTGCGTCCCAATGACCACGTCTAGTTCCACTGCAACGGGGAGTAGGCGCTACAATGATAGAGGTGAGTTGTTTTATGATTTATTATGATTTTATTTTACACTTTCTGCCTTTTTACACTTTCTGCCTTTTGACGCTTTCTGCCCCTCCCCTAACCCTTCTAGACCGCTCCTTGGCCAATGCCCTGCGCAGGGAGAGCTTGCAGCTGGACCGAACCCTGCGCTCCCTGGGTCTGCAGTACCAGAGGGATCTGGCTGGGGTCTGCATGGCCCAGCTCGCGCTGAAGAGAACACTGGGCAGGCTGGGCCGGCCTCACGGAGGACCGAGTCACCCAGGGAGGTCCACCACGGCCCCCGCCTTCAACCCCACCACCACCACCACCACCACCACCACCTCCACCACCACCACCACCACCACCACCTCCACCACCACCACCACAGAGACTCCGGGGCCGGCGGCGCCCACCAAACACTGCTGTCCCAACCACATTGTGTGTTCCACGTGTAACCTCCGCCTGCGCCTGGCGGACGCTGTGACGCGGCAGTTCACTCCCAGTCTGTGGACCATGTACTGCCGCCCCCTGGCTGAGCGTCGGTACGGGGAGGCCGCATGCGTCTACCGCATGCCCAGCTTTGTGGAGCGCCGGAACCTCTCGGTCTCGGACAATTCTCTCCGCTACCTGCCCTTCTTGTAAGGGTCTAACCCTAACCTTTAAGGGTTGTCCATGTATGAACCTCAGTGTTCCAGGTGTTCCAGGTGTCCATGTAGGAACCTCAGTGTTCCAGGTGTTCATGTAGGAACCTCAGTGTTCCAGGTGTCCATGTAGGAACCTCAGTGTTCCAGGTGTCCATGTAAGGGTTGTCCATGTAGGAACCTCAGTGTTCCAGGTGTTCCAGGTGTCCATGTAGGAACCTCAGTGTTCCAGGTGTTCATGTAGGAACATGAGTGTTCCAGGTGCTACCTGATGCTTCATTTGGTGGGTTCAGGGATGCAGTAAAACAGTTGGTTGGTAAATACTAGACAATAGGGTTAGGGTTAGACAACGGTGGAGATGATGGTAGATGGGACGGGGGATTAGGATGATGATGATTGTTATCATACCTATTGGTTGGGAAACATTTCCTATCGAGTGTTGATACCCTCATCCGTTCATTATTAGTAGTATCATGTCCCCAACTGGGATACATGTCTTCTGCAGAGACAGTGTTCCAAGGTTTCTGGGGAGAGGAGGAAGGGGAGGGGGAGAGGAGGAGAGAGGAGGAAGGGGAGGGGGAGAGGAGGAAGGGGAGGGGGAGAGGAGGGGAGAGGAGGGGAGAGGAGGAAGGGGAGGGGGAGAGGAGGAGAGAGGAGGAAGGGGAGGGGGAGAGGAGGGGAGAGGAGGGGAGAGGAGGAAGGGGAGGGGGAGAGGAGGGGAGAGGAGGAAGGGGAGGGGGAGAGGAGGAGAGAGGAGGAAGGGGAGGGGGAGAGGAGGGGAGGGGAGGGGGAGAGGAGGAGAGAGGAGGAAGGGGAGGGGGAGAGGAGGGGAGAGGAGGAAGGGGAGGGGGAGAGGAGGGGGGAGGAGGAAGGGGAGGGGGAGAGGAGGGGAGAGGAGGAAGGGGAGGGGGAGAGACACAGAAAAAGGCCTAAAAACAGGAGTTCCTGCCAAACCTTCCCCATAGATTCCTTTGCGACCTTCAAACACGACATTGTTCCGTTCCCCTGTTAATCTGAGCTTCTCCTACCAAACACTGCTGTTTCTCCACAGACATTCCATTGCCCTTTGTCGGGGAGCACCCATGTATTTTATGGGTGTAGCCATTTGCTCAGTGGTGAGTAATCAATAAATCAAGCTGTCAGCCTGGCAGTGTTCCCTCTGTGGGTAGTGATTGGACCACATTCTTATTCTAACATGGTGGACGTGTTGGTGGGTCTGTGCTACGAGTCGTGACATTAGAATTATAAGGTTCTATCTCCATGTTTGTCAAAATTTAGTTTTTTACATAATCTGATCCATTAGGTGTTTATTAATGTCTGTGTGGTGTTATTTTAAAAATGTTGACATTTTTCAGTTAGTAATTAATAAAATACAAAGGTTCCATCTCACAAAACATAATGGAATGTAAAAACTTTGACGCTCAATATCTCTGAACTGCCCTAAACGGAGATAGAACCTTATCATTCTAAACGGAGATAGAACCTTATCATTCTAAACGGAGATAGAACCTTATCATTCTAAACGGAGATAGAACCTTATCATTCTAAACGGAGATAGAACCATATCATTCTAAACGGAGATAGAACCTTATCATTCTAAACGGAGATAGAACCTTATCATTCTAAACGGAGATAGAACCTTATCATTCTAAACGGAGATAGAACCTTATCATAAACGGAGATAGAACCTTATCATTCTAAACAGAGATAGAACCTTATCATTCTAAACGGAGATAGAACCTTCTCATTCTAAATGGAGATAGAACCTTATCATTCTAAACGGAGATAGAACCATATCATTCTAAACTCACGGAGTGTCTTAACAAGGTTATGTTTAATACAAATCTGAAAATATGCAAAGCAAAAATCCTATACTAACACATTTCGAGACATTTAAAATCCTTCTGCCTTTTGAATCTTGATGAAGTATTGTTGCAAGCGAGTTTATTTTATCAAGTAAAATAAAACCAAAAGTGTTTGAATTGTGATCATTTTATTGGCTGTACACAAATGCATGTCATGGACCAATTGCACTGCAGCACGAGTGTAACATTCTTTTTTTTCGTTGTTATACTCATAGTCAGTTTCACTATGTTTCAATTTAAACTTTCGTGGGAATTTTTTGGGGATTTGCTAATCTATACATTTTTGGAAAGGGCATTGTATGAGGAATCAGAAAATATATGTTTCCATTTGCACAGATGTCTGAAAGGCGGCCATCTTGGCATTTACAAAATGGCCGCCATAATACACACGTTTTGTAATATCTTGGCTTCTAAATAAGCTAGAACATTGATTTTAACTGCTAAACCTACATTTCCAGGGTCAAGGAATCCAATGGTTGTAGTTACAAAGCTATTTTTTGTATTCTTCAAAACAAAACAAAAGTATATGGGCACAGGCAGCCATTGCTCTGCAGGATCCATAATTGGATCCCCTGCAAAATGGGTACTCCAAACATGAGGATGGCATGCTTAAACCAACAACCACAGACGTCCTCCCAGCCCCAAAGTCCATCATTGAGATGGTACAATGCAAATGCAAAACTGACTGTTCTTCTGGCAGATGTTCATGCAGAGCTAAGAACTTAGCCTGTACCGACATGTGTCAGTGCAGCAGCCAGTGCCAGAACGATGACGTTTCCCAAGCCGTGACGCACGAAAGTGATGATGATGAACTAATCTAACAGCCCAGCTCACATTGGCACGCATTGGACTCGCCATTCACTTATCACATCACACATAGCATAAACGCTTATACATAGTCAAGAGACACAACCCGCCTGTCATTACACATAGAGTAAATACACATCCCACAAACAGAACAACCAGCACACCATACACTCACCACATTCCTCCCATTCATTTATTTTGTTTCATTCCCTATTTTTATCATTAAATATGATATACGGAGCTTATTCTCCATGCCGCACCCGCCTTGAAGTCCTGGCTGAGAGCGTTCCTCACTTCCAGTTTGCGCCAACTCAAGATCCCCAAAATCTGGCGAAGAGCCCTGGTTGTTGCGATCCCTAAACCGAATATGCCTGAAGGGGACCCTAAGAGTTACCGTCCCATCTCTCTGTTATGCATCCCCTTCAAGATCCTCGAGCGTCTCATCTACACCCGCATCGAACCAATTGTCGACCCGCTGCTCCCACGTGAGCAGGCCGGGTTCCGACAGGGGAGGTCGACCGTAGATCAAGTCACCCTTATGACTCAAGACATCGAGGATTGCTTTTCGGCAAAAAAGAAGGCCGGGGCCGTCTTTATAGACCTGACGGCTGCCTACGATACCGTATGGCATCACGGCCTCTCCTGCAAGCTGCTCCGCCTGCTGCCGGACAGGCACATGGTCAGAATGATCATGGAGCTCATCCGTAACCGCAGCTTTACCCTTACCACCGGTTGCGGACAGCTAAGCAGGCTTCGACGCCTTAAGAACGGCGTCCCTCAGGGATCGGTCCTGGCCCCCCTCCTCTATAATATCTACACCTATGACCTGCCCAACACACTCTCGCGGAAGTACGCCTACGCAGACGACCTCGCAGTGGTGTACTCTGCTGGAAATTGGCAGTCTGTGGAGGGGATTCTGAGCCAGGACATGCAGACACTAGTGGCATACTTCCGGAAATAGAGATTGAAGCTTAGCGAGGCAAAGACGGTATCGGCTGCCTTCCACCTTAACAACAGGGAGGCTAAACGTGAGCTTAGAGTATACCTAGATGGAACTCCCCTGCCATGTTCCGCTGAGCCAATCTATCTCGGTGTGACATTGGACAGGACGCTCACGTTTCGCCGGCACCTCGAGTCACTGCGCAAGAAGTTAACAGCTTGTGTGGCGTTGATGAGGCGACTGATTGGCTCGGGCTGGGGCGCCGGCGCAAAGACCTTGCGCACGGCAGCCCTAGCCCTCGTTTATTCAACTAGTGAATACTGCGCCCCAGTATGGTGTCGCAGTGCCCACACCCGCCTCATCGACTCGCCTATAAACGAAGCCTTGCGCTTGTGACAGGATGCCTGCGTCGTACCCCCGTGGACAACCTTCCCATCCTAGCAGGCATCCAGCCCGCAGGCCTCCGCCGCATGGGAGCCACAGCACGTCTCGCCTGCCGGGCCGTGGAGCTTAATAACCATCTGCTTCACGATAGGCTCACTACTGTATAACAGCGGAGCCCTCCCGGCGTCTCAAGTCGAGACACCCATTTGTGCCTGCCGCACAGGATCTCAGGCAGCAATGCAGAGATCTTAACATCAGTGCGGCAGGATGGGCGGATTATATGTGGCGCGCGGAGTGGGAGGCAAACACCTCCAAACTCCACGACCACATCCCAGTCGCCGGCCCTGAGCCCCTCGGGATGGACTTGCCAAGGCTATCCTGGGTGACGCTCAATCGTCACCGGACCGGCGTCAGGCGTTTCCGCTCATCAATGCACAGATGGGGCTTGGCCCCAAATGCGTCGTTCGAGTGTGGTGCAGAGGACCAAACCGCAGACCATGTTATCCTGGATTGCCCGGTGTACCACCCACCCAACGGGATGCATGGTCTGTCGGTACTAGATGACGAGACGATGACGTGGCTTCTGGAGGGGTGTCCAGAAATATAGCCCGGGTGAGCCCCTCAACCAGGTCTCGGGGTGGTAAAAGGGTAGCCCCTCGGCCCCGAGCCTGGTGGAGTGGAGAGGAAAACAACTACCCATACGCCGAAAGAAGATCATTAAATATGCCATTAGGCTAAAGATTTACCTGCCTCTGTATTGCCTTACTGGTTGCTGGCTGTTGCCATAACATCCAAAAATGTATAGATTAGCAAATCCCCCCAAAAAGCCAACAAAAGTTTAAATCATAACATCGAGACTATCTAATGCAGGAGGTTGTCATGATCATACTGTGGTCTGTGGACTCACGTATGGAAGTAATAGAAAAACTACAATTTCTTAAAGTACAAGTTACACATTTTAATGTGATGATATAAAAAAAAAGAATACAAAAAATAGCTTTGTAACTACAACCATTGGATTCCTTGACCCTGAAAATGTAGGTTTAGCAGTTAAAATCAATGTTCTAGCTTATTTAGAAGCCAAGATATTACAAAACGTGTGTATTATGGCGGCCATTTTGTAAATGCCAAGATGGCCGCCTTTCAGACATCTGTGCAAATGGAAACATATATTTTCTGATTCCTCATACAATGCCCTTTCCAAAAATGTATAGATTAGCAAATCCCCCAAAAATTCCCACGAAATTATATAACAAACCTGACTATCAACCACATCCCTGATATTCACACCATGTATAAGTTATATTCATATATATTTAAATATATATATTATTTTTTTTACAATATACATGGTTTTATTGAACCAAAGAATTGCAAAAGTGTTCCCTTGAATTCATGCATGTTTCATCTGAATCTGTTTGACATTATTTTTTATTTTTTTTAGCAGACCTAACTACACAGGCAAAGTAAATGCAAGGACAAATGAATGAGTCATATTTATCAGACAAAGCTGGTGTACAGTATACTCCCCAGACAACATCAAACAGAATGAAGTCATGCTCATACAAGCCTTTTTTTCAGACTGGCCTCCTACTCAGATGGTTTGAGTCGTGCTTTATTAAGCCCACAGTGTGACACTGCCGTACAGCTCAGCATGTCGTTTGAAAAGGTCACAGGTTGTGTCTTAAAACGAATGTGGGAATACTTTGGATGTGTTTGAGTTAAGTGTCAGATGGTATCAAATGTTTACATACTCAGTATGAAGGTCATGTAGCCTTGTTGAAGTGTTACTTTGAGAATTTAGGATTAGCTACATTATTACTTAACCAGATGATAATCCTAAAACCATTCCAATCATGTGAAATAAGTGAAACAACCGGCTCTAAAAAGCAATGAGAATCTAGCGTTCATGCCTTTTAATAATACCACCTTTCTTCACCATAGTGGGGGCTTTTGGCATACTACTTATATAGTTTGGGGTGATCTACAGCCCAGTACCTTGTTGAATATTAGCTACATCTGATGAAAATAATCTTTTTATAATCTTTTTTAACTTTTGTAAAACAAAATAACTGTGGACAATCATAAAATAAAACATATAGTGCTGTATGTGGTAAGAAAATAAAGTAATAATATAATTTCAATGTCTTCTAATGTCAATCTTATTTACACATTTCAAATTGGCTCTATATGCTCTGTACTTAATCAGCATTCAACCCTTACGCCCCTGCTAAAAGAGTGTGACTCAACCTACATGAAATATCACTCACTGTGTATTTATCTGTTGGGGGAAAGAGAGAACTTAAGTTTAAGGCTGCATCTGTTTGCCCTTCAACTAGTTTGGGAGTTTGGCCAAGTGTATTTAGAATAAAGGACAATATCGCATCGCAATCGCAATATTGCAATATTGTCGCATGACAACATTTGATTCTCCATTCACATTCATTCATTCATTGGTGTGAATTGAGAATCGAATGTTGTCGTGCAACAAAATCGCACGCCGTGTGCATTGGCCTTAAGACAAAATATAGAGCTTTAAATCAATCTAAACAAAAGGCTTATGGCATCCTTTGCGTAGCAACCGTCTTAATAGTCTTTGTCTCTGAAATTATACTCAAAATAGATATCTGATAGATGGAATTTGCATAATGCAACATGTAGACTACATAGCGACTTTTGCATATCATACAGACATTGAGATACCCACATGTGATTTCATGGCAATAGACAATTTGGGGTTATCGATAACAGCTTACTAGAGGGATTGCCTTAGAGCTACCATGTCCCATGTGACCTCAATTATTTGGAATGCAACGCTAGCCTGCACAGCTAGAAGGAATCCCCTGCTAGGAATTCAACATGTATCAGAGGCTATCCTACTCAGCCATATCAATCCGCTTGACACAGAGATCTAAAAACATAGGCCTACAGACAAACACAGAGGAAAGAAAACGAAAAAAGAGTCATACATTTAACATGCAACTTTGCATGAACGGAATCATACATTTGGAACAACGTTTGTGCAGGTAAGACATCCAACGAGAGCGATACTAGCCAAGCGATTGTGGAGTGAATATACTGTACATTAGTTACAGGAGGAACGGCCCAAACAGTTGACTTTCATGACGTATTTACATTTACACTGCTTCCCCCAACATCAAGACAGACCCTGTCAAGACAGACCCTCTATCAGGATCCATCTCAGGACCCTCGGAGTCTGTGGTTTGTCATAGGGAAAGTGTTCAGCATAGTATTCCTCAATCCCCTCCACAGTAGTCTGAAGGAGACTCAGCCCAACATCAGGACAGGACAGGTTGAGAAGGTGTCATGCAAATGATCAACATTGTTCATAAATATATCACAAGTTAATTTGAACTTGCTCGTTGAACATCCATGTTTCGAGCATAAATCAATACTGATTGTTTGAGCCGACAGGAGTACAAGTTCAAAGAGCACTGAAGTATTCAGTTGGTTGTGGAAGTTATTCTGATCAGTTTGGCCTTGGCACACATTTTACGGACACAAGGACACAGTTGAAATGCTGTCCAGCATGACCAGGGGGGTAGGAGTTGGCAATGTCTGTCTGCTATGCTCTCAGATCACTGCTACAATGCATTCCCAATGTTTCTTTCATTATCTACCGTAGAGCTGTCTTTGTGGTTGGTTAGGTTTAAGCTGATGCTTTGGCATTTTTATCTTATGTCACCAATAATATTTGCTTTGCTGTCATATAAAAGGATATTACACAGCACAGTAAAATAATCTTTCATACCAGATGTCAACATCAAAAGTATGGTTACGAATTCTACTTTAAAACTCTTGTTTCAACTGAAGGGGACCCAATTGTCCTTAACCATGGACAGATCACGGACAGATCACGGGACTGTAACAAGTCACACTTCCTTGTAGTCTTCACACTTTCCGCTCTGTATCACATCAGACGTTGCCGTGATGTTAGAAGAGGGTTACAACAATGTCTGACCCTTTGACAAAGGGAGTGTAGCGAAGCCCTCAGACAAGGTGGACAGAATGTTACACTGTGGAATGTTGTGACATCACAAACCCAGGCCTGTCACGTGACGCGACCGCGCTCCGCTGGCGACGGACAGGTGAGCGGTGACTGAGGTGGAGGTCGTAGCAAAATGACAGGAACCACGGGAACACATTTACCACCCCGACGGGACATCCCACAGTGTCCTCTTTTTGCCCCGAGAGGACAAACGGATGATTCAGGGGTTTCGGGAGGAGGTGGATGTTGCAGTAACGTTGCTGGGACGTTGCAAGTGCGTTAGGGGTGTGTGTGGGGTGGTGGGGGGGGGTGGGCGTGGGCGGGCTCGAAGCTGTCACACTATGGAGCCCTTGGAGGTGGAGAGGTGGATGGAGTGGATGCGGGTGGCCAGTGTTTTCTCCAGGTTGTGGAGGACGTCTATGCTGGGGCTGAGGCTGGGGCAGGGTCCGGGGCAGGGGGGGCCGGGGCTCTCCGCTGGCGCCTCGTACAGAAGCTGCTTGAAGGTCTCCAGCTCGATCAGCAGCACCATGTTCTTCAGGAAGTAGGCCTCGATGAAGGCCGCCAGCTCACTGGCGCCCAGGAACTACACACGGCCCGGGGGAGACATGGAAGAAAATGCTAAATGGACTGACTTATATAGCGCCTTATTCCAAAGCACTTTACAATGGCCTCTCATTCACACATTCACACACCAATGGCGGCAAGCTACCATGCAAGGCGCCGGCCCGCTCACTGAGAGCAATTTGGGGGTTCAGTGTCTTGCCCAAGGACACCTCGACATGTGGCCAGCCGGGGATCGAACCGGCGATCTGCTGACCTTGCGATCATTAGACGCCGGCTCTACCTCCTGCGCCACAGCCGCCACAGAAAGAAACTTATACATGAATACTATCACTCTCCACCTGGCCTCGGGAAACATTCTAACACTCTGTAGCCATCTGTGCTACACGCCTTAGATGTTCTTAGTGTGCAGTCTGTTGGCTCTCACCTTAGCATGTTTGTAGATGTCTACGCAGGTTTCCGTGGTGATGTTCTTGGAGCAGATGATCTCACAGTGTCTCTGAAGGGCCTCTAGCTGGAAAAACTTGGCTGCCGACAAGAGCTGCGGAGGACACACACACACACACACGCGCGCGCACGCACGCACGCACACACGCGCACGCACGCACATACACACACGCACATGCACACGCGCATGCACACACACACACACACACACACACACACGCACGCACATACACACACACACGCGCACGCACATACACGTGCACGCACACACGCACGCACGCACGCACATACACACACGCACACACACACACACATACACACAGTGAGAAATGCGATGACATTAGGATGATAAAACGGGTCTGCCAATGTCTACTGTACTTTTCCTTTCTCTTTCTCTTACCTCCATAATCTCAGTGTTCCTTATGTGTAAGGACTCAGTGCCTCCACAGTACAGGTACTGCATTACTAGCTGGAAAAGAAAGAGCAATGCTGTTATGCTCTTAAATTAGGTACAAGCCAAAATGTTTGAGAATGTTGATGTTTTGCCAAACATGAGAAAAGTTTACTCCAGGTTCCTGATGATTTAATGTTTACATTTGCTCTAAAATGCAGGTTTGATGTCAAGAGTTTACTTGTCATTTCTGCGATGGTCTTGGGGCAGTAGAAAGTCAGCATCTGCTCTTGGTGTTGAATATAGCATGACTGCCCCCTTCTGGGGTATCGAAGATACGACACACAACTCAAAAAAACTTGATTACATAATTAAATGTAATGTACCTGGAATATGTTGTACTTGACGTGGCTGATCTCAATGCAGGTGTTCTCCGCGGCTGGTCTGTTCTGGAGCAGCGACTTAAACCTGGATGAAAGCATAGGGAGGAGAGAAGGGATGAGAGCATAGGGAGGAGAGAAGGGATGAACGCATAGGGAGGAGAGAAGGGATGAGAGCATAGGGAGGAGAGAAGGGATGAAAGCATAGGGAGGAGAGAAGGGATGAGAGCATAGGGAGGAGAGAAGGGATGAACGCATAGGGAGGAGAGAAGGGATGAAAGCATAGGGAAGAGAGAAGGGATGAGAGCATAGGGAGGAGAGAAGGGATGAAAGCATAGGGAGGAGAGAAGGGATGAGAGCATAGGGAGGAGAGAAGGGATGAGAGCATAGGGAGGAGAGAAGGGATGAGAGCATAGGGAGGAGAGAAGGGATGAAAGCATAGGGAGGAGAGAAGGGATGAACGCATAGGGAGGAGAGAAGGGATGAAAGCATAGGGAGGAGAGAAGGGATGAGAGCATAGGGAGGAGAGAAGGGATGAACGCATAGGGAGGAGAGAAGGGATGAGAGCATAGGGAGGAGAGAAGGGATGAGAGCATAGGGAGGAGAGAAGGGATGAAAGCATAGGGAGGAGAGAAGGGATGAAAGCATAGGGAGGAGAGAAGGGATGAGAGCATCGGGAGGAGAGAAGGGATGAAAGCATAGGGAGGAGAGAAGGGATGGAAGCATAGGGAGGAGAGAAGGGATGGAAGCATAGGGAGGAGAGAAGGGATGAGAGCATAGGGAGGAGAGAAGGGATGAGAGCATAGGGAGGAGAGAAGGGATGGAAGCATAGGGAGGAGAGGAGGGATGAGAGCAGAGGGAGGAGAGAAGGGATGAAAGCGTAGGGAGGAGAGAAGGGATGAAAGCGTAGGGAGGAGAGAAGGGATGAACGCATAGGGAGGAGAGAAGGGATGAACGCATAGGGAGGAGAGAAGGGATGAACGCATAGGGAGGAGAGAAGGGATGAACGCATAGGGAGGAGAGAAGGGATGAAAGCGTAGGGAGGAGAGAAGGGATGAACGCATAGGGAGGAGAGAAGGGATGAACGCATAGGGAGGAGAGAAGGGATGAACGCATAGGGAGGAGAGAAGGGATGAAAGCATAGGGAGGGGAGAAGGGATGGAAGCATAGGGAGGAGAGAAGGGATGAAAGCATAGGGAGGAGAGAAGGGATGAAAGCATAGGGAGGAGAGAAGGGATGAACGCATAGGGAGGAGAGAAGGGATGAACGCATAGGGAGGAGAGAAGGGATGAACGCATAGGGAGGAGAGAAGGGATGAACGCATAGGGAGGAGAGAAGGGATGAACGCATAGGGAGGAGAGAAGGGATGAACGCATAGGGAGGAGAGAAGGGATGAACGCATAGGGAGGAGAGAAGGGATGAAAGCATAGGGAGGAGAGAAGGGATGGAAGCATAGGGAGGAGAGAAGGGATGAAAGCATAGGGAGGAGAGAAGGGATGAAAGCATAGGGAGGAGAGAAGGGATGAGAGCATAGGGAGGAGAGAAGGGATGAGAGCATAGGGAGGAGAGAAGGGATGAAAGAAAGAAAAAAAAGAGCAGAACAGAACAGCCCACATGAACTATTCTGTTGTTAAGTCTGACGTCAAACGTGACGTTTAGCAATTTCCGGGTCCAAACCAGAAATTCCCCGCACCAGAGTACCAGTGTACTACAGCACCAGAGTACCAGTGTACTACAGCACCAGAGTACCAGTGTACTACAGCACCAGAGTACCAGTGTACTAAAGCACCAGAGTACCAGTGTACTAAAGCACCAGAGTACCAGTGTACTAAAGCACCAGAGTACCAGTGTACTAAAGCACCAGAGTACCAGTGTACTACAGCGGTAGAATGACAGTTCAATCGTTTTTTAGACTGGGATCTATTCATACAACAAGGGACACAGCAGCACTTTCCTGTTTTTCCCATATTTGTCAGCGTCTTTGAGCCTCGGAAAAGCGCTATACAAATATAATGAATTATTATTATTACTGAGGCATTTCGAAGAGAGCGCCTCAGCCAACGTTGGACCCGGAAACACGTCACGACTTAACAACCGAATACCTTTGTTAAGTAAGTACACACAGAAATAAACCAACATGCAAGGAGTCATTAACAATATTTGCTCTTGGATATTGAATGAATGAATGGTCTTTATTGTCATTGCTATAGTACAGGTACCAAACAACGAAATTTGGGAGGGGTGGCTCCCCTGGTGCTAGGAAAGAAAAAAAAAAGAAAAAAAACAAGAAGGGAAAGGAGCTGGTTTACATAAATAAAGGCTATGTACACTATCCACTATACTATACTGTACAGATAAGACGACTAGGGTTGTCATATTGCACATAGTGTTATTGCACATTCATTTAAAGTGTCGCAGTTTGCAGGCTTGAAATGTACACATTTGTGCCTCAGCACTACACCTGATTTTTTCAATCCAGCAGCTGCCATCAATCCGTCCAGACTGTCCAGGGCCCAGAACCTAGGTCTTTGCTGTGTTCAGGGCCTGGATGGCCCTGGGGTAGAAGCTGAGCTTCAGTCTGTTTGTCCTTGCGGCCATGGTCCTGTACCGCCTTTTCGAGGGCAGCCGGGTAAAGTGTTCGTACCCAGGGTGGGTTGGGTCTCTGGAGATCTTGGAGGCCTTCCTGAGACAGCGTGTGTTGTACAGCTCTTCCAGAGAGGGGAGGGGGGCGCCGGTGATCTTCTGGGCTGTTCTCACGACTCTCTGTAGCGCATTTCTCTCCGCGGTTGTGCAGCTGGAGAACCAGTTGCAGATGCCGTAGGTGAGGATGCTCTCCACTGCGCCGCGGTAGAAGGCCACCAGTATCTCCTGCTTGTTGTGTTCCTTCCTGAGGACTCTCAGGAAGTAGAGCCGCTGTTGTGCCTTCTTGATGGTGGCTGCTGTGTTGTTCTTCCAGGACAGGTCATCCTGTATGTGCACCCCCAGGAATCGGAGGGTTGAGACTCTCTCCACGCTCTCTCCGTCGATGAGCAGGGGCTGGACCTCAGATTTTTTCCTCCTGAAGTCCACGATGATTTCCTGGGTCTTTGACTTGTTCAGCAGCAGGTTGTTAACCTTGCACAGCTTGCTCAGCTGCTCTACCTCATCCCTGTACGCCGCCTCGTCCCCCCCCGAGATGCAGCCCACCACGGTGGTGTCGTCTGCAAACTTTACGATGGAGTTGCTGGGGTGGACGGGGGTGAAGTCGTAGGTGTAGAGGTTGTAGAGGATGGGGCTTAGCATGCAGCCCTGGGGGGACCCAGTGCTGAATCTGAGGGCTGTGGAGGTGTGGGAGCCCACCCGCACCCTCTGGGGGCGGTCGGACAGGAAGTCCTTGATCCATGCACATATAGAGTGTGATAGTCCCAGGTCTAGTAGTTTGGTCACTAGCCTGTCTGGAAGGATGGTGTTGAAGGCAGAGCTGAAGTCCACAAAGAGCAGTCTCGCGTAGCTGTTTCCCCTCTCCAGGTGGGATAGAGTGGCGTGGAGAGTCGTCGCGATGGCGTCCTCTGTGGACCTGTGGGCTCTGTAGGCGAACTGGTATGGATCCAGGTTGGGCGGGAGGCGTGTGACTATGTGGGCCCGGACTAGTTTCTCGAAGCACTTCATGATGATTGGTGTGAGTGCCACCGGGCGGTAGTCGTTTAGGCAGCTCACCGTGCTTTTCTTTGGGACTGGGATGATAGTTGAGGTTTTCAGGCAGGGTGGGATGGTGGCCTGGGACAGGGACTGGTTGAAGATGTTGGTGAAAACCCCGGCCAGCTGGTCGGCGCAGTCCCTCAGCACCCGTCCCAGGACGCCATCCGGCCCCGAGGCTTTCCTGGGGTCCACCGCCTTCAGCACGCGTCTCACTTCATGCTCTGTGAGGGTGAGGCTGCTGAGAGCTGGAGAGAGTGGTGTTTGTGTTGTGGTTACCTCCGTTCGCCCCTCGTCGAACCGTGCGTAGAAGGAGTTCAGCTTTTCCGCCAGCAGGGGGTCGTCCTCTGCGGCTGTGAGCCTGTTGGCTCTGAAGTTTGTCATGTGCTGAACCCCCTGCCACATCCGCCTGGAGTCGTTGCTCAGGAAGCATTCCTCAATCTTCTCTCTGTGTTCTGCCTTGGCCTCCCGGATGCCGCGCTTTAGGTTAGCCCTGCTGGTGATGTACAGCAGTGTGCCCTTCCCTGCGAAGAAGGCGTTGTCCCTCTCATTGATCCGTTTTTGGACCTTCCCAGTCATCCATGGCTTCGTGTTGGGGTAGACCCGGACCCGTTTGTCCACGGTGACTGAGTTGGTGCAGTTCACTATGTGGTTCAGAACCGACGACGTGAACTGTTCCAGGTCCTCATGCTCATATTCCTGCCATGAGGTGTCATTTAGGCAGATCTGCAGTGGAGCGGACCCTTCTGGCCAGGTTCTGACAGTCTTAGTGGTGATGGGAGCACTTTTCCTCATGGTACAGTAGTGTAGGCTGGGATCAGGAGGATTGACACATGGTCAGACATGCCTAGATGAGCTAGCAGTCTAGCCTTGTAAACACGCTTGATGTTGGTGTATACCTTATCCAGTGTTTTTTCTCCTCTTGTTGCACATTTAACATGCTGATAGAACTTGGGTAGTACTACCTTCAGGTCGGCATGATTAAAATCTCCGGCGATAATGTGGACTGCCTGTGGGTCCGCGCTCTGTTCACCACTGATGACGTCATATAGCCGCGCCAATGCTAAGCTACCATCTGCGTTTGGTGCAATGTAAACACTTGTAATATACACTGCGTTGAATTCCCTCGGGAGGTAAGTGGGTCGGCATTTAACAGTCAAGTATTCCAGGTTTGGGGAGCAGTGGCTATATACAGTTTTCGTGTTTAAGCACCAGCTGTCCTTCGTAGATATAATGAGCCCACCTCCGCGGGTCTTCCCACTAAGCAAAGTCCGGTCTGCCCGGTGAAGGGTTCTCCCTTCTAGGCTTACCGCGGAGTCCAGGATAGTGTCATTTAGCCAGGTTTCAGTGAGAATAATCACACAGCTATCTCCCACGATGTTATTTGTGACGACCTGTAGTATCAATTCGTCCATCTTGTTAGCCAGGGACCTGACGTTGGATAGGAAAATACTCGGCAAAGCAGGCTTATCCGGGCTTCTCCTCAGCCTGGCTAGCAGGCCCCCCCTTCTTCCTCGGCGTTGCTTACGGTCTCGCCTCCGACGTTTGCGCTTGAGTGTTGGGAGAGCGTAGTATTTTTCACCCGGCAACCGGGCAACGTCGAATGGAATCCTTTGTTGTTTCAAGAACTCCGTTGTTACAGTCCCCTCGTTTTGCGCACCAACTTCTAGTAAGTCTAGTCTGCTGTAGGTACTATTTACACAACCGTTCCCTATAAGTACTAAAATAAATATGTACATACAAATGTACTTAAAAACACTAAAAAACACCAGTGTTGAAGCCACTCCAAGCCGCGCGTCTGTGCGCGCCGCCATCTTAGGTACATGGTACATGGGACATGCTATCAAGTATTATTTTTCATTATTGTCTTGTTTCAGCTCTCTCACCGGCCAGAGGCAGTGAACAGAAGGACTTTGTGGGCGTAGAACGGCTTCCCCTCCACCAGGAACGTCACGTCAGACATCTCCTTGTTGTTGAGGAAGTGGGGGTCTGAAAGAAAAGCATGTTGATGAGGTCACATGACATCTCCCTGAGGGGGAACTCTAGAAGACGGAACTATTCCCAAACCAGCGTTTCTACGGCCCGGAAGCTTCTCTACCCCTCCTGGGTCGGTGTGAAGGAGACACCAACAGAGCATGCAGCATACAAACGCCTGAGGGCAATTAAGCTTAAGCTATTTAACACGTTTTATAAAAATGGAATAAATGTATACATCATATTACTATTCTGAAAGGCCAATCTCATTTCAAATAACTCCTAGGGCTGTTTTTCATCTGCTTTACGAGTCCCTTGAGACTTTAGAAGTGCAATTCTGAAGTGAAATTAAAACACATTAATGCTTCTTTAGGTTAATACAATTATAAATGTTTGAGAATTTGATCAATAGTGAGTTGTTAGTAAGTCATCCAAAAGTATTGTTATCCAATATACACTCTAGATGGCGCTAGAGGCTTTCCTCATATATACACAACTCATGTGTCTGAATATTTCAATAATTGCACTTGGGAATGCAAGTATAGAGAGTTAATTCTACAGTGAGTATTTTCTGTTACCAGTCTTACTCACATTGAATATGCAAATACAAACACGTAAGTGTGCATATCTGGACCACATTGCACACCGTATGACAGTTAAGCAATATCACACGAGAGGGAGTGTGTTATACTGAATATCAGCACGGCTGTGATTGGGTCGTAGGTACGAGGCCGCAGGCCGAGTAGAAGACAATCACAGACGTGCTGATATTCAGTATAACAGCACAACCTCCAGTGTGATATTGCTGTTATACAACAGTTCTACAGCACGATTTATTAGTTAACAGTAATAAGCGACAACAGATTATGATTTGTTTGTTTATTTAATCATAGAAATAAACAAAAAATAGTTCCGCAACTGAACTTCAAATGGACTGTTGCCTAGTAACCTGAACACAAACATGTAGTCTAATTAACGGTCATTTAGTAGAACACATGTGCGGCGGAGTGATACATATAGTTAAAGGTCCCAGTGCTGTTATACTGTATATCAGTCGGAACTAACTGTTGTATAATGTGTTACATCTCACTGCTACATGCACAGCATTTTATGTACAACCTGACTAATACTTGAACTTCCCGTAATGTTGATCACATTAATAATGTTGATGTGCTGACTTGCATTCTGCTGCTATTACTTATTCTATTATTGTTGTTCATTCTGCTGCTACTGCTGCTATTGACGCTATCGCTGCTATTGTTGATTGTTGACTGTTGTTTTTACATCCTGCTTATTTTATTATTGATTTTGTATTTCTGCTGCAATGCCAATGTCGAATGAACCTGAACCCAAGAATATTACTCTGTGTACCCGACCTGTACGTTGATAAAAAAACAATTCTGATTCTGATTGCCTTAACGCGCCTCTGACTCCGTTAGCCTGGTCCTAGATCTGTATGGAGTTCAGACAACAACTCTGAGTATCACTGATAGGAGCTGGATAAACAAGGACGGACACCCTGTCACTGTGTAGGGGCGGCTGTGGCACAGGAGGTAGAGACGCCGTCTAATGATCACAAGGTTGGCAGATCAGCGGTTCGAGCCCCGGCTGGCCACATGTCCTTGGGCAAGACACTGAACCGGGCGCCTTGCATGGCAGCTTGCCGCCATTGGTGTGTGAATGTGTGTGTGAATGAGAGGCCGTTGTAAAGCGATTTGGAGCAGCTTTGGAGCAGCAAAAAAGGCGCTATATAAGTGCAGTCCATTTACCCACCTAGGCGCGAGCTCTGCTTCCTCTTCACCTCCGTCAGTTTGGGGATGGGGAACGGCCCGTAGCACTGGGTGAAGATCACTGACAGCTGCTGGCTGATCACCTCGTTCTGCAGGACAGACAGGAGACAGAGACCACAGGTCAGAGGTCAGTGGGAATTAGAAAGCTGAGGAGATTAAGGCTAGTCACCGCTGAAGGTGTGTGTGGGTGCATGCGTGGGTGTGCTCCTGGTGTGTGTGCATGTGTGCTTCGTGTGCCCGTGCCCGTGTGTGTGCCCATGTGCCTTGTGCCCATGTGCCTCGTGTGTGCCTGTGTGTGTGTGCCTGTGCCCGTGTGTGTGTGTGACAATCACAGAGGGGCGGGCAGGCAGGCGGGGGCGGGGAGGTAAGGACGGTCCAGTGACCTTGGAGGCGCGGAGGATCTGGAACATGAGCGGCAGGCCGTGGGTGATGAGCTCCTCCGTGTACTCCTCCTCCTGGATGCAGCTGAAGTCCTTCAGCAGGCCCTGGATCAGCGGCCGGCGGTGCTGCTGGAAGCAGGTGCGCAGGGACTCCAGCCAGGTGTGCAGAGTCCAGGGGACGCCTGGGGGGACGCCACACACACAGCCAATAAACAACACTACAGTAAAGGGAACGCCACACACAAGTGTTCTAACTGACAAGAGTTCTAACTGACAAGAGTTCTAACTAACAAGAGTTATAACTGACAAGAGTTCTAACTGACAAGTGTTTTAACTGACAAGTGTTCTAACTGACAAGAGTTCTAACTAACAAGTGTTCTAACTGACAAGAGTTCTAACTAACAAGAGTTCTAACTGACAAGAGTTCTAACTGACAAGAGTTCTAACTGACAAGTGTTCTAACTGACAAGAGTTCTAACTAACAAGTGTTCTAACTAACAAGTGTTCTAACTAACAAGAGTTCTAACTGACAAGTGTTCTAACTGACAAGAGTTCTAACTAACAAGAGTTCTAACTGACAAGTGTTCTAACTAACAAGTGTTCTAACTAACAAGAGTTCTAACTGACAAGTGTTCTAACTGACAAGAGTTCTAACTAACAAGTGTTCTAACTGACAAGTGTTCTAACTAACAAGAGTTCTAACTGACAAGTGTTCTAACTGACAAGAGTTCTAACTGACAAGTGTTCTAACTAACAAGTGTTCTAACTAACAAGAGTTCTAACTGACAAGTGTTCTAACTGACAAGAGTTCTAACTAACAAGAGTTCTAACTGACAAGTGTTCTAACTAACAAGTGTTCTAACTGACAAGTGTTCTAACTAACAAGAGTTCTAACTAACAAGAGTTCTAACTGACAAGAGTTCTAACTGACAAGTGTTCTAACTGACAAGTGTTCTAACTAACAAGTGTTCTAACTGACAGGTGTTCTAACTGACAAGTGTTCTAACTAACAAGAGTTCTAACTGACAAGAGTTCTAACTAACAAGAGTTCTAACTAACAAGAGTTCTAACTGACAAGTGTTCTAACTGACAAGAGTTCTAACTAACAAGTGTTCTAACTGACAAGTGTTCTAACTAACAAGAGTTCTAACTAACAAGAGTTCTAACTGACAAGTGTTCTAACTAACAAGAGTTCTAACTGACAAGTGTTCTAACTGACAAGAGTTCTAACTAACAAGAGTTCTAACTGACAAGTGTTCTAACTAACAAGAGTTCTAACTGACAAGTGTTCTAACTGACAAGAGTTCTAACTAACAAGAGTTCTAACTAACAAGAGTTCTAACTGACAAGTGTTCTAACTAACAAGTGTTCTAACTAACAAGAGTTCTAACTGACAAGAGTTCTAACTGACAAGAGTTCTAACTAACAAGAGTTCTAACTAACAAGAGTTCTAACTGACAAGTGTTCTAACTGACAAGAGTTCTAACTAACAAGAGTTCTAACTAACAAGTGTTCTAACTAACAAGAGTTCTAACTGACAAGTGTTCTAACTGACAAGAGTTCTAACTAACAAGAGTTCTAACTAACAAGAGTTCTAACTGACAAGAGTTCTAACTGACAAGAGTTCTAACTAACAAGAGTTCTAACTAACAAGAGTTCTAACTGACAAGTGTTCTAACTGACAAGAGTTCTAACTAACAAGTGTTCTAACTGACAAGTGTTCTAACTGACAAGAGTTCTAACTAACAAGAGTTCTAACTAACAAGTGTTATAACTGACAAGAGTTCTAACTAACAAGAGTTCTAACTGACAAGAGTTCTAACTGACAAGAGTTCTAACTAACAAGAGTTCTAACTAACAAGAGTTCTAACTGACAAGTGTTCTAACTGACAAGAGTTCTAACTGACAAGAGTTCTAACTGACAAGAGTTCTAACTAACAAGAGTTCTAACTAACAAGAGTTCTAACTAACAAGTGTTCTAACTGACAAGAGTTCTAACTAACAAGAGTTCTAACTGACAAGAGTTCTAACTAACAAGAGTTCTAACTAACAAGAGTTCTAACTGACAAGTGTTCTAACTGACAAGAGTTCTAACTAACAAGAGTTCTAACTGACAAGTGTTCTAACTAACAAGAGTTGTAAATGACAAGTGTTCTAACTGACAAGAGTTCTAACTAACAAGAGTTCTAACTAACAAGTGTTCTAACTGACAAGTGTTCTAACTAACAAGAGTTCTAACTGACAAGAGTTCTAACTGACAAGTGTTCTAACTGACAAGTGTTCTAACTAACAAGAGTTGTAACTGACAAGTGTTCTAACTGACAAGAGTTCTAACTAACAAGTGTTCTAACTAACAAGAGTTCTAACTAACAAGAGTTCTAACTAACAAGAGTTCTAACTGACAAGAGTTCTAACTAACAAGAGTTCTAACTAACAAGAGTTCTAACTGACAAGTGTTCTAACTGACAAGTGTTCTAACTAACAAGAGTTCTAACTGACAAGAGTTCTAACTGACAAGAGTTCTAACTAACAAGAGTTCTAACTAACAAGAGTTCTAACTAACAAGTGTTCTAACTGACAAGTGTTCTAACTAACAAGTGTTCTAACTAACAAGAGTTCTAACTAACAAGTGTTCTAACTAACAAGTGTTCTAACTAACAAGTGTTCTAACTAACAAGTGTTCTAACTAACAAGTGTTCTAACTAACAAGTGTTCTAACTGACAAGAGTTCTAACTAACAAGAGTTCTAACTGACAAGTGTTCTAAAGCCAATAAACAACACTACAGTAACGGGAACGCCACACACAGCCAATAAACAACACTAAACTAAAGTGATAGCCATAGAGTAAAAGTTAACAGTCGCGTCAGCCACAAAAGCAATTATTTTCGGGGGAAATGGGCTCCGGCCGATCTGACCAAGGCCGCTTCGCTCTACTACGGTGTTGTTGATGTGTGAACGGTAAGAGCAGCTGTTGCTGTCTTGCACTGGCTGATGGGAAGATAGATAGTAGCGGTGGCCTCTGGCTTTGAGAAGTGAACGTCTACGGTGGTTCTGACCAGTTCTTAGGGTGTTATTGTCTCACAGGACGTCTAAGGAACAAAGCTCAATATCTACGGTCAGGGTTTGGAAAATTCATTGAACTCCAGGATGCTGATATCAACAATGGTGGCTTTAAAGAGGTATGCCCCCCCAGTACGCCCCCCCCCAGTACTGTGTGACGGATGAATGAATGATAGGTGATGGGTACAGTATAAAACACACACAAAGTGGTTGGCGTGTAAAACAGTGAAGCATGTGTACAGTATGTGTGTGGCACGTGTTCTTCTAACTGTCACCTAAACTGCGGGTGTGTTTCTACGGTGACCGTGACAGAGGAGTGTCTCTAGTGCCGTGTGATGACTGGATGACAGCCGATGATTAGGCATGTACAGACACAACGCGAGCACAGCTCCAGGACAGCGGACAGACAGCAGGTGGCGGCGTGACGTCTAACAGTGATGCGTGTCGGCGTGGACGTGGGCGTGGCAGACCTGAGGCAAAATTTCACAAATTGAAAATATTTAAACCAACTTCAGGTGTGCTCGTTTTCACTGATAACTCGTATGCAGAGTTATCGTGCTATTCCGCTAGCTTCTATTCGTGCCTGACGGAATTCCGAAAAATCGAGCACACCTCAAAGTATTTCAAATATTTTGAATCCTGAACCCCCCCCCCCAGGTCTGCCGTGTGGCGCGTGTGACCTCTGACCTAAGCTGCGGATGTCTATGGTGATGTCCACGTGGCCGTGCTCAGCGCTGTGGTACATAGCCTCTCGCAGAGCCCTCAGCTTGGCCTTTCCTGATCGCAGCGTCCCGTCAGCTTGAGGAGGTAGGGGTGGGGGTCTCTTCTCGACTCCCCCTCCTCCTCCTCCTCCTCCACCCCCTCCTCCGCCTCCTCCTCCTCCTCCTCCTCCTCCTCCTCCTCCTCCTCCGGGCTCCGAGCCCTCGGCCAGGATCTCCTCCAGGGAGAGGACGTCGCCCTTGTCCTTCTCCGCCTGGGACAGAAGCCTCCGGAACACGTTCCTGTGTCGGTGGGAAGCGGAGGAGGGGGGTGGGGGGGGTGGGAGGGAGAGGAGGGAGTGGGGGTTGGAGGGAGAGGAGGGGGTGGGGGTGGGAGGGAGAGGAGGGGGTGGGGGTGGGAGGGAGAGGAGGGGGGTGGGGGTGGGAGGGGAAGGAGGGGAGAGATTGTGGGAAGGAGGGGAGAGGTAAAGTGAGAGGTTATGGACAGTTATGGACCGAGCACTGACACATATCGGTGACCATTATGATAACACCATACTTTCAGCTCTGCTTATGCATGGAGGCACGTAGACATCATCTGTGACACGTTCTAATGCTTTGGTCCGCATATCGGGATCTCACTTGCTTACAAGGCTAGACCGCTAGCTCATCTAGGCATGTCTGACCACGTGTCAATCCTCCTGATCCCAGCCTACACTCCCATGAGGAAAAGTGCTCCCATCACCACTAAGACTGTCAGAACCTGGCCAGCAGGGTCCGCTCCACTGCAGATCTGCCTGAATGACACCTCATGGCAGGAATATGAGCATGAGGACCTGGAACAGTTCACGTCGTCGGTTCTGAACCACATAGTGAACTGCACCAACTCAGCCACCGTGGACAAACGTGTCCGGGTCTACCCCAACACGAAGCCATGGATGACTGAGAAGGTCCGAAAACTGCTCAAGGAGAGGGACAACGCCTACTCAGCGAAGGACACACACTGTACAGCACCACCAGGGCTAACCTAAAGCGTGGCATCCGGGAGGCCAAGGCAGACCACAGAGAGAAGATTGAGGAATGCTTCCTGAGCAACGACTCCAGGCGGGTGTGGCAGGGGGTTCAGCACATGACAAACTTCAGAGCCAACAGGCTCACAGCCGCGGAGGACGACCCCCTGCTGGTGGAAAAGCTGAACTCCTTCTACGCCCGGTTCGACGAGGGGCGAACGGAGGTAACCACAACACAAACACCACTCTCTCCAGCTCTCAGCAGCCTCACCCTCACAGAGCATGAAGTGAGACGCTTGCTGAAGGCGGTGGACCCCAGAAAAGCCTCAGGGCCGGATGGCGTCCTGGGACGGGTGCTGAGGGACTGCGCCGACCAGCTGGCCGGGGTTTTCACCAACATCTTCAACCAGTCCCTGTCCCAGGCCACCATCCCACCCTGCCTGAAAACCTCAACTATCATCCCAGTCCCGAAGAAAAGCACGGTGAGCTGCCTAAACGACTACCGGTGGCACTCACACCAATCATCATGAAGTGCTTCGAGAAACTGGTCCGGGCCCACATAGTCACACGCCTCCCGCCCAACCTGGATCCATACCAGTTCGCCTACAGAGCCCACAGGTCCACAGAGGACGCCATCGCGACGACTCTCCACTCCACTCTATCCCACCTGGAGAGGGGGAACAGCAACGCGAGACTGCTCTTTGTGGACTTCAGCTCTGCCTTCAACACCATCCTTCCAGACAGGCTAGTGACCAAACTACTAGACCTGGGACTATCACACTCCATCTGTGCATGGATCAAGGACTTCCTGTCTGACCGCCCCCAGAGGGTGCGGGTGGGCTCCCACACCTCCACAGCCCTCAGACTCAGCACTGGGTCCCCCCAGGGCTGCGTGCTAAGCCACATCCTCTACAATCTCTACACCTACGACTTCACCCCCGTCCACCCCAGCAACTCCATCGTAAAGTTTGCAGACGACACCACCGTGGTGGGCTGCATCTCGGGGGGGGACGAGGCGGCGTACAGGGATGAGGTGGAGCAGCTGGGCAAGCTGTGCAAGGTTAACAACCTGACCCAGGAAATCATCGTGGACTTCAGGAGGAAAAAATCTGAGGTCCAGCCCCTGCTCGTCGATGGAGGGAGCGTGGAGAGAGTCTCAACCCTCCGATTCCTGGGGGTGCACATACAGGATGACCTGTCCTGGAAGACCAACACAGCAGCCATCATCAAGAAGGCACAACAGCGGCTCTACTTCCTGAGAGTCCTCAGAAAATACCACCTCAGACAGGAGCTGCTTGTGACCTTCTACCGCTGCACAGTGGAGAGCATCCTCACCTACTGCATCTGCGTGTGGTTCTCCAGCTGCACAGCCGCAGAGAGGAAAGCGCTACAGAGAGTCGTGAGATGGGCCCAGAAGATCATCGGCGCCCCCCTCCCCTCTCTGGAAGAGCTGTACAACACACGCTGCCTCAGGAAGGCCTCCAAGATCTCCAGAGACCCGTCCCACCCTGGGAACGAACACTTTGTTCGGCTGCCCTCGGGCAGGCGGTTCAGGACCATGTCCGCAAGGACAAATAGACTGAAGCTCAGCTTCTACCCCAGGGCCATTCAGGCCCTGAACACAGCAAAGACCTAGGTTCTAGGCCCTGGACAATCTAGACAATTTGATGGCAGCTACTAGATTGTAATCAAGTGCAATACTGAAACACAACTGTGAACATTTCAAACCTGCAAACTGCGACACTTTAAATGAATGTGCAATAATACTATGTGCAATATGACAAACCTCGGGTACATAAGGTTCAGATATAGGAAATGTTAGAATAGGTATAGCATAGCATAGAGTACAGCACAGTGTTTTATTTGTATAGTATAGTATAGTGGATAGTGTATATAGCCTTTATTTATGTAAACCAGCTCTTTTCCCTTCTTGTTTTTAGTATTTTTTTCCTAGCACCAGGGGAGCCCCCCCTCCCCAATTTCGTTGTATGGTACCTGTACTATATCAATGACAATAAAGACCATTCATTCATTCATTCATTCATGTAATTATCGAACGTTTCTTTCCTAAAAAATGTCAGCGCTGTTGAAAATCAACGACACGTCACTAGTCAACTAAACACAGCTTGTTTTGTGAGCCTGCTAACAATGTAAAGTAGTGTTATAGTTCACTATGTAACAATGTAAAGTAGTGTTCTAGTTCACTAGGTAGCAGTGGGGAGGACTCACTGAATGCATTGCGTTGCAGTATTTTGGCTCGACTAGCGAGTTTGTGCTACGTTGAAACATTGAAACGTCGTTCTGTGTTTCAAAAGAAAAGTTTGAACATTTTGATTAGTTGCTGATAAGTGGACCAAAAGACTAGAATGTGTCACAAATTATATTCCATATGATTAACCATGGACATACACAGGGGTGCACATAACTTTTTGGGGCCAGTGCTCAGAGGAGCACCTAGGGATGCTGCTTGGTGCTCCCCGAGCTCGCGAGTCACAACCCGTCCCACAGGATGGATGAAAAAGGGATACATGGATAACTTATATTAGCAAAACGACATTTATTCATAAATAAAGATGAACGAACAAATGATTGTGTGCAAAACTAAATAAACAAATGCAAAATCAAATGACTGCTCTTTAAGCATGAAAGTATGTCAGACTCCTTTAAACACAATGAAATCAACTGACATCTCTTTAAGCACTAACTGAATGTCTGTTCTTTAAACACACTGAAATAAACTGACATCTCTTTAAGCACTAACTGAATGTCTGTTCTTTAAACACACTGAAATAAACGGACATCTCTTTAAGCACTGCTCTGTTCTGTAAACACTGAAATCAACTTTTCAACAAAAGGTTACAGCCTAAGCATTTATTTATGCTACAAGTTTAATCGTCATCATCACTGCTCTCTTGACTGCTGTAAATTATCACTGTCCTCAATTTCAACCATGGTAGAGGATGTTTTTTTTGTGATCAATTTTTTTTTTTTTTTGTGCGCAAAAGCGCCTTCATGCGGCTGATCTGCCGCGCAGCATGCATTTTGGCGACGCATGCGCACTGGCGCACCAGTTATGTGCACCCCTGGACATACATACATACTACATAAGTACGTACATACATACATACATACATACACACACACACACACACACACACACACACATACACACTGTACATCAGGGAAGGCTGGTGGAGGTAGAAATCGGAGGACGGCTCATGGTAATGAATGGATAATATATGAATAAGGGATGAGGCACGAGGCTCACAGTGTTTTATACAGTTCCTCATTCCATTCACTGCATCACAGCCAGCCCGTCCTCCGATTTCTACCTCCACAAGCCTCCGATTTCTACCTCCACCAGCCTCCGATTTCTACCTCCACCAGCCTCCCCGACCGAATTACATGAATCAATTATATTCCATGTCAGTGGAACTGGTCACCAGGGCCCCCGACACTGCAGGTGTCCTTCGCTCCCTCTCCCCCCCCAGGGGCTGATGGAGAACTAGGACACCCAGTAAGTGACCTCTCTGACCAAAGTCATTACTTAATCAATGACCTACTAGAGAGAAAAAACCCCAGTCAGGCTTCTGCTCTCAAGGACTGAAATCAGTATAAGATACAGTGACCGTTTCTTTTACATTTTCATTTTTTCCCCACAGAGCATCATTCATCTACTTTAAGAGCTTAATAACCTTGTCTTAATAACCTTGTCTTAATAACCTTGTCTTAATAACCGTGTCTTAATAACCTTGTCTGTCCAAAGCTCTGACTGGAAGCTGTGTGACAGAAATGTGCCATTGCTACTCCTAATATAGATAGATAGATAGATAGATAGATAGATAGATAGACTTTATTTGTCATTGCTACAGTACAGGTACCAAACAACGAAATTTAGGAGGGGTGGCTCCCCTGGTGTTTAAGAAAGGAAAAAGAAACACATTTTGGAAAAAGCATAGATGCATAAAATCACAAGAAGATAAGGAGCTGGTTTACATCAATAGAGGCTATGTACACAATCCACTGTACTATACTGCACAGATAGTCAACTAGGGTTGTCATATTGCACAAGAAAGTATTTTTTCACATTTTTTTAAAGTGTCACAGTTTGCAGGCTTGAAAATGTACATGTTTGTGCCTCAGCACTAGCTGCCATTACAATCCGTCCGGACTTGTCCTGGGCCCAGAACTTAGGCCTTTTCTGTGTTCAGGGCCTTGACGGCCCTGTGGTAGAAGCTGTCCTTCAGTCTGTTTGTCCTAGCGGCCGGGGTCCTGTACCTCCTGTTCGAGGGTAGCTTGACAAAGTGTTCGTGCCCAGGGTGGGTCGGGTCCTTGGAGATCTTGGAGGCCCTCCTGAGACAGCGTGTTTCGTACAGCTCCTTCAGAGAGGGGAGGGTGGCGCCGGTGATCCCCTGTGCTGTTCTCACGACTCTCTGTAGATCGTTTCTCTCCGCTGCCGTGCAGCTGTGGTACCAGTTGGAGATGCCGAAGGTGAGGATGCTCTCCACTGCGCCGTGGTAGAAGGCCACCAGCATCTCCTGCTTGCTGTGTTGTTTCTTGAGGCATCTCAGGGTGTATAGCCGCTGTTGTGCCCTCTTGATGGTGCCTTTAGTGTTGTCCTTCCAGGCCAGGTCATCCCGTATGATGTGTCCCAGGAAACGGAGGTTTGAGACCATCTCTACGCTCTCTCCGTCGATGAGCAGGGGCAGGATCTCTGACTTTTTCCTCCTGTAGTCTACGATGAGTTCCTGGGTCTTTGACTTGTTTAGCAGCAGGTTGTTTACCTTGCACAGCTTGCTCAATTGCTCTACCTCATCCCTGTACGCCGCCTCGTCCCCCCCCGAGATACATCCCACCACGGTGGTGTCGTCTGCAAACTTTACGATGTAGTTGCTGGGGTGGATGGGGGTGAAGTCGTGGGTGTAGAGGTTGTAGAGGATGGGGCTTAGCACGCAGCCCTGGGGTGACCCAGTGCTGAGGCTGAGGGCTGTGGAGGTGTGGGGGCCCACCCGCACCCTCTGGGGGTGGGTAATATGTATCTGTTATCTCTTCTCTGTTATTTATTATGTTTTATTCCCCAATGTTGTAACTTGTATCTGTACTGGTGTACTTTCTTGGCCAGGTCTCCCTCCAAAAAAAGAGATTTTAATCTCAAACGACCTCCCGGTTAAATAATGGTTAAATTAAAATAAATCACTGCCTCTGTTTGTTCCTCTGAGAGGCCGAGAGGAGGCGTCTGATCGTTAGTCTGGCACGAGCGACCGGCTTGTGTGTGAAATTGATTTGATCCCCTGATTTTGATCCCCTAATAAAAGTAATTCGACGTGATAAAGAGAGCTGCGGAATGCGTGTGCTGTAGCAGTCCTCCACACGCCGCAGTGTGTTCCTCGTGTCATTGATTATCTCCATAATGTGGCTTTGGTGTTGGCTTCCCACTCTAGTGGATCCTCTGACGGCTGGATGTGCTCTGAATGCTTAACGGGCGACATTCTGCTCTGCTGCAGGGAAATGATGGTGAAACTGGATGAGTGAGTGAGTGAGTTGCGTTCAGTGGACTGCAGAGCCAATCCGTGGCTCCGCAGTGGAGATTTGTGGCTTGTGAGTGGCTGGTTGTTATTGTGTGAGAGGCAGGATTATACAGTGTACAGTGGAGTTGGTTCCCTGTGCAAAGTTGGATGTAAGAGTGTTATATAGGTTTCAGATGCCGGACTGTGTGTGTGTGTGTGTGTGTGTGTGTCTGAATGTGTGTGTGTGTCTGAATGTGTGTGTGAGTGTGTGTGTGCGTGTGAGTGTGTGTGTGTGTGTGTGTGTGCGTGTGTGTGTGTATGTCTGTCATAGTGTGTGAGTGTCTGAATGTGTGTGTGAGTGTGTGTGTGTGTGAGTGTCTGAATGTGTGTGAGTGTGTGTGTGTGTGTGTGTGAGTGTGTGTGTGTGTGAGTGTGTGAGTGTGTGTGTGTGTGTGTGTGTCTGTCATAGTGTGTGTGAGTGTCAGAATGTGTGTGTGTGTGTGTGTGTGTGTGTGTGTGAGTGCGTGTGTGTGTGTGTGTGTGTGTGTGTACCTGTGCCCGTGTGCTGCTGCCAGGCTGTGTGAGTGTGTGTGTGTGTGTGTGTGTGTGTGTGTGTGTGTGTGTGTGTGTCCGTGCGTGCGTGTGTGTGTGTGTGTCTGTCATAGTGTGTGTGTGTGTGTGTACCTGTGCCCGTGTGCTGCTGCCAGGCTGTGTGAGTGTGTGTGTGTGTGTGTGTGTGTGTGTGTGTGTGTGTGTGTGTGTGTGTGTGTGTGTGTGTGTGTGTGTGTGTGTCCCCGTGCGTGCGTGTGTGTGTGTGTCTGTCATAGTGTGTGTGTGTGTGTGTACCTGTGCCCGTGTGCTGCTGCCAGGCTGTAGGAGTTCATGTCCCCCAGGGCAGCGGAGGAGATGCCGTTCCTGCACATGGTCCCGATCATGGGGTCCGCTCCTCTCTCCAGCAGCAGACTGACCAGCTCAAAGTTCCCTGTGGAGGAGAGGCAACAGTGGCTCAAACTAGACCCTCAGACTAGACCCTCAGACTAGACCCTCAGACTAGACCCTCGGGCAACAAGCAGCACTAAACACTAACAGTCCACAAGGGAAAGAAGGAGAGGACAATTATGTTGTAAGAATCTTTTTTTTAAAGACTTCATGTCTTAAAATGATTCAATGTTTTTCTACGCTAAATTACAGTCTCACTGAAAACGGGCACTTAGCTTGCCCTTACAAAGAGTGGTGAATCATCTTTAAAAACATAAATAAATCATTTCAATTATGTTTTTTTTATATTCACTGAAATGTCAGTGGAGCTGGTTTCAGTGTTAATGGACCTGGATGACTACAGCGATGAGTACAGACATTAGTGAGTCACTGCTGAACACTTGTACTGTCTCTAGGAAAAAACACAGAGAGGAAAACGCATCAAGTTGTCTCTGCTTTTCTCTGCAGCACCATATTGCCGTTGCATTAGGCCACTAATGGTATTAACAATCTATGGATGTTTTGCTTTGAACAACAGTTACCATGGCAACACCGCTGCCTACGTTTTGCTAGGGTCAGTCTGGCTCAAGTTTAGTGGCTTACAGTACAGTGTGGGGATTTAGGTTTTTAGCTCCAGTAGGTAGCAAGCTGGAAAGGTCCGAATTGAGTTTTATGTATATGTGGAAAAAAGTCCAAAATATTTATTCATTATTAAGATGCATCAAACAACATTACATGACGTTAGAATTATAAGGTTCTTCTTTTTACATAATCTGATCCATTAGATGTTTATTAATGCCTGTGTGGTGTTATTTTTAAAATGTTGACATTTTTTTGTTAGTAATTCATAAAATACAAAGGTTCCATCTCACAAAACATAATGGAATGTAAAAACTTTGACGCTCAATATCTCTGAACTACCGACTACCCTAAACGGAGATAGAACCTTATCATTCTAAGCTCACGATTAACATCCGAGCCTATCTACAGGTCATCTCCACGCACAGTGGAGTATTCCTTTCAGAAACTACTAAACATGGGTACTGCCATGGCAGATTATGTCTGCCTGCCAAATAGTGTCCGCCTGATGTAAATATAAACATAAAAGCTAGTAAGTAAGCTAGCTGGCTATGATTGGAAACAAAGTAGTATCCAGCTATGGAATTATATTCATCACTACTTTGGCTGATGTGATGTGGGTCAACTAGCCAACTCCGTAACATTAGCGGAGCGAATTACGTGTGAAGTTAGCATTCTAGCAGGTGTTTTAATATAAAATGTCCATGCCAACATAAAAGCTATAGCTGACTAGAGAGCCTGCATCAACCTTAATGCTGTTCAAGAAGATTAGAGCGCATAGCAATGGCGTTCGAAAGACATTGATTACATCAGTGTATACTACAGCATCTGCAACTGGTTCTCCAGCTGCACAACAGCGGAGAGAAATGCGCTACAGAGAGTCGTGAGAACAGCACAGAAGATCACCGGCGCCCCCCTCCCCTCTCTGGAAGAGCTGTACAACACACGCTGTCTCAGGAAGGCCTCCAAGATCTCCAGGGACCCGACCCACCCTGGGTACGAACACTTTACCAGGCTGCCCTCGAAAAGGCGGTTCAGGACCCTGGCCGCAAGGACAAACAGACTGAAGAACAGCTTCTACCACAGGGCCGTCCAGGCCCTGAACACAGCAAAGACCTAGGTTCTGGGCCCTGGACAGTCTGGACGGATTGATGGCAGCTGCTGGACTGAAAAAATCAGGTGTAGTGCTGAGGCACAAACATGTACATTTCAAGCCTGCAAACTGCGACACTTTAAATAAATGTGAAGTAACACTATTGTGCAATATGACAACCCTAGTCGTCTATCTGTGCAGTATAGTACAGTGGATAGTGTACATAGCCTTTATTTATGTAAACCAGCTCCTTCCCTTCTTGTGTTTTTTTTTAGGTTTGTTTTCTTTCCTAGCACCAGGGGAGCCACCCCTCCTAAATGTCGTTGTTTGGTACCTGTACTGTAGCAATGACAATAAAGACCATTCATTCATTCATTCACTAGTTGGCCAGGCGGACTTCATCTGGCATGGCATCTGGCATTCGGTCACCGTGCCTTTTCACGAGCTGCCTCACCCCGCCTCTGGAACTCTCTCCCTCAACCACTCAGAGACTAACCCTCACTCCTCACCTTTAAATCCCACCTCAAAACCTACCTGTTCTCCCATGCTTACAGCCTCCCCTACCCCTAACCATCTCCCCTATCCCTGCCCCCCCCCCCCCCCCCCCCCTGGACACGCATACAACCTCCCCTACCCCTAACCATCTCCCCCAACCCTGCCACCCCCCTCCTCCCCCCCTGGACATGCATACAACCTCCCCTACCCCTAGCCATCTCCCCCAACCCTGCCACCCCCCCCCCCCTGGACACGCATACAGCCTCCCCTAACCCTAGCCATCTCCCCCTTCTCCCCCAACCCTGCCACCCTCCCCCCTCCCCCCCTGGACATGCATACAACCTCCCCTACCCATCTCCCCTAACCCTACCACCCCCCCCCACTCCCCGTTCGTTAACTCTGTGTTCCATGTGCCCATGTTATCTGTTGCTTGTTGTTTCTGTGTTTTCCGTTTCTCCCATATTGTCAGCGTCTTTGAGCCTCGGAAAAGCGCTATATAAATGTAATGAATTATTATTATTATTATTATTATTATCATGGCGTACCTGCAGCGGAGGCCAGTTGCAGCGGGGTCTCTGTGTAGTTCTCTGCCCCCTCCTGCAGGGCGCCCTCCACACTGGCCCCGGCGTCCAGCAGCAGCTGAGGGGGGGGGGGGGAGAAACACAACTCATCATCAAGGTTAGCCAGGGTGGAAGCCAAGCTAGACAACGGGGACCTCGTCCTACGAGGACCGCTGGTCAGCTAGGCTCTGATGACCTCATAACCCTGACACTGACTAATATAAAAACACCCTAAAAAGGCCGTTCTTATTCTTATGACTGCTGGGTTTGACTGTTTCAGTTGGTTGTTGAGCTGTCAGATTTGAACGTTTTCCTCTTGTGAGCTACACAAAACAAGAAGGATGAGAACACAATTTGACTGTGGGTGGATGAATAATTGAATAGATCTGCAGATCTTTCAGCCAGGAACCAGTTTGTAACTTTTGCAGCAAAAATCTATTATACATCAACTATAGAGGACATTGTTGAGATATTTAGCACCCCTGGAGTTCTCTAGTGTGGATCTTTACTGTGTGAGCATTTTGGTGTTCGCCTGAAGTTACTTCTCACTCTTGCTTTATTTCGATGCTATAGTTGCTATGGTGATGGTTACGCCTGGGTCTGGGGGAATCGTTCAGACACCATGCGGTCCACACATCACAAAAACAATAGTCTGTAGGCTACCTGAGTCTGAGAAACTCTTGTTCCATAGGTACACGACATTTCCTCTAGACATGAACAAACAGGATTGGAAAGGAAAGAACACTCAGGATCTACGGAGTTAGCCGTTGTTATTATGCTTCCCCATAATAATATATAACACCGTCTGGGTGCAAAGGTCAAGGGCAAGGGCCAAAGGGGCAAAGGTCACGGGTCAAAGACGTCACTACCTGCACGACAGGGACGTGTCCGTGTAACACGGCGAACGTGAGTGGCGTCCCTTGGCGCGTTTCAGGGTAAACTGAGGGATGCTTGTTTACTGTGTTGGGCACCTGGGAAGTCATAGGTCATAGGTCAAAGTTCAGGGGAGAGAGATATACAGCTGTTAACATTCGCAGTGGAGGAAGGGGAGGGGGAAGGGGGGGGGGGGAGAGAAAGAAAAGCAATATGGAGGGATAGTGTAAAGTGAGGGGGAAACGGCAGAGGCCTAAGGATCAGATCAGGGATGGTCTCATATGTCCAGGACCAGAAAGGCTTAGAGGAAAGAAAAGTGGCCAGCTTGATTCCTATTCATAACTCAAGTATTTCCGTCACCTAATTCGCGTTGCCTCACTGGCAGACATACTTCTATATTATACACCTCCCTGTCGAGACAAAGCCATAACCACTGTGTCTGTGATCTCCCTCGCTCCGACTGTAAATGGTGTTTCATTTGAAGGGACCCAGACCCAGGAAGAATAGATAATTGGCAAGGACTACACACACTGTCTAAAGTCTAAAGAAAGAGCTGAGCACTGCAGCGGTGACTCATGAGCAAAACATCAATGGCTGGGAGCTAGCCTCCAGAACACCTTCTTACTAGTGTTATTCAGTTTCAGTCCAGATCCCTTGTGATTTCAAATCACAGCTCGGCACGATCATCGGAAGCATTTTTTAAAAAAGCCAGCAGAGTGAAATATTGCATCTGCTGTGTTTTAGTACCCCATGGTTTATTGATAGTGATGTCACTTCAAAGTGCTAAATTATTAATTGTATTTTTTATTTAATATTAAATGCTGGATATCTGGAACTATACTAGAAAGAGAAGATAGCAAAATGTTGAAATAATGACAAGCGACAAAGTAATTACCAGTTTTAGTATTGGGGAGTAGTTCCACTATGTCAGTTAACCGTTAGTGTAACAGTGTAACTGCATTCTGCTGTAGCTTGGCAGTTGGTAGTTAAACTCAATTTAAATCGTAAGTCGTGTTTTCATGTAGTGGTGAGCTACTGTAACTACTGACTGTAACTACTGACTGACTTTGACGACAAAAAAAAGAAGAAATGTATGTAACTATTATTCCATCCTTTGAACTCCCTTACTGCTTCTGTCCCCCCACTTTGCTCCACCTCACCTGTTTATCTTTCTCAGTGACTTCTGAGCATTTTGGCGGTTCAGTTTCTGTACAGGGTAGTACAGACTAGAGGGTAGTACAGACTAGCCATCTTTCAGAAACTCTTGTGTTGGACAAAGTAGTTTCGATGTAGCAAAGTAGCTTTAGTTTGACACACTATTTTTCTCTCAAGGGTAGCTTTAGTTTAGTTCAACTTCTTCCCTTATAAAGTAACTGGTAATTTAGTTAAATATACAGTATTTTCAGCTTCCCCGACACTGGTAATGCTACATGACCTGACGTAGTATAGTAGTAGTGACATATATAGTAGTAGTAGTCTAGTGGATTCACAGGCGGTGCTTTTGCACATGAGTCAACTCTCCAACCCTCCACACAGACATGATGACTGATGGGTGGGACAGACAGACAGTCACACACCAGGTCAACACAGCGGCGCTACGATGGGGTCACATCCATGAAGCATCTCTTACCACCTAGACCCAGGACACATCTCTTACCACCTAGACCTAGGACACATCTCTTACCACCTAGACCTAGGACACATCTCTCACCACCTAGACCTAGGACACATCTCTTACCACCTAGACCTAGGACACATCTCTTACCACCTAGAGCTAGGACACATCTCTCACCACCCTGACCTAGGACACATCTCTCACCACCTAGACCTAGGACACATCTCTCACCACCTAGACCTAGGACACATCTCTGACCATGTCTGTCCTGCTCTGTACCCACCAAGGCTAACTGACTGCAGGCTGGAGAAACGTGGGGTGAAATGGCATTGTCTTTCTGGCAATAATGTTCTTCTGCTGTGAACATTCTACCACCACTGCAAAGTAGGGCTTCTATGCTTGCTCTCTATCGACATAAAAGTTCATGTAAAAGTTCATGCTTCATGTATTAGACCTAAGGCAACAAGTTACACTGAGTGCATCTCTATACGATGATCCATCCTCCATTAACATGGAGCATACAGAGCTAACATTCTTGCAGATGATATAGACTACTTTCAGTGACTTATGATAAGTTGTCTGTAGTAATATATGCTATAATGTCTATCATTTGGAACTGCAACCCATGTTTATACATTTTTTTCCCTATTTGAATTCTATGTGTAGATGCACTTCATGTAACCAGCCACCAGCGCTACAGAAAGCATGCCAAGAGCAGGGGGGAAGATGGGAGGAAGATGGGAGGAAGAGGAGGAGCATCGAACAACATCACAACACAACACAGGGTTCACTGTCTTAACAACATGTCGGTGACACGGTCTGGTCAGTTGGACCGCAAGTCGGCATCCGATTTAATGTTCGGCCTTTTCTTTCGGAAAACCTAAACACATTTCAGCGTTGTTGAGAATCAACAACACATCGCTAGTCAACTAACACAGCTTGTTCTGTGAGCCTGCTGACAATCTAAAGTAGTGTTATAGTTATTATATATATTATATAGCTATGTTATAGTAATATAGTAGTATTTTAGTATGTTGAAATGTATTTCTGTGTTTCAAAATAAAAGTCAGAACATTTTGATTGGTTGCCGACTTGCGGTTGCCCAAATGACCAGACCGTGTCACATGGGAACAAACACACATTGAACTTGAGATGGGAGGATGGAACCGATTTTAGCATTTAGCATTTTATACCACCGCCACGCGATGCGGCCAGTGACACTGACCTCACTGTTGATGTCCGCCCCCGCGTCCAGCAGCATCTGAACCATGGCCTCGTCCCCGCGCACGCAGGCGTACATCAGAGGCGTCATACCCTAGAGGAGAGGGGGAGGGGGAGGACAGAGAGGGGAGGGGTGGGGGGGCCCAAGACACAGTCAAATAGAGGAGTCACTCTCACAGCACCGTAGGGTGCCAGGAATGCCTCCGCAGACATTCAGAGCGCCAGCAGAGAGAGGATCATATAAAAGTCCCTTTTGACGGCGATGGAGCTGCGCTGAAGTGTGTTCAGTGCCTATTTAGCAGTGAGATGTTGTTGTGAAAACCTGATTATACAGGTCTTAAATCTACCATACTCTATATTCATACGGGCCTACACACACAGACACACACACACACACACACACACAAACACACACACACACACACACACACACACACACGATAATGTTCTGCTATTCCCTGGATGATAATCAGATGCAGAAACAATTTGTCAAGGCATATGGCGCGTATCCCACAGCTGTCAGGTGATCAGGCCTGGTCTGTGCTTTTCTTATCACATCTACGTAGTTGTGACTCCCAACTAGAAACTAGCAGATTACAAATTCACATCTTGGGGGATGAGCGGCAATATGGCTAACAAACAAACAACACATCATGTTACATCATAACAACACGCCAACATATGTCCACTGGCCTCCCACAGGCTAAAACACACCTACACACATATGCTGCTACGCTCCATGCAGGGAGCATCATCCTATATAGGCTGCAGTCAATATTATGTCAGCCTTATTACAGTGGCGGATATGAGACACCAGCAGAAGATCTATTTGCACACAAGGCAGGCAACCCATCTTCCAATGGCAACACTCTCCAATCCATCACATTATCCCCCGGCGGCGGGTTTACGGTTATATAAAGCTGCCTTTCAAGATGAGGTTCCATAAAACACACTTCCCCACGGCTTGTCTGCATTGGGATAGTTAATAGGCGTTCAGTTATGTAGAAGGGCGCTATAGGTGCAGCTTATGACTCGCTGATAATAACCGTAAGTACTTCTTTGTTGGTGACTGATATCCCTGTGGGGTGATTCAGACCCTGGTCTCCTGGGATCACTCACTGTCCCTGTCTAGACTCCAGAGGATCTGCAGGCAGGCGAGGGGCCATTGGGAGATCATGATCAGTGCCAAAAATTAAATGAAGGGCAAAATTATTCCTGGCAGTTCTGAAACATTGAAGCTCGTATTTCATTGCTGTCATATGTAGCTGTCTGTGTCTCTGCATCACTTACAGAAATCTTATTTTACGAGTGAATTCGAAATAGTGCAAAGTCACATTCACAAGCTACACCGCTCAATAGATTCTGCTTACGTCCAGATTTTTGGAGCTCTCAAACCCTTCAGAGGGTCATACTGACCCTTCAGAGGGCCAAACTGACCCATCAGAGGGTCATACTGACCCTTCAGAGAGAGGGTCATACTGACCCGTCAGAGGGTAATACTGACCCATCAAGAGGGCCATACTGACCGATCAAGAGGGCCATACTGACCCATCAGAGAGAGGGCCATACTGACCCGTCAGAGGGTCATACTGACCCGTCAGAGAGAGGGCCATACTGACCCGTCAGAGAGAGGGCCATACTGACCCGTCAGAGAGAGGGCCATACTGACCCATCAGAGGGTCATACTGACCCGTCAGAGGGTCATACTGACCCAGAGGGCCAAACTGACCCTTCAGAGAGAGGGCCATACTGACCCGTCAGAGGGCCATACTGAGGGGGAGCAAAAACATTGCCTGCCGGTCGCTACTCTTTACTATCTTCATGGATTCGGTACCACATACACATACACTGTTCCATTAAAAACACATGTGGTAAGAGGGGCTTTGTACAAACAGGCTGAGGGAAAACTTACAGATCTGGGATCTGTTTTGTGAAGTAAATGCCAGCAGGCCCCCAGCAGGATTGTCCTGATTGAACCTAACCAGGCTCTGCTGCTCTGCTGGACCGTGGAAAATCTGATTGCCCATAAGCTACTCCACTCAGCGGCGCAAAGAACAGCCAATATTTCCATTGACTGGGGAGCGGCAGAAATTCCCATATTACATTAACACTCGGACCCAGAAGGCTTGGGTCTATCGACGGGGAGACATTAGACTGTCAGCTGGCGGAGCGTTGTGAGTGCTGTGGTGCTGCTGAGTCTGAGGGAGCGTTTGTTAAGGTGTTGAGTGTAAATGGTGCAGAAGGATGAAACCCTGGAATGTGAATAACCGTATAACCGTATATATTCTATGTTGAATAACAATACTTTATAGTGTACAGTTACTATCATGGTGAAAATGAATATCATTACTATATGATACTTTGCAATTACCACATAATTAGCTACTACGTACTACATACTAAGAGAGTGAATGTAGTGCGTGTGTGTGCGTATGTGTGTGTGTGTGTGTGTGTGTGTGTGTGTGTGTGTGTGTGTGTGTGCGTGTATGTGTGTGTGTGTGTGTGCGTGTGTGTGTGTGTGTGTGTGTGTGTGTGTGTGTGTGTGAGTGCATGTATGTGTGTGTGAGTGCATGTATGTATGTGTGAGTGTGTGTGCATGTATATGTGTGTGAGTGTGTGTGTGTGTGAGTGTGTGTGTGTGTGTGTGTGTGTGTATATGCGCGTGTGCATGTGCGCACGTGTGTGTGTGTGAGTAGCCGTGTTCTAACCTGTTCACTCATACTGTTGATCCCATCAGGGCCCAGTAGGTTGACGGCTTGCTTGACCAGGTCCGTCCGCCCACAGTTGAGCATCCGGAAGCCCAGGTCCTGGAGGAACTTGGCCTCTGTAGAAGCGGCGTCCTGCTTCCGGGTGGCACAGAAACAGTCGTCTGCCCTGAGAGGGTGAGAGTGAGGATCCAGGGTTTCATGGTCAAGCAGGGATATATACGTACAACGTGAGCTTAGAATGATAATAAGGTTCTATCTCTGTTTAGAATTATAAGGTTCTATCTCCGTTTTAGAATGATAAGGTTCTATCTCCGTTTAGAATGATAAGGTTCTATCTCCGCTTAGAATGATAAGGTTCTATCTCCGTTTAGAATGAGAAGGTTCTATCTCCGTTTAGAATGATAAGGTTCTATCTCCGTTTAGAATGATAAGGTTCTATCTCCGTTTAGAATGATAAGGTTCTATCTCCGTTTAGGGCAGTTCAGAGATATTGAGCGTCAAAGTTTTACATTCCATTATGTTTTGTGAGATGGAACCTTTGTATTTTATTAATTACTAACTCAAAAATGTCAACATTTTAAAAATAACACCACACAGGCATTAATAAACACCTAATGGATCAGATTATGTAAAAAACTAAATTTTGACCAAAAATGGAGATAGAACCTTATAATTCTACACGACATAACTCCAGGAACACACATTACTGCAGCACTGTAGGCTTGTTTGTTGGAGATCTCAGGTTGAGTGCTTTTACATTTTACGGCATTATAACAATAACAAGTACATTTGTCTATGTATCTAAGTAAGTGCATCATCTATCCATCAGTCATCTTAAGGAAAATAAGTCTATGCTAGGACCAGGGGACATTGGCAGTCATAATGGCTGATTGGGGTGTGTGGAGATAAGCCTGCTAGTTTACTACTGTACACAGCCTGGCTGAAACTGAAGGTGATCTGTTCTCCAGCTGAAGAGAGAGGCTGCCTGCTGGAGACTGACACACACTGACACATGCACACACACTGACACATGCACACACACTGACACATGCACACACACTGACACATGCACACACACTGACACGTGCACACACACTGACACGTGCACACACACTGACACGTGCACACACACTGACACGTGTGCGTGCACTCTTCATCCCCTCTAGCCCCTGTACAGTTTTTCTGCTGTAAATAATTAATTATAACTAAAATAATTATTCCTTCTTCTAACATTATGACTGCCAATAGCCCCTGGCCTGAGCATAGATTACTTTGCGATGAGTGATGGACAGATGATTCACTTACTTAGACAAATGGATTTGTTGTAAGTTGGATAAAGGCCTCTGCTAAATGAACGGAAAAAAAGAAGAAAAATGTGAAAGTAACAATGCTAGAAGAAGGACTACTTTTTAAAATGATTTAATTTTGTATTATTATAAATGTATTTTCAGTAGAGAATCTTTACAGGGGGGTAGCGGGGATGAAGAGGTCTTTAGAAGGGACAGTTAAGATGTAGCCTGAAGAGATCTTCAATCTACGGCAGAAGACAGGTAGTGACTCTGCAGTCCTGACAGCAGTGTGCAGCTCGTTCCACCAGCGGGGCGCCAGCACAGTGAAAAGCCGTGACTGAGTAGCACGACTGCTGCATCCACGTAGAGGCGGTGGTGCCAGGTGGCCAGCAGAGGTGGAGGAGCGGAGTGATCAGGCCGGGGTTTGGGGGCTGACCATTGCTTGCAAGTAGGGAGGGGCTGTTTTCTTTACCGCCCGGTAGGCGAGCACCAGGGTTGAATCTGATGCGAGCTGCTACTAGGAGCCAGCGAAGGGTGCGAAGGAGGGGGGTGACATGGGACAACTTGGGGAGATTCTGGATGAGCTGCAGAGGTCTGATGGCGGAGGCAGCGGGGAGCCCGGCCAAGAGGGCATTGCAGTAGTCAAGGTGGGAGATCACACACCTTGTGTCTGGACAAAGCGTTGTGCTGCATCTCCCGTGAGGAATGGACGTATCCTTCTGATGTTGTAGAGGAAGAATCTGGCGTGTTGTCGCTGTGATGATGTTCGCCACATAGGTGATTGTCAAGGATCACCCCAAGATTCCTGGCTGTCTGGAAGGAGGTCACCAAAGTTCTCTACAGTGATGGAGAAGTCTTGGAGAGGGAAGACTTTCCCAGGGAGGAAGAGCAGCTCGGTCTTGTTACAGTAAGGTTGAGCTTGAGGTGGTGGGCTGACATCCACGCAGAAATGTTTGCAAGACACGCAGAGACACATGTTGCCACCTGTGAGTCAGAACGGGGGAAAGAAAGAGAGAAAGAGTTGAGTGTCGTCTGCGTAGCAGCGGTAGGATAGACCATGTGAGGAAATTAATGAGCCAACAGATTTGGTGTAGAGGGAGGACAGTAAGGGCCCTAGGACAGAGCCCTGGGGGACCCCAGTGGTGAGGGCGGGTAGAGAGGATTTGGTTACCTGCTTGGATGTGGCCAATTTTAGAATATCATCAGGAGAGAGGGGGGGGAAAGAGCTGACAACCCAGAGACAAGGTGTAGAGCATTGGGTTTGGGAGGAGTGGTAGCAGTGTTGGCAGGTAGAGGTAGAGAGAAAGAGCTGCTAATGCCATCAACCTTCTCTTCAAAGTAGGTGACAAAGTCATGTGCAGACAGGAGGGAGGAGGGGGAGTTGATAAGTGAGGAAAATGTGGAGAACAGTTTCCTTGGGTCGGAGGCAGAGGGTTGAATTTTGGAATAGTAGTAAGAAGCTTCATTAGCTGATGCGGAGGAGGTGTAATTGAGGAGGAGAGAGAGAGAAGGTTTTAGGTCATCAGGTTTTAGGTCATTCTTCATTTTCTCTCAACTCCCCGAAGCCCTATTGAAGCCCTATCGAAGCCCTATTGAAGCCCTATCGAAGCCCTATTCTGCAAGCTTGCAGGGTTTCAGACACCCAAGGAGCGCGTAGAGAGGATCATGCTGACCTTGAGGTCAGTGGACAGAGAGGGTCGAATCATGACGAGTGAACAGGAGGGTGGAGGAGGCTGCATCAGAGGATAGAAGAGGGAAGGTTTCAACAGAGGGGTAGGGAGGATGAGGAAGAGGAAGAGAGAGCGGAGAGGGAGAGGGTAGGCAGGTTGTGGCGAGAGGATACAGTGTGGGTGGAGTCTAACTGGGAGGGGAAAGGATACAAAATGATGATCAGAAACTGGAAGAGGGGTAACTGGTGAAGTTCTCTGACTGGATGTTGAAGTCAGTCAGTAGTGAGAGCGGTGTGCCGTCCTCAGGGAAGAAGCTGAGAAGGACGTCCATCTCTTCTAAGAAGTGACCGATCTGACTGGGGGGACGATAGATAGATAGATAGATAGATAGATAGATAGATAGATAGATAGATAGATAGATAGATAGATAGATAGACAGATAGATAGATAGATAGATAGATAGATAGATAGATAGATGGATAGATAGATAGATAGATAGATAGATAGATAGACAGATAGATAGATAGATAGAGAGATAGAGAGATAGATAGATAGATAGATAGATAACAATAAGATTGAGTTTGACTAGGGAGGTGACAGAAACAGCATGCTGTACTCGAAGGTGGACATGGAGAGGTGTGACAGGTGTGACAGGGGAAGGACATGATGTGACCACTTTGCCTCTCCCTTGACCAGAGAGTCTAGGGGAATGAGAAAAGGAGTAGCCGTCAGAGAGGGCTGCCGGAGTAGCCGTGTTTTCCTGTGTAATCCATGACTCTGTGAGAGGAAGGAAGTGGAGGGATATGAAGCAGGCGTAAGATGAGATCTCTGATTCCTCATCACTGACTGTTCCACAGTCCTCCCGTGACAGTGAAGTCGTGGTCAGTTGAGCATGGGGGGGTAGATTAGATTAGATGGGTTGCGTAGGGGACGTGTAGTGTCTATGTGTCCTCCCGAGGGATGAACGTTGAGGAATGGGGAGAACATTTAGTAATATTTGCTGAAATAGAGATAGAGGGTCAATACACTCAGAATAGTGAAAAAAATTAACTAGAGGAGTAAAATAAAAACTGTAGCTTGGCTTTCCTCTCAGGCCTTCCTCGATGGATTCCACAGACTGACTCCTTCGTCTTTGTGTCAGGAGGCTGTCGCTCTTTGACCGTCAGGATAGAAATGCAGATTCTGTCTTTTCTGATGACTAGCAGGGTTGCAGCCCCTCCCAACTAACCAACGATCAGTTAACGACTAGACAGGCTTCACCACTCACTCCACATGTATATAGTCCTGGTCAGGAGGTGAGAAGGGACTTAAAAACCTTGCAGCATAGTTTCAGGCTCTCCCGATGGAGATTGACAGCCGTTGGCTTCAAACAGATTCAGACAGATTTGGCTTCAAACTGAAACTAGCTCCCTGGGCTTCAGGCAAGATAGCCACAAAAAATACTACCATCAGCACTGATTTTTAACAAGATTAAATTAATTTACTCAGGCTACAGACTGCCTTTACCACTCATTCCAAATGTATCATTCAGAACACAAAAACAATGTTCAAAGCACAGTTTTGTTAAAAAAAACGATTTCCTTAGTTAGGTAAGTCGTTGGGAACTGGCTTCATTATCAACCGTTTTGTCTCAGTTGAAGTAATACAATATTATACAACAGTTAGTTCCGACCAAGTAATTTGATTGGACAAGAGGCATTCCATGAGTGCTGATATACAGTATAACAGCACTGGGACTTTTAACTATAGGTATCACTCCGAAATGACCGTTAATATCAAAGTAGCTAGCCTGCAGATGTTTGTGTTCAGGTTACTAGGCAACAGTCCAGTTGCGGAACTATTTTTTGTTGACGGAGCACGGCTGATATTCAGTATAACACACTCCCTCTCGTGTGATATTGCTTAAATAATGCTCTTCAGCTGTCTCGCTAGAAGCTGTTGCCATGGTGAAGCAACTGAAACCTTCCCTGGGTCACTGGGACTTGAAATGTGCCTATGTGTGTGTGTGTGTGTGTGTGTGTGGTGTGTCTGAGTCATGTCGTACTTTAGCTGCCGCGGTTCACAGTCCACCCCTGGCAGCAGCAGCCGGGCCGCCTGCCTCACGTCGTCACTGTCCACAGAGAAGCTGCGTCGATGCTCTGTGTGCGCCACCGCAACCCTGATCCACTCCATCAGTGGGGGCAGTACCATGAACGGCCTGCAGGGGGAGACAGGGAGAGAGAACACATTTTAAATGTTTGGCATTTAGCAGCAGACGCCTTTATTCCAAAGCGACTTACAGTCGATACATTTGAATACTAAGCAAGTAAGTGAATTATCAATCCACCAGTCGTAGCAGGAAGAGTAATCCAGCTCGGGCCCGGGGACATTGATAGAAGGAAAAACCTTCTTCTGTCACCTTCTTCTAAAGCTAGTTTATTTTTATTTATTTTTTGACACTGGAGAAACAGAGAAACAGTACAAGGGGGGCAATAGAAGTTTTTAGGGGACACAGTAGAGGGGAAAAGCGGGTGTCTTCAGGAGACGCAGTGCTGAGGGGCAGAAGGCTGTTCACAATACAACCCAACAATGGAGAGGGCCCCCCCAGAGTTTTCCCCCCGGCGGCGTGATGACATGGTCAGGAAAAACTGTTGGCCCTACCCATAAACATTTCCTCAGACATTAGAGATGTAGGTTGACTGGATCCATATGAATCCTGTGAAAAATCTTGCTGACAAAATTAATTTGACATATTAAATAAACCACCTTCTTGCTTTTTGTAGAAGCTTTTTGTAGAAGCTATTTGGCGTATCAGAGTAACTTGTTCACCTCACAAATCAATTGAGATACATCAGGACAAAACAGATGGTTTACGTGTATTAATACCTTTCCAATTAACCACAGATTGACTGTAAATACATTTTCTATTGTGTTGATATTTGTTTCAAAGGCAAGATAATCCAGACTTAAATGAGCCTAGACACAACTTGTCAGAGAGTGAGCCCTGAATGCTGTTACCAAGGATACCTCCATCATATCCCATGAGCCTCCAGTGTTGGCTCCCATGTTGACATATTCAATATTCATATTTCAAAAATGTCATCTGAGCCTGTATATTCCCTAATTACATACTCTGCAAAATGCCAAATACTCCCATCTGAGGCTCTCTCATGTATTTGTCATTGTTTTTTTTCATTTTGTCCTTGTAATTTATTGATGATGTGGAGTGAAATAAGTATCAATAAATGGGATCAATAAAGTACTACTCTTCTCTCTCTCTCTCTCTCTCTCTATCCCTCTCTCTTTCTCTCTCTCTCTCTCTATCCCTCTCTTTCTCTCTCTCTCTCTCTATCCCTCTCTCTTTCTCTCTCTCTCTCTCTATCCCTCTCTCTTTCTCTTTCTCTCTCTCTCTCTCTCTCTCTCTCTCTCTCTCTCTCTCTTTCTCTCTCTGTCTCTCTCTCTATCTCTCTCTCTCTCTCTCCACCTCCCAACCCCCCTCTCTATTTAAAATTGTGAAAGAAGAGATTACAGAATCACACTATGAAGCGGTCACATGCCGTCCTCGACCAGTAGGCAGAGCAGTCCGACACACAAAGAGCCAAGAGGTGTAGAGGCAAAGCTTCAATCTCGTTCTTATCGACATACACGGCACTGTAGAGACTGAATGGTGATTCTCCCCTGAGCTGAGAGATGAAAGTAAGCTTTTGAATGTCATAGGTCCTCTCATTATGGGTAGCAGTGTTGAAGATAAAACAAATGCTCACCAGCAGCTGAAGAGATGTTTATTCAAAAAGGTATTGGTATCAGTTTATATTCAAAGTGCTTTGAGTTGCATTTCATGTACGAAAGGCGCTATATAAATAAAGCTTTATTTACTTACTTACATCACAGAAAAGCCTCATTTTATGTGCACATTTCTAATGTGATAACCTTTGGTAAACAGCAATGTAAAATTCAACAGTAGAAAGGGGATAGAGATAGTTTCACTGAGTGCATTTACTAGCTCAATTGAGGGAAATGGATCAGATTCAAATTCAACCACTGCAATTGCCTTACCAGAGTATCTCGGCCAAAAGATGTCGGTAAACAACCGAACTGACATATTACAGACAGAGTAACAACGAATATGACAAGAGTTACGATGGTCCGATATCTACGCCAATACACCATCCAAAAATCTACAGAGAGAGGAGGCCAAAAAAGCTTCTCCGATCCCTAAGTTGTGCAATATTGTTGACGAGGCAGACTCTCCTTTCTACCGAGCTAGTCCAGCCTGCTAAACCTTTCTGTCTGAGGTTTTATAATTAATCAAGCCAACACCCGCCCTTTGGATATCAGCGCACTATGTTTGACTGGCCTACTTTGTTCAGGGCACCAAGTGTTTCTCACCGAATCGACTATCCCTCTCCCTAGACACCTCCAACCAGACAGCCTGCCAGGAATTTCAACTCGGGCAAAAACACTACTGCAGGGCTTTCTCAACTTCTCAGCAGCCAGCTGACTAATTTGACACTCCCGACCTCCTCCCTTTCCTCAAAGCTTGCGATAAAATAAATGTGTGGTAGTCAGGAGACATATTTCCCATTCATTCCACTGTAGGGTAGAGAAAGGGAGGCCCAGCCTAAAAGAAAAACATTGCTGGTTAATGTCGTTCCTCTGCGTAGCCAGCCGACCAGTGACAGCCAATACAAAGAATTGCCAGCAGAGGAAATCTTTCACAGGAGAGAATATCTGAGTAAATAACCTATAGACAGCAATACTGCTTCACCAAATCACCACTGTGGCAAGTAAAACATATGTGTACAGTACATTCTCGGTGCCCCATATGACACATAAAAATAAAATTATAAAACGGATAGGTGAAATCAAGCAATCTGATTGGTTCATAGCCGTGGTATATTGAGCGTATACCACAGCTACGATTAGTAGAGCCTCATCACAGTTCGAAATGAATACGCCTGTTTCAAGGTCAACATTCCAAATATAACAGACTTTTAATTCAATCTCAAGGACATTTTATCAAATAAAAAAAATAAAATAATAATAATCCTACGCAAAGTAACCATGTAGATTCCCAATATGTGGTCTGTTTATCAAAATAAAGCCTGTTTGAAAATGTGTCGAGACGTTTTCGGAGTGCCCTGCCTGCGTCCACTACAGCCGCGCGCTGTGACAACAGCTTTGTCAGCAATAAGAGGAACTATTTTATTTGAGGGGAACTATTTAAGATGATTAATTACGAATAAAAACTATTTGAATTTGAGTGTGCTTTTCTAATTCATATTGACAGTGTTGGTAACCGTTTTATAAAAGCAATAGCTCACTTCAGGCCAGTGGTATATGCTTATTATATCACAGCTAAGGGGGTTGCCGTCCCTCCGCTTCGCGTCGGGCCGAACAACGCCCCTTAGCTGTGATATAATAAGCATATACCACGGCCTGTCGTGAGCTATTGCTTAAATAAACTATGCCAAAATAACCAAGCTAGAAGAGCTTGATCCTACACAAAAAAAACTGAAATATAATCTCGCTTCCTTACAGGATTTTCAACTAATTCATGATCTAACTTATTCTCACAGAAATGCTCAGATGCACCAGTGTCATATGGACCCAATATGAGTCATTTTAATTTCATATCGACTTAAGTTCTCGAAAGATATTGTATTGTATTCCGTCAATTATATTTGGCAGACTTTCAACTATATTTTCTTGACAGCTAAATATATATAACATTGATAATCTGACTCCCATGTAATTATCACTATGTGCAAATAATTGTCACTGTGCTTATTTAGTGCAAGAAAGGTCAAATAGAATGAATCAGATTTAATAAAGCTTCAATAATAATGTATTATACATCTATTACAAGGCAAATACTTAATAGGGAGATGTTACATTCTAGAAAAGAGAGAGAAAGAGAGAGAGAGAGAGATCACCAGTGGTCATCACAAACACATACTCACAACCTGATGACTTCACTACAGGATCCAGGAACAAGAAACCCCCAACTAGTTACATCATCCTAAAAAACCCAGTATTGAAATCAGCAGCTGCTGATACAACCATGATTCATCTTACTGAATCTGAACTGATGAAATCACAGTTTTGACACCTCCTTTGACATTCATATCAGCCCAATAGAGCTCTCAGGTCTTCTGCTAGCATATCAGCCCAATAGAGCTCTCAGGTCTTCTGCTAGCATATCAGCCCAATAGAGCTCTCAGGTATTCTGCTAGCATATCAGCCCAATAGAGCTCTCAGGTCTTCTGCTAGCATATCAGCCCAATAGAGCTCTCAGGTCTTCTGACGCTGGTTTTCTCTGTGTACCACATGTACAAAAGAAGAGATTTGGTGAGGCTGCATTCTCATTTTATGCAGCCAAATTGTGGAATGCACTGCCAGTTTACATTAGGGATGCAACTTCAATCTTTTAAATATTATTTTTTTTTTAACCTTTATTTTACCAGGCGAGACAATTAAGAACAACATTCTTATTTACAATGCCGGCCTGCCTCATAAGGGGAAAGGGGAGGAGGGCTGAATTAAATTAAATGAAGATTATAAAAACCCATCCTTTAAATATTGCATTTAAATTACAAAATAATTAAATTAAGATGTTATAATGATTAAAGCACTTTGAGCTGCAACGTTTGCAGGAAAAGCGCTATACAAATACAAGATATTGATATTGTTATTATTATTATTATTATTATTCACAGAGCTCACAGGCATTTCCCTGTGGGATGGTAAAACTTAAGACAGCAGTAACTTTCCCTCTTCAGTATCTCCACAGAACGACTACTACACACAAAACTCTCTCCTAGTTTCCCATCCTCACTTTTTTATCACCCTCTCTCTCTCTCCTCTGTTCTCTCGCCCCCCCTCCTGTCTTTCTTGTTGGTTATCCCCTCCCTTGCCTTTGAGCAGAATGCAGAACAGACCGTCTGCTCTCCGGGGACCCGCAAGCCTGCTGACGCATCGTTCTGTCCGACATTCGCTCCTCTCCCCTGTGTCACTGAGATGACGTTTTAGCTCTTCTGAGGGGAGCCGAGGCGTCCGTCCGCTCCGGTCGAGTCCCACCGCTCCCATCAATCTGCCCACTCACTGCTGGCTGTGGAGGAGATGTCAGGGCCCATCCGCCTACACTATATCTTACGGACTTACCTCCTCTGTCTGCAGAGAGTAACTTTGCCGAGAGTGGAGGGTTAGTTGACTCTACAGGTGGGTCATTAACACTAGAACAACCATGGATGGGGTCATTTGTGCCAAGCGGGTAAAACATGTTTTTATACCTTTGCACTCTATCAAATTTCAGGACCCTCCTTTCATGACTTTTCCTAGATATGTGCGTTCTACCACCCCAGTATCCTTACATTTTGAAAATCACATCAGGATAAGCTAGTATGAAGCTATTTTGCAGTTTTTCTGTGTAGGAGGCAGGCAAATTTACAAGAGGCTCCATCTAGTGATCGTTGTGTGTTAGTAGCAGATTCCCATTCTAAAGACTATGGTCATTTGACCCCAGAGGCAGCGCTAAGAGTAGGTGAAATAGGCACGGCTGTCCTCGTATTAAACGTCTGTCCTCGTGTTAAAGCCTGTCCTCGTGTTAAACGGCTGTCCTCGTGTTAAACGGCTGTCCTCGTGTTAAAGGCATTTTAAGAAAGATGGGGAGGGGAGCAACTTAGTTTTGGAGCTTTTTCTACAGAGAACATTCGAGGTCAGTGTTTCCTCAGACATTCCCTGGGGACCCGAGGGTGTGCACATTTCAGTTCTAGCCCAGCACTAACCCTCCCAGCCAAGGGCTTTATGATGAGCTGATTGGTTGGTTGAATTGGCTGTGTTAGTGCTGGACCGGAACAACAACAACATGCACATATCGGGGGTCCTCTAAGCATTAAAGAAAATCGAGATTTTAGGTGATTTTTTCAGAAGAAGGACATCATTTTTTTTTTTTTACAGTTATTTTTTCTGAGTGGGGCAGTCCCACTCATATCTTTTCTTATTTAATGACAGATATAGAGATTCTGACAGGAAGGATGGGTGAGAGAGAGAGAAGGGATGACATGCAGGATATGTCCGCGGCTGGAATCGACCCGGGATCCCTGCGGTACATGGTCAGCGCTTAATCCACTACGCCACCTAAGCGCCCCATACAGAGAGCATTTGAGGTCAGTGTTTCCTCACACATTCCTTGGGGACTCGAGGGTGTGCACATTTCAGTTCTAGCCCAGCACTAACCCTCCCAGCCAAGGGCTTTATGATGAGCTGATTGGTTGAATTGTCTGTGCACTAAGCTGGACCGGAACAACAACAACGTGCACATATCGGCTGGTCCTCTAAGCATTAAAACAAATAGAGATTTTAGGAGATTTTTTTAGCAGAAGGACAAGGTCATTTGAGACGAGGAGGAGGAGGAGAGCGGAGGACAGACTGACTCACCTCTCGGTCTGCAGGGTGACCTTGGAGGGCTCCACGTTGGGGTTCTCCCACTCCATCTGCGGGCAGTGCATGAAGTAGCAGAGGGTGTAGAGCGCCTCGGGCTCCCAGTGCACCGAGCCGCTCTTCTGGTGGACCGGCGTCCCGTTGCTGCTGGGCGTCTTGATGTGCAGCGGCTGCAGGTGGTGCATCGCCCGCGATACCAGATCGCCTAGACGGAGAGAAGAAGAACATGAGGTCACTATGAGGTCACTATGAGGTCACTATGAGGTCTGGTTGTGGTTGGATACTCAATTCGGTTGTTAAGTCTGACGTCAAACGTGACGTTTAGCAATTTCCGGGTCCAAACCAGAAATTCCCCGCACCAGAGTACCAGTGTACTAAAGCACCAGAGTACCAGTGTACTAAAGCACCAGAGTACCAGTGTACTACAGCACCAGAGTACCAGTGTACTAAAGCACCAGAGTACCAGTGTACTAAAGCACCAGAGTACCAGTGTACTAAAGCATTAGAGTACCAGTGTACTAAAGCACCAGAGTACCAGTGTACTAAAGCACCAGAGTACCAGTGTACTACAGCACCAGAGTACCAGTGTACTACAGCACCAGAGTACCAGTGTACTAAAGCACCAGAGTACCAGTGTACTAAAGCACCAGAGTACCAGTGTACTAAAGCACCAGAGTACCAGTGTACTAAAGCACCAGAGTACCAGTGTACTACAGCGGTAGAATGACAGTTCAATCGTTTTTTAGACTGGGATCTATTCATACAACAAGGGACACAGCAGCACTTTCCTGTTTTTCCCATATTTGTCAGCGTCTTTGAGCCTCGGAAAAGCGCTATACAAATATAATGAATTATTATTATTACTGAGGCATTTCGAAGACAGCGCCTCAGCCAACGTTGGACCCGGAAACACGTCACAACTTAACACCCGAATAGAGGAGGCGGGTGGAGGTAGAATCAGGAATGGCCTCCCCACTACTTCCTAGTTTGTATAGTGGGGGATTACTCAGCAATGTTTTGGCTTACAGCGAGCCTGTCTTCGATTTTCAACAACGTTGACATTTATTAATTTCTTTCGGAATAAAAGTCCAAACATTTGGATCAGTTGCCGACTTGTTCCCCCTTTCACCAGCTGCTGTCACATTTATTTGAAGCGAACCAGTTCTCCATGTGAACCAGTTCTCCATGTCAACCAGTTCTCCATGTGAACCAGTTCTCCATGTCAACCAGTTCTCCATGCGAACCAGTTCTCCAGGTCATTCAGTTGCATCAGTGCTCAAATGTCTTCTCCATAACACACTGACACACTGACACACACTCACTGACACACTCCTTCATTCAAACACTTTCCTGCTCACTCCCTGATCTGCTGATTCACAATTCAGTTACTCACACACCCATACGATCGCTGGTATCAGGCAGATTGCTGGCTCAAAACCAGGCCAGCGTCCACATGGCTGGCAGTACCATACTGTAGTACCATACTGTAGTACCAACCTGCTCCAGGCTTGGACACCAGGGTTGGGTGAGCAAAGGAACAAAGACCAGGAGCGTTGCAATTTCTAATCATGCAAGTAACAAATACAGAAATGGTGAAATCCTTCAAATAATATTTATTTATTTTATATTTCTATAAGGTATATTATTCATGAATGTAATATATTATAATACCTTCATGAATATACAGCCAGACACTCTAAATGTGCTCATAATTCTTTCATCCTACATTTGGCAACTTCACGTTTATTGATGAGGTCATTAGTGATGAGTGTTCTAGAATGATGGCGCTGTTTTGAGAGGGAAAATTCTGCAGTCTGGCGCCAGTCGCCCGTTTCCTCAGAGAAATTAATAACTTCATCGATCTAATTATTTACTTAGTTGACTGGAACACAGGAATGTTCCTGGTTCTTGGCACAAAAAGTAAAAGAAATCCGGAAGAAAACAAAAAAACAAAATTGGTTCCTTCAAGAATCAGAGTCCATTATGGAATGAGTGATGAAAATGAAATCAATGGGTCTGAAGCAGAGAGGAGAGTGCATTAACACACACACACACACACACACACACACACACACACACACACACACTATCATCAGCAACACTACACAATGCCTTACTGCTGCAAGCTGAAAAAGTGAACTGATGCTTTCATAATGCCCCACAGCTTCCTAGAATGACTACAGTACATCAACCTACACAGCTGCATATTGAGTGTGTAGTGTGTACGTAGGATAATAAAGTAGCCAAGAAAATGCACAGAGCAGCAATATAAACCACCACAGAACAGCATCCCTCAACTCTCCTCTAATCAACCCTCCTCACCCAGATCATCTCATTATTCTAGCCGGAAATCACTCTCTTCACTCAGACCTATCACATCACTGTGACACACACAGCAGGGCTCCATACCTCCTCACCCCTTGGACAGCAAAGTGTCGACACCCAAGGTAGTTTCCCCCCCCGTCACAGAAGATTAGTCCCAGCTGCATATCTCTCCAGGTCATCCATACATGGCCGCTTTGGCTGGGAGGCCAAACACAACCTGGAGCTCTTCATGGTGCTGAGCACAGTCCAAACGGACGGTGACTGTATGACACCAGTGGTCTAGCTGAAGAGGACGCTCACCTGGGAACCGACACCTTTTAGTGTTAACTACATCCCTTACATCTGTCTATCTGAGGGATGTAAACACATAATATGGGATCAGTGGGATAGTGAACTGGAGTAGTTTCAGCTGTTTCAACTGTCCCCCCTGGCGTCACACACCAAAGTAAACTGTGAACCCCGCTCCGAACGCACCACCTCAAATAAATTGGCGGATTCTTGTCAGCACAAACAGGTCAGGCAGCCATCAAACGATCCGTATGGTCAGTGCAAGAGAGAGTTTAGCCGCCTGCTACTGGGCACACTTAGCAAAACCCCTCGCTGGATTCTCATCAGGGCTGCAGTTCATCAAGCCAAATTGCCCCCAATTATAGCCTTGCTCAAAGCCAAACCTCCCCTAGCACTGCCACCCCTTTGTGAAACGGCTATAAGGGGTTCAAAGGGAGATTGTCAGTGTGTTCCTTTCAGTACTAATTGTCTTAGCGGTTGGCGTACTTGCGCCCGGGTGACACTAGCGCTCCTCTCCTTTCCTGTAATTACCCCCCCGACGTTCCCGCGGGGCTAGGCTGCGTCTCACCTGAATTAATCATGGGGAATGACTTAGCGTCTCCATCTTCCTCAGCCCAGCCTCCCTCCCTGCCTCCCTCCCTCCCTCCCTCCCTTCATCAGCTTGAAAAGAGCAGGAAAGGACTCATAATTAGCGGGTCTCTCCGTTCCTGAGGAGAACGTGACACCGGTGTCTCCCTATTGTAGCCACATGTCAAAATAGAACAATTAGTTCAGAGCAGAAGTAATATGTAACCGCTAATTTGCCTTCATCTTTCAATTATCCGACCTACAAGTTGTTCTGCACGTGTCACGAGGCTATAGTTTATAGTTTGAGCATGAAAGTGAAGAGAGAAAGATATGTTTTTCTTGAACCAGGGAGGAATAATGGCTAAAGAAACAGAACTCTTTGTTGGCCAAAGCCACGGGCCTTGTACCTTGGTTCTGGGCAGCAGCGTACCAAAGCATCCTGCAAGACGGACCTTGATAAACCTGCTGCGCGCCTCCTACTTTGCCAACGACTTCAAAAAGCTTCCCCTCTGGCGTACTGTCTGTCTACTGTCTGTCTACACCACGAGGAATCTGAGGACATCGATTCAACTGGAATACTCCTTCATCTGGACTTCAATAGCTACGACACGACCGGGTTCAACGGTTCGATAGCCTTTGAAGCTACCTTCTGAGGTAAAGGTTGGTGGATGTCATTTCCTTCTGACCAGCTGACCCCCTCATGCTGACAGCATGTTAGATGGCAGCTGCCAATTAGGACATGGCCCTTTTGTCCGGTCTGTACCCTGCCTCCCTGCTTTTATTTGTTCCTGCAATAATAATAATAATAAAACATTTATTTGTATAGCACTTTTCCTGCAAACCTTGCAGCTCAAAGTGCTTTAATCATTATGTAATCATCATTTAATTATTTAGTCATTTAATAAAGGCAATATTAAAAAGATGGAAGTTGAATCCCTAATGTAAACTGGCAGTGCATTCCACCTATCTGGGGGCATAAAATGAGAATGCAGCCTCACTAAATCTCTTCTTTTGTACACGTGGGACACAGAGAAAGCCAGTGTCCGAAGACCTGAGAGCTCTATTGGGCTGATATGCTAGCAGAAGACCTGAGAGCTCTATTGGGCTGATATGCTAGCAGAAGACCTGAGAGCTCTATTGGGCTGATATGCTAGCAGAAGACCTGAGAGCTCTATTGGGCTGATATGCTAGCAGAAGACCTGAGAGCTCTATTGGGCTGATATGCTAGCAGAAGACCTGAGAGCTCTATTGGGCTGATATGCTAGCAGAAGACCTGAGAGCTCTATTGGGCTGATATGCTAGCAGAAGACCTGAGGGCTCTATTGCGCTGATATGCTAGCAGAAGACCTGAGAGCTCTACTGGGCTGATATGCAAATGTAAAGAGTTGTGACCGGTCCTCCATGTCCATATAATCCATATAATTATTGTTCCACTTTCTGTCATTGTCTTTTAAAAAATAATGTGCTTATATATTGCTGTGTATTACATTGTTGTTGTTGTTTTATGAATTATATTGTTGTTTATATGTCCTATGAACCAACCACACCAAGTACATTTCCTGCATGTGCGAATAAAGCAATAAAAATAATTCTGATTCTGATGTCTCATTCGGTTCGCCTCGCCCCTCTCAACTACACGTCTCATAGAGTTATCACGCCTGCTGCTAGTCTGGGGACTGGAGGGTCTCCACATGTCATGTCCACGAGATGATGTCATTGTCTACATGTCCCGCGGGCTGCACTGAAGACGTTTAATCACCCAATGGTAATGTGACCAGCCGAGAGCTCTGTCTTAGGGGCACATTAGCAATCGCTAGGCAACCATTCATCACAATTAATTACAAGTCATCTTCAACAGTGAATCAGCAGGTACACTTACAGCTCACCATAAATTACTAAATGATAGACCCACTTAATAATGGATGTCTGCTGTCAGCCCAGAGATACCAAGCGTGAGGTCACGGATAACGACTCCACCGCTGTATATTTGAATAGTTCCAGAAAAACATGTTGAGTCCCATAACATTTGCCCATCCATCAGGAAAAAAAAACACTTGTTGGAATTCATTTCGCATAGCTTCTCTTTGTTGAGAGTGGCCTGAAGTCTATTATGTTAGTTATTATGTAGCGGTCCTGGCACGTGAAGAGAGAGCTCATATTAGCATCTCCACGAGAGATGGCAGGCCGCAGTGTTTTCGCGTCAAAACCACCTTCATATTTTATTCATTTTGGTCAAAACCATCTCCAACAATGTCGCTCGTCTGTAGCCCTTCTACATGGTTGCTGGGACCGTGGTAGCGTGGTGTGCCATGCGACAACACAGCAGTGTCGCTGTACCAAACAGATCCCTGAAATCACAACAACGTGATTCACATGATCTTCTTTGGTCCTCTGTACATGAACTATCAATCTAAGACAGGAAATGACAACACAGTGTTGGATAATTGCTGTGCTCAGGCTAATTACTGGGTTTTCCTCAAACCGTGGACTGACGGTGGCGTGCCGAGCCGCCGCTCTCTGTCACGCTGTGTCATCTGGCGCTGCTGCGGTGCGTCGTGACTTTCCGGGCACGGAAATAGAAAGAAAAGTCGGGACAGACGCAAAGACAATGGCGTAAAGCCCCCCCCCCCCCACCATCATTGTACAGTACACTTTCTCTACTGTAAATATTACAATTATTATTAAAAATCTGTAATTCTTCCTTCTTGTAGCATTGTGACTGCCAATGGCCCCTGGTCATAACATAGATGTATTTTTCTTGCGATGACTGACAGTTAGATGATGACTGATGGTTGGATGATTCACTTACTCAGACAAATGTGTTTCACTTTAGATAAATGTGCCTGTTAAATGCCAATGATGTAAATGTATATCATTGTCTTGTCTCAGCGGCTGTCATACGTCATCTCTCTGGAGAGGGGGGGGCTAAATGGCTGCCGTTCTACGCCATCTAACGGTCTGACTCAGGCTTACATATTCCATGCCCTGAATTCCCATAAAAGTGTCTACTACTTCTACTTCATTAGATGGAATCTGACGGTTGAAGACTGATATTCTGATATTCTCTTTTCTGGTGAAAAAATCCCGACGTCTGGGGCAGTGGCACTCCAATGGAAGTTAAATGATTGGGTTGACCTCCTGAATGCTGTCAGTGAAACAAACTGATTCATATCACTCACTATGACGCTGTACAGCAGAGGAAAACAACACAAGAACGGTGCATTAGCGCAATCCGATGCTGAATCGGTCGATTCATGAGATGAATCGGAATTTCCATTCCGCTTTCGCAGATTGACTGAATTGAAATGCGATTATCCCTCTCCTGATTATCCCTCTCCTGATCAATACTGCCCATCTACATGCCTGAGCTGGCTGAGCTGGAGACACGCTGGAAAGGATCATTAATCAGGACGCTACGACCCCCAACTGTGACCTCCAGCCACACGACTACTACAACCAATCAGCTAACTCCATCCAATCAGGATG
>NC_137678.1:55935808-55945808 GCF_963989245.1 Nansenia antarctica | reverse complement strand
GAACAAAGCTGATGGAACAACATCATCTCAGTCACTCTGCAAAATTGGTTTATAACCAAGAGGCCAAAAATAATCCCTTAATGGAAAATAATCTATCTCATATCCATAATTGTGTTTGCAACAATGAATTCAAGTCATACAGCAAAGAAAGTGGCCAGAAATGTGTTTATTTGTTTTTTACTACAAAGCATCTCTCATGTGAAGAGTAGTGGTAGGCTGGTAGCTGCATCGTGTTATGGGTATGTTTGTTACTGGCAGGGACAGCGGAGTCTGTCGGTATCAAGAGAGCATTTTGAAATGAGTGACATCCTAATCTACACAGTGTAATTGATCCAGAGATGGACTCAATTCAACTCATTGAGTGATTTGTTGATGACATTTTTGCATTTGAGCTTCTAAACTTCTAAAACGTTTGACCGGTAGTGTATTTAGACACACACACATACCAGGACCAGTTTCATGATGTGAAGATCAGTGGGTGGGTCAGAGTTTTCCTTCCATGAAATCCAGAGAGAGCTGGAAGTTTGGGACTGTTCCCCGACCACATTCCACACACACCCTGCTCCCAGCCCACACACACCCTCCTCCCAGCCCACAGGCCTCCCCAGACAGCCCTCTGTCCCCCCGCCAGGGTCTCCCCTCCCTCCCTCTCTCTCCCTCTCTCTCCCTCCCTCTCTCTCCCTCTCTCTGTTCCCTCTCTCTCCCTCTCTGTTCCCTCCCTCCCTCTCTCTCTCTCTCCCTCCCTCCCTCCCTCCCTCTCTCTCCCACAGCCCACTGGAAGACAGTTTGATTTAGAGACCCTGGCCAGTTGGAAGACAGCTTCTCCCAGTCTGACCAATATTGACAGAGCTTCCTCCAGCTTCCTCCAGCTTCCTCCAACGCTCGTCCCAGATCTGTCCTGAGCTAGGGTGCGTCCGTCCATTTCAAATCAAGGGCGTGGGGTGACCCTGGTGCCCTCCCCAGCCCTACACAGCTCCATTCTATCCATTCTATCTTCTATCTTCATTCTATCCATTCTATCCATTCTATTCATTCTATCCATTCTATCCAGGCGATTAATCACCTGACCTGACTGATAATTGCACTGCTCAAACTAAGGACGGAAACTAAATCGATTCCGTCAGACAATTCAGACATTTTTAATGCCGGACTGAAACTAATGCTCTAATGTTCCTCCCTGAAGTAACGGATTTAGACGCATTAAGAGTCATTAAGAATACTTTGTGGCTTACTATACAGTAAGTATTCAGTAATAACATTATCAAAGCAATGCTTCTGGAACATGTTGAATATTGAGTACAGAAAGTGCCTTGCGGCAACTCTTTCTCTTTTTCAGAATATTTCAGAATATCTGATGAGAAACAGAAAGAATGGGGGAGGAAAGTACATCTTGCTCAGAGTTTTGGCAAAGCTGCCAATCTTAACCCAAAACCATAACTCCCAGAGTGCCACAGTGGACGCCATGGGAGATGTGATGGATTAATCATGATAAATCATAACACAAGTCTTACAGCTCTCTCTCTCTTTCGCCTACCAACGTATTCACTCCTGTGAGGTTGGGAAAACACATTTGAATATTTCATGATTTCGCTCGTCTTTATCAAGGCTCTCTATCTCACCCTTCGCCCCATATCTCTCCAACTCTCGGCGTAACCAAACTATTACTTAACTATTACTTCTAAACTATTCCGATCCTGGGTCCCAGGGAGTTCTTTTCTGCATTATTCAGCCGCTCAAATCAAAACATTAAAGCACATTTTTGTCCCTGTCCCCCGCAAGTTCTTCCCATGTTATCTTTCCCCAACACTCCGGCTTCACCAGAGAGGAAAAATACAGTTTTATTATTTGATCCTCCGAGACGTCTTAAACATTACAGGGGAAGGGGAAACGGGCGTGGCGCCTGGGGGACCGCCACAGGAACAGACGGGGAACGACGGAGACCCGGGGCCGCTCGGCGGGACGCACGCGCCTGTCTAAAACCGAAAGAGTCGGGTCACGGTGGGGAACGAAAGGAGAAATGAAACGTACACACACGGTTATTGAAAGAAGTTACGGTTTCATCAGCCTTCTTTCATTCCTGCAGAGACCAGTGACCTTAAGCGCAAGCAGATGAGCTTTAAGCTCCGTCGCTAAGCCTCGCCGATTCGGCGTATTCCTCCTCAGCATATGAAAGTTAAGCAAACATGACCTAGCGTTGCTATTCTGGTGCCTTTCTCAATCTCTCTGCTGTCGGGGGGGGGGGGGGGGGGGGGTAGACACAGACGGGGTCAGGGGGACGAGACTGCTTGAACATGGTGCTGCACTGCATCAACTCAATCCCCCCCCACCACCCAGCAGCACAAATCACTGAATCACTGTTTCACACTAATAACTTTCTGCTGTTATTATGAACATAGAGATACTGAGAGTGAGACAGCAGAATACTGAGAGTGAGACAGCAGAATACTGAGAGTGAGACAGCAGAATACTGAGAGTGAGACAGCAGTATTCTAGTCTACAACATGACAGAGCTGCAGACGTTGTTGTGTCTCACTCAAGGTCAGGAACAGCAGAGCTTATCAAGTGGCTGAATCTGTGAAGTGATCTGTATAAAATGAAAAGACACTCAATGTTGCTTTAACATTTCTTTCCACAATGCTTCAACTCACCTCACCTCCTCCCTGCTTGGCTCCTGCACGACAATTCAAGTTTCAAGTTTGTCATTATACCAAATACAACAATTCTATAATGTAATAAAAAAAACGAACGGAACATGCACACAAAGCGCAAGGTCTCTCTGCATTGCATATGCGTAAATAAACCACAATACAACCTCCACTGTTCTCCTCCGAACAGGTGTAGATAAATAATGCATATTCTATTGAGTGTGGCCATCTCTTTGAGGAGCCTTTTGAAGGCCTAGCCAGTGTATGGAACGGGATGGGACACTTTCCCCTCGTAAGAGGATCATGAATCATCTTCTTTAAAGACACACTTCCTTCCCGACCTTAACGTTATGGGACGACCGCGGCTTCTGAAACGGCTCTCAAACACCACCAGGCCTCTGCTATCACCATCATTACCATCTCATATCGTATATCACAGGTTACTGTCTTCTTTTTGTTTCATAGTTTCTCTGTAGGAGGTAATTACATTTTTACATTTTTTTTTGCCATTTAGCAGACGCTTTTAATCCAAAGTGATTTACAATTACGAATTACAGGGACATTCCCCCTGGAGTAACTGAGGGCTAAGTGCCTTACTCAAGGGCACACTAGTAGTGGTGTGGTTTCAGGTGGGATTTGAATGAATGAATGAATGAATGGTCTTTATTGTCATTGCTACAGTACAGGTACCAAACAACGACATTTAGGAGGGGTGGCTCCCCTGGTGTTAGGAAAGGAAAAAAAAGAAAAAAAAAAAAAAACACAAGAAGGGAAGGAGCTGGTTTACATAAATAAAGGCTATGTACACAATCCACTATACTATACTGTACAGATAGACGACTAGGGTTGTCATATTGCACATTGCACATTTGAACTCACAACCTTCCGATCACAAGTCCAACTCACTATCCACTAGACCACCACTACCCAGGCAGGACCAGTACAACTACTGAGCAGTGTAGAAGAACAACTATTGGACGTGAAGTCGGAGGATTTCATGTCTTTTTTCAACTCAATAGATTCAGCCGATTTCTGTTCTGAGGTGAAGTAAGCAGCCTTGTGAACCGATGGTTCTCGAGCCTAACGGCCCTTAGGGGGCAGGAGCCTATCTCCTGTTACCGTAGCGTGAGGCGGCGTGATGTACAAGTCCACCCCCTGGACATGACGCTGGTATGTCGCAGGGTCTTACCCCCAATCCAACCCTTTAACACTAATAACGTGAGGCTGTTTCGCCTACTTTCTGACGCTGTCAGATGTCAGATGACCCCGTATTCTAGACACTGGGCGTCTGTTACTGAGACAACGACAACTAGAGGGCGTCTCCTGGTCATCAGGGTTAGGCCTCCGCTGCTCCCAGCTGATGCCACTGCGCTTAGAGCGTCCCTGTTCGAAAGTCCTCTCATTAGTATGCAACATATGCAATGCATTTGCCACAGACAAGTAAAATCAAAAATGTAAATGTACAATATTATGATACGTCTGTATGGTGTAACGTCTGCATGGCTGCATGGCTAACTACTATCTCAATGTCCACACTTGTACACGATAAGATAAGGCTATTTTTGCTTTTTTTTGCTTGATCAAATGTTTTTATTTGATATTGGACACATGTCTAGGGGTAGAAGTAGCGTGACTAATGTGATCAGTCACGAATAAGGAGAACGGTGGAGATATATTGTATTATAATATTGTATTATTATAGATGTATTGTATTGTGGTTTATTTACGCTTATGCAATGCAGAGGGTAAAACGACCTTGCGCTTTGTGTGCATGTTCCATTCGTTTTCTGATTACATTATAGAATTGTATCTGGTATAATGACAAACTTGAAACTTGAATTGTCGTGCAGGAGACAAGCAGGGAGGAGGTGGGGTGAGATTGAGAGATTGAGAGATTGAGATAACGTTTATTGCCACTATGCATTACACATATAGGAATTTGCTTCGTCACCACAGCAAGTGCGTTTATACTTTTTTCACATATCAAAAAACAGGACAACACAACAACAACACAGGACAGACAACAGTGCATTGGATAGTGCGGTATAAAGTAAAGTGCAGTGCAGAGTTTTTTACAGTGAGTCCAGTTCAGTCCTGGGCAGACTTGGGGGCGGGGGGGGGGGGAAGCCAGAGTCATTTAACAGCCTGGCGGCTGAGGGGTAGAAGCTGAGCCTGTGGCGGGCCTTCAGTGCCTTAGGCAGCCGCAACCTTCTTCCAGAGGGAAGCAGGGTGAGGAGGCCGTGGCCGGGGTGGAAGGGGTCTGCCATGATTTGAAGCATTGTGGAAAGAAATGTTGAAGCAACATTGAGTGTCTTTTATGTTATACAGATCACTTCACAGATTCACCCACTTGATAAGCTCTGCTGCTCCTGACCTTGAGTGAGCCATAATAGCGTCTGCAGCTCTGTCATGTTGTAGACTAGAATACTGCTGTCTCACTCTCAGTATATAACTGCTGTCTCACTCTCAGTGTTCTGCTGTCTCACTCTCAGTGTCTCGATGTTCATAATAACAGCAGAAAGTTATTAGTGTGAAAGAGGAGACCAAAACTAAAAACAGATGGACGGTTAAAAACAACATTATTAAAAGTTTATTCAAATGATCAGGGTGTGTGTGTGTGTGTGTATGTGTGTGTGTGTGTGTGTGTATGTGTGTGTGTGTGTGTGTGTGTGTGTGTGTGTGTGTGTGTGTGTGTGTTTCAGGGCCAATCCTCACTAACATTGGATGACTTTCTCTCTCTTTCTCTCTCTTTCTCTCTCTTTCTTTCTCTCTCTCTGTCTCTCTCTCTCTCTCTTTCTCTCTCTTTCTCTCTCTTTCTCTCTCTTTCCCTCTCTCTCTCTCTCTCTCTCTCTCTCTCTCTCTCTCTTTCCCTCTCTTTCTCTCTCTTTCTCTCTCTTTCTCTCTCTCTTTCCCACTCACGTGAGAGACGGAGGAAATGGGATTGTCTAGTTAGCCAGACAACAAGCCTGTTGCATGATGGGATCTGTAATCAATGTCCCCATCATCTCTTAGACTAGATTGGACAACAATTCTTCCTTAACTTAAAGCTCAGAGAAACCTCTCTCCTTATCAGCCCAGCCCTTTGAGACCGGCGCCTTCTTAGGAATTGCCAATAAGTGACACGGGGAGTTCAAGCACCTTATTAAAGGAAATCACTGCCATCTAATCGGAGGATTATGACCCTTTCACAGAAGCCCTGAAAGATCAATGGCCGTGCAGAGAGACCACACACAGCTCTAATGGCTTTACCAGACCACGCCTCCCATGACCTCCCATCTCTCCAGTGAAGGTCATTGAGGTTCCCCTTCCCAAGGTCGCGGAAGCCAAGCTACAGGACATCTGGGATGCTCATGTGACCACCGCCGTTCCCAGCCACCCCCTGCTCAGCAAAGCTCCTTATTCGCCGGTGGAATGTCCAATCGATTTTCTTCTGGTGGTGTGTGTGTGGCGCTCTCTCTTTTTTTCTCAGAGAGAGAAAACTCACACAGAATATTAACAAGTGGTCACCATAGCAACAGGCGAGAGCTGCCCAGTGGCTGTGTGATTGGCTGAGCTGGAAAAATACTTTTTTTTATACTCTTTTTTATTTTATTTTTTTACTGTAACTACGCACGTGATAGTAAGGATACAGAGAACCCCACCTGTTACAGTAAATGCCACCGGACCACAGGCTCGTTGGGATTATGGACGTATAGAAGCACTTAAGCTTGAGAAAAACCACCATTTCAAAAGCTATTCAATGGGCCTTATTCCACATGGGTTCGAATGGACAAAAGAATGAATAATTATTGATAATGGAAGAATAGAACACTTCTGGAATGTACTGAGACCATTATGAGTCACAATGGGAACATGGGAAAAGAACTCAGTGGGCTTAACTGGAGCAGACTGCTGCGACCCTTTTAAACGCTGTTGGCAGTGTCCGGACTTAACGCTTCCAGGTGTGAGCGACATTTAGTTTAGTTTAGTTTATTTATTTAGCACACAAGAGATTGTGCAAGGAGGGAACGAAGCCCAGAAGGCTTGTACATAGTTCCACTCCCGTCAATATCTATGTTTCAAATAAACATCAAGGAACACTTAATGCACGTCAATAAGAGAAAAGAAACCACAAACAAAATCATATCCACCGGGCAGAAAGGTAGGATAGCACATACAAACACACAAGACAAAAACAAAAGGATAGTAAGATTAGTAAAAAAATAAACATAGATTTCCATCTTGCCCACCTTTCAACGGGAAAAGCACTACAATATAAATGAACAGCTCATAACGAAATTAGATATTTTTTTAGTTGCTTTCTGAAAGCCGATCGAGGTGTTGATCTCAGGTCCAATGTCAGGTCCACCAACATCGGACCTGACAACCACTCTGACTGAGGGGAAAGTGCAATAGAACTGAGTTCACATGGAGACCAGGAGCAGCAAACAAACTGCTTATCCCTTAATGGGCACCAGGCAGGGAGAAACTCCACCACTGCAGTAGTACTACTATATAACACAGAGGGAACAGAACTACTATATAACACAGAGGGAAGTATGCGATCTGCAACTCTGCAACTCTTTGTTTGTTTGCAAAACTTTAGATTTGAATGTGAGAAGTGTTTGACCACATTGGGTATCACTCATGCTCTATTCAATGTGCACATTTTGGTTGTCAACTTTTCGTGAAAGTACCATATATGAATCCAAAATCATGACAACGATTTAAGTGGCACTTTTGGAAAAACCCCAGAAAACACTCCCAATTACAATCCAATCGCATTCTGAAATAAACTCGAAAGCTGCAGTAACCTTACTCTACTCTGCCTAGACTAGACCGGGCATTGGCATTCAAACTCATTCCTCCTCCAGATCCTATTAAACATGTCATCCCAATGCCATTCCTTCACCAGGTAATATTGCGCAACAAGAGAGCGAGAGAGAGATCCTCATAAATAAACCACAACAAACAAGGAAACCCGTGTCATGTAAATGAACGTAGACGTGATTCTGCAGCGCAGGCAAGTCCTTGGACTGTGTGTGAATAAGTTATTTTCACTCCCATCAAAAGAGAAAACCACTTATTCCTTCCGTCCACCTGCTCTGTATACCTCCAGTTGAGTGGCATCCAAACACATTAGCATATTCATAACTCCAGCTGCTGCTGCTATGCGGTTTCTCTTCCAATCTCTCTACCTGGATCCGGCTACTTTCTGAGAACAACGTTGACAGCTTGCGTTATTAGAGCGCGTTGGTGCCCTGTGTTCAGTTCAGGTCAGATGAGGTTAAACGTACACGTGGTGCAGTTGGAAAGTTGGCAGCAGACTAACATGTGTCCCCCTGGCCCTGGCTGCGCTCAGGGAGTCCCACCAGTAAACCTCCTCACCTGACAGGAAACCCTCAACCATCTTCTAACGTCTATGGCTTCAGTATCGTAAGGTTTACGACAGTAGTAGGACTATGGAGTTGATGGGTTGTTCATCAGTCGAAATGAAACACATGCGAGACTGTGTCACCAACAAGACTGTGTCACCAACAAGAGACTGTGTCACCAACAAGAGACTGTGTCACCAACATGAGACTGTGTCACCAACAAGAGACTGTGTCACCAACAAGAGACTGTGTCACCAACAAGAGACTGTGTCACCAACAAGAGACTGTGTCAACAACAAGAGACTGTGTCACCAACACGAGACTGTGTCACCAACATGAGACTGTGTCACCAACATGAGACTGTGTCACCAACAAGACTGTGTCACCAACAAGACTGTGTCACCAACATGAGACTGTGTCACCAACATGAGACTGTGTCACCAACAAGAGACTGTGTCACCAACAAGAGACTGTGTCACCAACATGAGACTGTGTCACCAACATGAGACTGTGTCACCAACAAGAGACTGTGTCACCAACAAGAGACTGTGTCACCAACATGAGACTGTGTCACCAACAAGAGACTGTGTCACCAACAAGAGACTGTGTCACCAACAAGACTGTGTCACCAACAAGAGACTGTGTCACCAACAAGACTGTGTCACCAACAAGAGACTGTGTCACCAACAAGAGACTGTGTCACCAACAAGACTGTGTCACCAACAAGACTGTGTCACCAACATGAGACTGTGTCACCAACATGAGACTGTGTCACCAACATGAGACTGTGTCACCAACAAGAGACTGTGTCACCAACAAGACTGTGTCACCAACAAGAGACTGTGTCACCAACAAGAGACTGTGTCACCAACAAGACTGTGTCACCAACAAGACTGTGTCACCAACATGAGACTGTGTCACCAACATGAGACTGTGTCACCAACATGAGACTGTGTCACCAACAAGACTGTGTCACCAACAAGACTGTGTCACCAACAAGACTGTGTCACCAACAAGACTGTGTCACCAACATGAGACTGTGTCACCAACAAGAGACTGTGTCACCAACATGAGACTGTGTCACCAACATGAGACTGTGTCACCAACAAGAGACTGTGTCACCAACATGAGACTGTGTCACCAACATGAGACTGTGTCACCAACAAGAGACTGTGTCACCAACAAGACTGTGTCACCAACAAGACTGTGTCACCAACAAGAGACTGTGTCACCAACATGAGACTGTGTCACCAACAAGAGACTGTGTCACCAACATGAGACTGTGTCACCAACAAGAGACTGTGTCACCAACATGAGACTGTGTCACCAACATGAGACTGTGTCACCAACATGAGACTGTGTCAACAACAAGACTGTGTCACCAACAAGAGACTGTGTCACCAACAAGACTGTGTCACCAACAAGACTGTGTCACCAACAAGAGACTGTGTCACCAACAAGACTGTGTCACCAACAAGACTGTGTCACCAACATGAGACTGTGTCACCAACAAGACTGTGTCACCAACAAGACTGTGTCACCAACAAGAGACTGTGTCACCAACAAGACTGTGTCACCAACAAGACTGTGTCACCAACATGAGACTGTGTCACCAACAAGACTGTGTCACCAACAAGAGACTGTGTCACCAACATGAGACTGTGTCACCAACAAGAGACTGTGACACCAACAAGAGACTGTGTCACCAACAAGACTGTGTCACCAACAAGAGACTGTGACACCAACAAGAGACTGTGTCACCAACAAGACTGTGTCACCAACAAGACTGTGTCACCAACATGAGACTGTGTCACCAACAAGACTGTGTCACCAACAAGACTGTGTCACCAACAAGAGACTGTGTCACCAACAAGACTGTGTCACCAACAAGACTGTGTCACCAACATGAGACTGTGTCACCAACAAGACTGTGTCACCAACAAGAGACTGTGTCACCAACAAGAGACTGTGTCACCAACAAGAGACTGTGTCACCAACAAG
>NC_137678.1:55888308-55923308 GCF_963989245.1 Nansenia antarctica | reverse complement strand
AAAAGAGCTGCAGGTTGCCGACCCCTGGTATAGGCTATATCAACTACAGGAAACGTGCATTTTCTCAAAATATGTGTATTTTTGGAATAGCCAACAGCGGTAAAGGGAAAGGCATCCTCCTCATGTGGAGTTTGGTCACATGATAAGGACACGCTACAACATGACACGCTACAACATGACACGCTACAACATGCTTCATATAACGTGTGAAGATGAACCTGCTCCTTAGCTGCAATTACTGTCTCAGGCTGACAGTTGGTCTCGTCTGTGCCAAGAGAGCCACTGACTCTCTGGTGAGCTGTCACCGTCACAGGCTTGGTCATGTCCTCGTTTCTTTCTCTCTCTTTCACAAGGATACACACACACACACACACACACACACACACACACACGTGCGAACACACACGTGAACGCACACACACACACACACACACACACACACACACACACGAAGGGAGAGAAGATCACAATAAAGGGTAGCGTCTGCATGCAACAGGTGAGATTATTGTCATTAACCACCTCTCTTTACCGTGTCATCGCTAATGTCTCCTCAAAGGCACAGGTGTGGTCTCGTCATTACCACAGCCCTGGCACGGGGGGGGGGGGGGGGGGGGGGGGGAGATCATGTTTCTGAAGGGATTTCAAAGAGCATCGTTGTCTGGGTATATCCCATAATAGTCTAAGCCAATGCACTTAAACAATCAGCAGCACGACACAAAGAAGACTAAGTGGCCCCCAGTTAAACCAGACAACAACTCCCTATAGAGTGGAGCAGAATAGTACTTTATTAATCAATTCATTTTCAGCAGCAGATACACACTAAGGAACACAGATAAAAAACACAGTAAACAAACGATAAACATTATACAGTATAGAGATCTCATCAAGTGCTTTATATTGGTATAACATATTACCAACATAAAGCACTTGATCAGATCTCTATAGTGTATAATACACTACTACAGGAGAACTCATTTGGGCCCAAAATGTGACTGTACCCGCCCAGTGAAGGCCTACAGAGAGAGCGTGGTCTAGACTTTCAATTCATCCACAGCCTATAAGGGCTGATGCAGCATCCCCGCCCTTCAACGGGGCTCGATCAATGGAACCGACGCCTCAATTTTCGAGACGTGACTCGCGGTCGACCGTATAAAAAACTACTTTCCGACCCGTCTGGATCCGTCTCCCATCACTCCCCTGCTGCAGTGTTCCAGGGGTACCAGTGGTACCATCCCTCCACGCTGCTGCCCCCCCCCCTGCCCATCTCATCTTCAAAACTCACCTGTTTACGCAGGCGTATCCCTGTTGATTTACTGTTCCCGTGCTGCTCTGCTGCTAGCTATGTTTATACTGTGTATTTCTATGTATTTTGTATTTTGAATTTTGTAACTGTTTTTAAATTTGTTGTTGTACGGCGACCTTGAGTGTCATGAAAGGCACCTTATAAAATAAATGTATTATTATTATTATGATTATTATTATTATCTCCTCTACAACACCAGACCCTGTAGATGTGACCCAGCCTCTCTTCTGCTCTACAACACGTGATCTTAGAATGATAAGGTTCTATCTCCGTTTAGAATGATAAGGTTCTATCTCCGTTTAGAATGATAAGGTTCTATCTCCGTTTAGAATGATAAGGTTCTATCTCCGTTTAGAATGATAAGGTTCTATCTGTTTAGAGCAGTTCAGAGATATTGAGCGTCAAAGTTTTTACATTCCACTATGTTCTGTGAGATGGAACCTTTGTATTTTATGAATTACTAACTAAAAAATGTCAACATTTTAAAAATAACACCACACAGGCATTAATAAACACCTAATGGATCAGATTATGTAAAAAACTCAATTTTGACAAAAATGGAGATAGAACCTTATAATTCTAACGTCACGAACACTAGACCCTGTAGATGTGACCCAGCCTCTCAACACCAGAACCTATAGGAGACGTGTCACAGACACAGAGTTGGCCACCAGGAGAGTTGAAACTCTGGGTGATGAATTATCCCCAGAGGGGAGAGAGGCACGGTGTGACAAGTCTGTCTCTTCTCCCTTCTCTCAACCAGGGGGGGTTGAGTCGTGCCGGCATGGGTGGAACAGACAGCCAACAGCTCTACCGCTACGGGGGGGGCAGTGGGGGGGAATCGTGTCTCACGGGTGGTAAATATAGCCCTAAATGTAGCCAATCAAATGCCAGATTAGCACGGTCGGTTGGGGGAAAAGGGCCTTTTATGAAAAATATCCCACTTTGAAATCAGACTATCTCCGACACCGCTGGCCCTCGCACGACTCTGCAGCTCTGAGGAGATGAAGCCTCGACAGGCAGCGGGAAAGTCAGAATGAAGAGCTTAATGTCAGGTTGTCTGGCACACAGGAGCTCGGCTGCTGAGTAGGGTTGCATGGTAATATACTTTACAGCTCAGGATCGGCTCTCACCTGTGTACTTCGGGTTCCAATCCCTGACTTAGAATAATATGCATTTGCAACTCCTCAAAGTTTAACGCAAATCTCCCCTTACCATCGCTGTGTGTATGATTTATTCATATGCTTGAAGGTTTCACAAGTTGTTAAATTGGCATCACATAACCTCTGTGACGGGCAACGTGATGACTCCCTGCTCTCGTGGGGGCGCAAGGATATGAGTCCTGCTGGTAGAGGTGACTCGGTGGCGGGTACTTTACTCCCAACTGCATGCCGTCTGAAAATAGTTCTCACTCAGTCCATCCGCTCTCAGCGCAAGATGGCAGCCTTCACTCACAGGAAGTGACATCTGAGTGACAGCAGGGGGTCAACAGACGTTTCCAGCCATCAAAGAAACCAGCTAAAGAGAGAGAGACCAGCTACAGAGAGAGAGACCAGCTACAGAGAGAGAGACCAGCTACAGAGAGGGAGACCAGCTACAGAGAGGGAGACCAGCTACAGAGAGAGACCAGCTACAGAGAGAGAGAGACCAGCTACAGAGAGAGACCAGCTACAGAGAGAGAGACCAGCTACAGAGAGAGACCAGCTACAGAGAGAGACCAGCTACAGAGAGAGACCAGCTACAGAGAGAGACCAGCTACAGAGAGAGACCAGCTACAGAGAGAGAGAGACCAGCTACAGAGAGAGAGACCAGCTACAGAGAGAGACCAGCTACAGAGAGAGACCAGCTACAGAGAGAGACCAGCTACAGAGAGAGAGAGACCAGCTACAGAGAGAGACCAGCTACAGAGAGAGACCAGCTACAGAGAGAGAGACCAGCTACAGAGAGAGAGACCAGCTACAGAGAGAGACCAGCTACAGAGAGAGAGAGACCAGCTACAGAGAGAGAGACCAGCTACAGAGAGAGACCAGCTACAGAGAGAGACCAGCTACAGAGAGAGAGACCAGCTACAGAGAGAGACCAGCTACAGAGAGAGAGAGACCAGCTACAGAGAGAGAGACCAGCTACAGAGAGAGACCAGCTACAGAGAGAGACCAGCTACAGAGAGAGAGAGACCAGCTACAGAGAGAGACCAGCTACAGAGAGAGACCAGCTACAGAGAGAGAGAGACCAGCTACAGAGAGAGAGACCAGCTACAGAGAGAGACCAGCTACAGAGAGAGACCAGCTACAGAGAGAGAGACCAGCTACAGAGAGAGAGACCAGCTACAGAGAGAGACCAGCTACAGAGAGAGACCAGCTACAGAGAGAGAGAGACCAGCTACAGAGAGAGAGACCAGCTACAGAGAGAGACCAGCTACAGAGAGAGACCAGCTACAGAGAGAGAGAGACCAGCTACAGAGAGAGAGAGACCAGCTACAGAGAGAGAGACCAGCTACAGAGAGAGAGAGACCAGCTACAGAGAGAGAGACCAGCTACAGAGAGAGACCAGCTACAGAGAGAGAGACCAGCTACAGAGAGAGACCAGCTACAGAGAGAGACCAGCTACAGAGAGAGAGACCAGCTACAGAGAGAGAGACCAGCTACAGAGAGAGACCAGCTACAGAGAGAGACCAGCTACAGAGAGAGACCAGCTACAGAGAGAGACCAGCTACAGAGAGAGACCAGCTACAGAGAGAGACCAGCTACAGAGAGAGACCAGCTACAGAGAGAGAGACCAGCTACAGAGAGAGAGAGACCAGCTACAGAGAGAGACCAGCTACAGAGAGAGAGACCAGCTACAGAGAGAGAGAGACCAGCTACAGAGAGAGAGACCAGCTACAGAGAGAGACCAGCTACAGAGAGAGACCAGCTACAGAGAGAGAGAGACCAGCTACAGAGAGAGAGAGACCAGCTACAGAGAGAGAGACCAGCTACAGAGAGAGAGAGACCAGCTACAGAGAGAGAGACCAGCTACAGAGAGAGACCAGCTACAGAGAGAGACCAGCTACAGAGAGAGAGAGACCAGCTACAGAGAGAGAGAGACCAGCTACAGAGAGAGAGACCAGCTACAGAGAGAGAGAGACCAGCTACAGAGAGAGACCAGCTACAGAGAGAGACCAGCTACAGAGAGAGACCAGCTACAGAGAGAGACCAGCTACAGAGAGAGACCATAAATACAGGCGGAGTGGAAGCGTTTCTCAACAACTCTCCTTCCTTCTCCTCCTTCCCCTGCTCCTCCACTCGAAAAGGTCTCCTCCTGATTGAGTGCGTAATAACTATAATACACTGCCACTCTCCTTTCCTGCATAATGCACATGTCTTCATGCTTTGACACATTCTACAGTACCAGCTAGCTCTGACATCCCAGAACCTGGAACTCCCCTCGCCTTTCTCTGGACACGCCAGATCGTTATGCAGAACGAACGATCACGCGTGTGTGAGGGGGGCAGAAAGGAACCTTGCCTGTCAGGGAGGGTGACAGAGGGTGACAGGGGGTGACAGGGTGTGCTGACTCTGACAGGGCAGGAGAGGGTCAGGCCAGGTCAGGCCACAGCTTCAGCTGGTGTCAGATCAGGCCGCTGTCCTCTGCCGCCACTCACTGTCAGCAGCACGCTGCCCGAGGGCCTCGCGGGTGACGGGGCGAGATGTCAAACGGGTCTCCGCAACCATGGGGAGGGGGGGGGGGGGGGGGCGGGGCGTGTCACCTATGACCTCTAGCTGTCACTCATTAACGGAGGTGTCGCATGAGGCAGCGAACGTTGACGCCTTCGAACACTGACGCTGTGTCTCTGAGACTCTGAGGTAGAAATGACTATCTGGACACATCTCCATAGCGACACCTTAGCGCTCACAGCTGAAAACAAACTTTGATTGGGATATATGAATAAATAAGAGGTGGCAGCTATCTGATTGGTAACAATATTTTAACAAAACTATTCTCTCCTCCTTGCCTATAAGCCTCATGTGCCAAACCTGTAGCCACACAGTTGCTGTGTGGGACACTCACAATGTATTAGGTAATTGGACGCATTGTGAAATGAGGCAATTACAGCTTGAACATTTGCAGGATGTGTGAAATACCTGCTAAATATCTGCTAAATACCAGACGTGTCAGCGCCCGAGCATGGAATCTAAATCTCTACATGTACAAAGAAAATCCATTTATTTTCATCTGTTCCATAGTTTATGAATGTAGTTATTCCTGCAGAAGCTGCTGTTACCAGTGTGCTGGTTACCAGTGTGTTACCAGTGTGTTACCAGTGTGTTACCAGTGTGTTACCAGTGTGTTACCAGTGTGTTACCAGTGTGCTGTTACCAGTGTGTTACCAGTGTGTTACCAGTGTGCTGTTACCAGTGTGCTGGGTAGAGCCACTCCAGAGGTCAGTCTGTGGGTGCTGACTGCCTGCAGTGGAGATGGAGTCGTCCATTTTGTTCCTGACAGGTGAGGCTTAGCACATCCTGAGGTGTCGGCGCGGAGACACGGCAAATTGTCTATTAGCCGCCTGAGCCAAGGACACTGACACAAGGGATGCGCGCGCACACATGCACGCACGCAGGCACTCTCACACGCACACGCACACTGTAGATAAACCTCAGCCGAGCGCGTTCAACAGGGGTGGATATATATTTTTAACTGGACAGAGAAACAAAAAAATGTCACTCTAAAATAATAAATAGCTAAATAAACGGCTAAACTAAAAATACTCCGAAATGTAACTGCCAACCCGACAATTTTCATGACCCATTTTATAACCGGAAACCCCCCCTTAACGCTACTGCCTCTGCCCACATCCCACGCAGTACGGCAGGCAGCCCGAAGAATCCTCGAGGAGGTGTGGGTGTCGGGGGATTTGAGGGAGTCGGGGGCAGCCGAACAGAAAACAGCAAGACGCAAACTGGAGATAAATTAATGACAGAGTGAGGAATCCTTCTTCTCCGGGAGAGCCCGGGCGGGGTGGCACAACCTCTTAAGAGAAGACCCAGCCTCCGCCTCCGCCTCCTCTCTCTCCTCTCTCTCTCTCCTCTCTCTCTCTCCTCTCTCTCTCCTCTCTCTCCTCTCTCTCCTCTCTCTCTCCTCTCTCTCTCTCTCTCTCTCCTCTCTCTCTTCTCTCCTCTCGCTCTTCTCTTCTCTCCTCTCTCTCTCTCTCTCCTCTCTCCTCTCTCTCCTCTCCTCTCTCTCCTCTCTCTCCTCTCTCTCTCTCTCCTCTCTCTCTCCTCTCTCTCTCCTCTCTCTCTCTCCTCTTCTCTTCAGCAAACACCCTTCCCTTCCCCTACGACAGGCTGGGGGCTGTTGCCTGGTTACCTGGCTCTGGCAGGCAGACGTGCGGCATTGTGGGATGCGGTGGCGATGGGGACCCGCTGCAACGCCTCCGTGGTTCGACACGAGAGAGGGAGGGAGAGGAGGAAAGCGTGGCGTGTGGCAGATTGTACAGCCACCCCCCCCCCCGCTCCCCCCCCCCCGCTCCCCCCAGGTGATGCAGCACACCATACTGCCAGCCTGTTCTAGTTATCCAGTGTGTGTGTGGGACCCATTCAACATGCCCAGGGATTGTGTGGGGGCAGATAGAAACCCCATCATGTTTAAGTCAGGAGAGTAGAGGTCTAATATACTACACACGTACGATGACTGTTTCACACGCCTACCACTGTACATTACTGCAGTGTAGATGCATTGTCGCAGACACCATGTGCAACTGAAATGAGTTTGGAAATGAATCAATCAGGTTCAATGAGGAGTGGGACTAGGCAGTCTCCTCTACCCCAGAGATATGTAATGCTGCATGCCTGAGATTACACCTGCTCACATCACGCCACGTTACGGTACCTGGCTGAGATACACACCGTGGCGCCTCTTGGAGGGCCGCAGTCCCAGAATGCCGCAGTGCTGCTCTGCTGTCACCTGCTCGTAACGTCCTCTCTCCTGCTTGTGATGACTCAGAGGTTCTAACGGCCTCCCCTGCCGTGCAGACCATAATTAAGAAATATGTCTCCTGTCACCGAGCGCATCAATCATGGAGGATACGGCGCTGGGAGACCTTAATGGTGCTGAATGATTTCTAGCCCAATTTAAGATGATGCTGCTTGCTGTTGTTGAACAAAGGCTGGCACCCACAGATGCACCAAGCAGATGCACAAAGTTCCCAAAAGACTATATACCACTTCAGACAGTCACACAACTCTGAGGGGTCATTTCCCAGAAGAAAGGCCCATTCTGAAAGGTTGCTGTCTTTCATATAGTACCATCTAAAGACTCCAAACACCTCACTCCTAGTTTTCGAAACACAGGTTTCTTTTTTTCAAATGGAAAAAAAACTAAAGCAGAAGTTTTTCACTGTCGATGACAAAGCAGTGTACACGCGTACCATCTGAGGTTTGAGCCAGACTTGCGCTCTTGGCAACGATTACAGTGACACCTCTGTGCCCGTCTCAGCTCACAGAGAGGGGTTTGTCGTCTACGCAACAAATATGCTAATTCGGTATTCACATCTCAAGCCTCAACACGACTCAGGAAAAAAGAATATAACATGTCTGTTACAGTTTTGGATATGCTTTAGATGCAACCAATGATCAAATAATACGAAAATGTAAATAGACAATCACACCATTCTGGATTTGGATCTGCTAGCATATCAGCCCAATAGAGCTCTCAGGTCTTCTGCTAGCATAGCAGCCCAACAGAGCTCTCAGGTCTTCTGCTAGCATATCAGCCCAATAGAGCTCTCAGGTCTTCTGCTAGCATATCAGCCCAATAGAGCTCTCAGGTCTTCTGCTAGCATATCAGCCCAATAGAGCTCTCAGGTCTTTTGCTAGCATATCAGCCCAATAGAGCTCTCAGGTCTTCTGCTAGCATATCAGCCCAATAGAGCTCTCAGGTCTTCTGCTAGCATATCAGCCCAATAGAGCTCTCAGGTCTTCTGACACTGGTTTTCTCTGTGTACCACATGTACAACAGAAGAGATTTGGTGAGGCTGCATTCTCAATTTATACACCCAGATTGTGTCTCACTGCCAGTTTACATTAGGGATGCAACCTCAGCACATATGTTCATGTCAAGACTAAAAACCCATCTTTTTAATATGGCCAATGCCTTTAAATGACTAAATAATTAAATGAAGATGATAAAAACCCATCCTTTTAATATTGCATTTAAATTACAAAATAATTAAATGACGATTACATAATGATTAAAGCACTTTGAGCTGCAACGTTTGCAGGAAAAGCGCTATACAAATAAAGTTATTATAATTATTTTGCCCCAGGGAATGAGACCAGAGCTTTGCATTCCATCTCAATCACCCGCTTGGTTAAGATCGTGTCATTTACGGCGTTGTGTTTTATAGCAATGTTTGACGCAGTAAAATATTACGACATATAAACGACATATTAAGCCTATAATCAGTTTAATGGTACGGTATACGAGCAGTCCAAACCATATGAGATTAATCGACAATAACAAACATATTATAGGTGTCTCCTCTGGATTATCCATCTGCGTTCTGAGCGGCACCTCCAAGCCTTTTCCTCACGTGTGTTCAGGGTTTCGCTCGCCTCCGGACCCCCACTGACGCCACGCGCCTCCGGACCCCCACTGACGCCACGCGCCTCCGGACCCCCACTGACGCCACGCGCCTCCGGACCCCCACTGACGCCACGCGCCTCCGGACCCCCACTGACGCCACACGCCTCCGGACCCCCACTGACGCCACGCGCCTCCGGACCCCCACTGACGCCACGCGCCTCCGGACCCCCACTGACGCCACGCGCCTCCGGACCCCCACTGACGCCACGCGCCTCCGGACCCCCACTGACGCCACACGCCTCCGGACCCCCACTGACGCCACGCCTCCGGACCCCCACTGACGCCACGCGCCTCCGGACCCCCACTGACGCCACGCGCCTCCGGACCCCCACTGACGCCACACGCCTCCGGACCCCCACTGACGCCACGCCTCCGGACCCCCACTGACGCCACGCGCCTCCGGACCCCCACTGACGCCACGCGCCTCCGGACCCCCACTGACGCCACGCGCCTCCGGACCCCCACTGACGCCACACGCCTCCGGACCCCCACTGACGCCACGCCTCCGGACCCCCACTGACGCCACGCGCCTCCGGACCCCCACTGACGCCACGCGCCTCCGGACCCCCACTGACGCCACACGCCTCCGGACCCCCACTGACGCCACGCCTCCGGACCCCCACTGACGCCACGCGCCTCCGGACCCCCACTGACGCCACGCGCCTCCGGACCCCCACTGACGCCACGCCTCCGGACCCCCACTGACGCCACGCGCCTCCGGACCCCCACTGACGCCACGCGCCTCCGGACCCCCACTGACGCCACACGCCTCCGGACCCCCACTGACGCCACGCGCCTCCGGACCCCCACTGACGCCACGCGCCTCCGGACCCCCACTGACGCCACGCGCCTCCGGACCCCCACTGACGCCACACGCCTCCGGACCCCCACTGACGCCACGCCTCCGGACCCCCACTGACGCCACGCGCCTCCGGACCCCCACTGACGCCACGCGCCTCCGGACCCCCACTGACGCCACACGCCTCCGGACCCCCACTGACGCCACGCCTCCGGACCCCCACTGACGCCACGCGCCTCCGGACCCCCACTGACGCCACGCGCCTCCGGACCCCCACTGACGCCACGCGCGTCGGAGCGTATTGACTGTTTCTCCTCAGCTCTTTTTCATCTTTGTTTTTCGATTGTTACTCACCTCCTCACACGAGTGCGGCACAGGCAGGCTTCTGAAAATAGCTTCTCGCTACGTAGGCGCAGTCTTGGCCCAGGATAACGTGCGTGTACGTCGGCTTCTAACTTTCTTGGAAAATCACCCTGAAAGATTCCCAGTTGGGGGACATCAAGATGGCACCCGCCCCCCCCACCCCACCCCACCCCCCTTCACGCCTGTGGGGTTTCCGACACTGTCTAGACGCGGCACGGATAGAATAGATAGAGAATGGATTGATCGGCTTACTGTGTCCCTGTGAGGTTCAGATCTGACTAAGCCCAGGGGAACTCCCTGTATAGCTATCCATCATTCAAGCTCAGCGAAGTTCACTTTTTTAAACTACTCTAAGACATTAAGACAGGCCTTCTGGCAACTCATTGAGGGTCGTCATAAAATACAGGCCCTACTGTTCCCTCATACCGCCCTCCATTATGGGTTTTGCAGTTTGAGTTGAAAAGAAATCACTGTTCATGGAAATATAATGGCCTATTTTCCAAACCTGAATTCCACTAGGGAGCAGAGCTGTAATAACTAAGCTTGGCAGGGTTACCCTCGCGCTTTCTATTAGTGGATACGCTAGACGGAGGGTACAGGGGTGCTGGAGACTGAGTCCATAACCTTGCAGGAGACAACCAGCCCCTGAAATACTCCTTGTCCTTGATGCAATAAACAGAGAACTCCCTTTAAACAGAGTCCTTTTCTGTTACTGTCCTCGTGTCAGGTTTACGATCAGAGTGTCGACATGAATGATTTGATTTCAGAGTAAAAAAGGGCGGTTTAGGGTAGCTGAAAGAAACAGCTGGGGCTAATCTCTCTTTCCCTGCATCCCGCATCCACTGGATTCAATGGCTTGGATTCAGAGGGCTGGATTTTCTTTGGACCCCCCCCGCCCAGAAAAATAAATAAAAATAAAAACATAATCTTTACTGCCTAAAACAGACATGAATCACTCACTCACCTTATATACATACACCTTTGTATACTGTATGTACACCTTTTTTTTTCTGAGTCGGGCAGTCCCACTCATATTTTTCATTTTATTTGACAGATACAGTATAGATTATGACAGGAAGGATGGGTGAGAGAGAGGAGGGATGACATGCAGGATATGTCCCCGGCCGGAATCGAACGGGGGACCCTGCGGTTACATGATCAGCGCTTAACCCGCTACTCCACCTAAGCGCCCCTATGTACACCTTTACACAGCCTAACATTCTCATTCTCTCATTCTCTCGTCCTCTCCCTCTACACACTGTCTCTCTCTGTGTAATATTATTGTATACGTCCAATACCACCAACACAGCAGGAGCTTGAAGCAAGCAGTGAGGGTTATAAAACTGTGCCATGGCTAGGGTTGTTTTCTCAGGGTTGAAATGTCCATCCAAGCGTCCTCGCCATACCCAGTCAAATGAGAAATCCTGCATTCATGTTACCTCTCAAAAGGACGAAGGATGTCCTTCACTTGACCGTTCGACTTCAAACGTTAAAGCCCTCCAAAGACATCCGTCAAAAAGGCAGAGACTCAGAGTCATGCTTACACCCAAGCTTTGACAAAAACTTTTCAAGGCTCTTTAACTTTCAAAGCCTTTCCGTTTAAAAGCAGAATCAACACTTCACTGGCCCATTTAAGCAGGGATACGGAGTTCTAAAGCGATGCTTAAGTCGATCATTACCCTTTCCTCTGAGCTGGCTGTTTGTAGCCCGGCTCCTCTTGATCATCAATGGAGGTCAGCCGGACCTTATCTCTCTGTCCGTCATCTGGGTCCTTATTGAACCATACAGTACGATAGCTAAGAGCAATTATAGAAGAGGTCGTTTTTTCTTCTAAAAGGCTAAAAGCCCAACTACAATCATTATAGATATAATTTCAAACATTTTCTCTGATCTTAGTGATGCTTGGCCTTGAGACAGCTCTTCTCATCACTCGCGGGTCATGTAAGGTGTTTGTTTATGTGTGTTAGTATGAACACAGACTCAGATAATATCATGTAAGAGGAATGAGAACATGTATCCATCCTCCTCCAATAGCCAGTTGTTGATGTAGGTTTGTTAATGTTTTGTTAGTATGAAGTCTTAGATAATATAATGTGAGCACAATGAGAACCAAACCACATCCACGGCTAGCCCACGCGTACTGTAGATGTAAACATTATGCTACATTATGCTACTGACACCGCTGATCCCCTAGAGGGAGATCAATGTCACCCACCCAGACGAGCCAGAAACCAGATTAGAAATGGCCCCAGAACAACAAAGTGAGCAAGCTAATAAACATCTCCAGACAGCCTAATTCATCATCTGGACTGTACTGCTTTAGCTGAGAATACTCAAGCCCTACATGTTCACCTTGGAAATGTGTTTAGGCTAAAACATTTGGCACTTTGCAGCCCCCCACAAAACACAGAGCTTCTAAAGACTAAACATAGCTATGAAGCACCAAATAGCTATACATAATAATCCACATCTTTCTAATGACTTCTAATGAGATTAAATGCTGGGGAAAGAAAGAACTCCATTCCTGAGTGGAAACTGGCAGGGAGGGTACATGCATCCTGGCAGAAACAGACACAGCCAATGAGAGTTGAGAAGACAACAGACACAGCCAATGAGAGTTGAGAAGACAACAGACACAGCCAATGAGAGTTGAGAAGACAACAGACACAGCCAATGAGAGTTGAGAAGACAAACGGTCAACCCCCTAATGGGAGGGGTTATCCTGTCTCATTCCAATCACGAGGCTAGCACTAGCCATGAGGCTAGCACTATGAGGCTAGCACTATGAGGCTAGCACTATGAGGCTAGCACTATGAGGCTAGCACTATGAGGCTAGCACTATGAGGCTAGCACTATGAGGCTAGCACTATGAGGCTAGCACTATGAGGCTAGCACTATGAGGCTAGCACTATGGGGCTAGCACTATGGGGCTAGCACTATGGGGCTAGCACTATGAGGCTAACACTATGAGGTTAGCACTATGAGGCTAACACTATGAGGCTAGCACTATGAGGCTAGCACTATTAGGCTAGCACAGTAGCACTAGCAACAGAGCCTGCATAGATTGATTGTCAATGTTCATTATTTCGTGATCTTAGAATGATAAGGTTCTATCTCCGTTTAGGGCAGTTCAGAGATATTGAGTGTCAAAGTTTTTACATTCCATTATGTTTTGTGAGACGTCATACGACGAAACCTTAGTATTTTATTAATTACTAACTAAAAAATGTAAACATTTTAAAAATAACACCACACAGGCATTAATAAACACCTAATGGATCAGATTATGTAAAAAAAATCAACGTCACGAGTTCTGCCTTGTAGAATCGTTGGTGCTGAACTTTAGTTTGTTCATGCTACTAGAGTAATTGTTAGGAGTTTCTACACAGACGTACAGGTAGACGTTCCTAAACTCTTGAACTCACTAACTGCCAAACAATTCCACGACACTCGCCACCAGTGCTAGTGTTTTATGTTGTATTTACCTAGCAACTATGATTAGCTATAAAATGAAGCATCATAATTTATGCATTTTTGGTGAATAAAGTCAGCCTTGGCCCTCTAGAGCAGTGGTTCCCAACCGGGGGTACGCGGACCCCTAGGGGTACGTGAAGGGATTGCAGGGGGTACGTGGAAAGATTTGGAATTATACTTTATTTCCCTTTCCAAAAAAATAATTAAATATAGTCGTTTCATAAACCTGTTGTTAAAATGGTACGCTGCAACTTAAGTTCCTCCCCGACAGGTGAGGACTGTAACACAAGTGGTAGTCACGTCACATTTAAATCACGTTCACGATAATTTTCGCGCGCAAGTCAGCTAGGCCTGTCAGTATACGGCAAAGATGGACAGATGGTTAAAACGACCAGCTACAGTAACAGTCAGATCAGAGGCAGATCAGACGGTCAGATAATAATAAAAAAAAAAGGACCCCGCTATTATCTGGAAACATATGTTTTGTGGGGATTTACATGTACATCGGCTGATCCACCACAGCCACAGTGCTTTTTCTGCGGCGAAGTCCTGGCTAATAATTCAATGAAGCCATTGGGCTGCTTGGGCGTGTGATGAGGGTGAACCCCCAAATTAAGTGGATACACTGTATTATTCACCGGGAGGCACTCGCCAGCAAAAGGATGAGCCCCGAGTTAAGTGCAGTTATGGACGACGCAGTTAAGGTGATTAACTTCATTCAGTCCCGGCCAATGAACCACAGACTGTTTCAAACTCTTTGTCATGGCAGCGGGTCAGAGCATGAGCAGCTTCACACAGACGTTCGCTGGCTGTCTCGTGGAAAAACGCTGCTGCGGCTCTATGAATTGCGCATCGAGGTGTTTGCTTTCCTGACAGAAAACGACCTTCCTCTTGCAATCCTGTTTGAGGATGCAGTGTCGGTTGCGCAGCTGGCATATCTTGCTGATGTCTTCACTAAGCTGAATGAGCTCAACCTTTCACTTCAGGGCAAGTACTCACACATACTTAACATGTATGACAAAGTGAATGGATTTATAAAGAAGGTTAAATTATGGGAGAGGAAATGTAAGGATGGAGATGTGAGCTGTTTCCCACTGCTTGATGGCCATCTCACCACCACTGATGCTGACAGAGGTCCTGTGGTGAAAATAGTTAAAGCACATCTGTCCAAACTTGACACTGACTTCAACCAGTACTTTCATGACATTGAAACAAAGTCAGAAAAACTGGACTGGGTGAGGAACCCATTCAGAGTGAATGACAGGAGCAGCAGCAGCCTTCCTGCAAGCCTGCAGGAAAATCTGACAGACATGTCCTCTGATCGTGGGTTGAAGATGGCACATGCTGACAAGTCATTGACAGAGTGTTGGTGTGATGTTGAAAAGGAATATCCAGTGCTGGGAAAGTGTGCATTGAATGAACTTTTGCCTTTTGGATCTACATGTATGTGTGAAGTGACAGCTTTGACCCACATCAAAACCAAGCCAAGGAACAGACTGAGTGTGGAGAGCAGCCTGGTGACTGCTGTTGCCACACTGCCTCCAGAACTGTCAAAGCGTATAAAAGAGAAGCAACCTCAAGTGTCTCATTAAAGCTCAACTGATGAAAAAAAGAATTGCAACTGCTACTGGGTGAGTCAGAATATTTTTCACAATGGTGTAAATATCTATGTATTAAAGGGGAGTGGTTCAAATGATTTTCATTAATAATCAGTAGAGTTAGATAAGAAGTTTAAGTGTGTGTGTGTGTGTGTGTGTGTGTGTGTGTGTGTGTGTGTGTGTGTGTGTGTGTGTGTGTGTGTGTGTGTGTGTGTGTGTGGGTGGGTGGATGGTTGGGGGTGTGGGTGGCTGTATTGCAAGTGCAACTGACAATTGTGATGATATTCTGGTTCAATTAGCTCTTGTCCCTGAGAGGGAATTTGTGATAATCATAATGTCTTGAATGTGTTCTCTCTCTCTATATGTGTGTGTGTGTGTGTGTGTGTGTGTGTGTGTGTGTGTGTGTGTGTGTGATACGTTTTATCCTGTCTCATCTTGTCTGTTTCCTCTCCCCATCAGTCAAGACTCTGGGATGAGAAAAGGATGCCATCACTGCACCTCAGACAGAAGCCAAAGAGGAGCAGGAGAAAAGGAAAAGAAACAGATATCAAATCAAATTCATTATTATTTATTTATTTATTTTCTATTTTCAGTGAGTGTGTGGGCATGTAGGTGTACACTGTTTTTTTTTCCTGATTGAAGTGGTAACAATTAACCATTGAGGTGGCCAGGTGGCACATGTATTGGCCAATTAGCTCATGTAGTCTAATTTTGAATGGCAATGTTTTGAAATGGCAAACATGTGACTTTATGTCAGATTGTTGTGTGCAGAAAACCGTGTTCAGTGCATTTAAAAAGTGCCATTTTGAATAGCAAAATGTGTGTAAAGCAGAAAATGTGTTTTCTGGAGACATGAGAAGAGGTTTTGCTCTCTGTGTGTCAGTTTAAATAATTGTGCTATGCATGTAATTTTATTGTGTTAGAAATTGGAAAAAACTGTAATAGAACATCTGTGCGGTGGACAGATACATATAGTTAAAAGTCCCAGTGCTGTTATACTGTATATCGGCACTCATGGAATGCCTCTTGTCCAATCAAATTACTTGGTCGGAACTAACTGTTGTATAATAAATGTTATATTTGCAAGTTAGAGTTTAATTGATTTTTTGGGGAAATAATCAACACGCATGAGTGAGGGGGTACTTCTGGCATGGCAAAACAGCTCAAGGGGTACACAAGACAAAAAAGGTTGGGAACCACTGCTCTAGAGTGTTGACAATCTGTGCTTCTTTATTCACCCGTGGCACTAAATGAGCTAAGCCAAAGGCATAACCTGAGGGCAAGCACAAGCACGGTAAGAAATGTCTTGTAACTTCAGAAGACTTTCCAGGTGAACTGTGATTCACCAGACACACTAGGGAGAAGTTGAACTGGCTTAGTTAGTCTTCATCCATATTTTCCCCTCCTTCTACCCTTTACACAGTAGTACTGTTGACTGGCTGTTAGATCCATGACAAACACAGAGAAAGGATAGGGGGATAAGTGAGTGGCCTCCAAATCTTAAAGTTGAATTCATGTCAGAGACGTATTGCGTACACAACAATATCGACAAAAAGCAAAAAGCTCTGCATTATTTACCACAAGTGCTGACATGATGTTTCTTTTCCCAGACATCAATTTAGTGTTTTGCTCAATGTTCACATGTAGAAAGTGAGCTTGGCCATAATACACAGCAGGCCTACGCCTAGCGTAGCTCTCTCTTCTCATGTCTCAATTTGCTCCTCTCCCTCTTCCTTAATTCTCTCTCTCTCTCTCTCTCTCTCTCTCTCTCTCTCTCTCTCTCTCTCTCTCTCTCTCTCTCTCTCTCTCTCTCTCTCTCTCTCTCTCTCTCTCTCTCTCTCTCTCTCTCTCTCTCTCTCTCTCTCTCTCTCTCTCTCTCTCTCTCTCACTATACTTCTCTTTCCTCCTTGCCATGCCTGTCATGTCTCTCCCTTTGTCTGTCTTCTATCTCCCTGCTCTCTCTCTCCATCTCACCCTCTCTCTCCCCCCTCTCCATCCCTACCTACCTCCCTCTCCCTCTCTTCTCTCTCACTTTCTCTTCTCCCCTCCTCTTGCTCTCTCTCTCCCCCCTCTCCCTCCCTCTCTCTCCCTCTCTCTCTCTCCTCCTCTCGCTCTCTCTCTCTCCCCTCCCTCCCTCTCTCCCTCTCTCTCTCTCCCCTCCCTCCCTCTCCCTCCCTCTCTCTCCCTCTCTCTCTCTCTTTGGCTCGGTATACAGGGAGCCATTCACTTATGTAACTACAACCAATTAAGGCTGTTAGAGGTTCTGCCCTTGGCACTGCGGTCACCCTGCGGTCACGCTCCTGGGGCGCGGTCACCCTTCCACCCTGCCGTGCTGCGTCCGTAACCGACGCTGGCTTGTGATCCAGTTCCCCCAGCTGAGGCGGCCAGGCAGCTCTGGGGTTGCAGCCCTGACCTCACCGCTTAGGTTAGGATACAACATCACAGAAACACAGAGAAAATACCCCACACAGACAGAAGCCCAGGACGTAAGAAACAGGAAGAAAAAGCACTTATGAGTTCTCCTCCCTGTGCTAATTTGAATCCGCTGGGTTAGTGCAAATCATTGTGTCACCAAGAAACATCTGCAAGAAACATCTCATGATGGGTAGAGGCAAAGAGCTCTCCCAAGACCTTTGCAACAAGATTGTTGAGCAGCATAGGAATGTCACTAGTTACCGACGGATTTCTCAACTCAAATGTTCCTATAAGCACCATCGGGGCCGTTATCCACAAGTGGAAGGAACATCACTCAACCATCAATCGGCCATGCACAGAAGCTCAAAGTTAGTCAGAAGGGCAGCCCAAGAGCCAAGGATCACTTCAGCAGAGCTCCAGAAAGACCTGGAAGCAACGAGTACAGTTGTCACAAAGAAAACAATAGGCAATGCACTCCACCGCCACGGTCTCCATTCGCGATCACCCCAGAAGACTCCATTACTGAAGAAAAGGCATGTTGAAGCTCGTATGACGTTTGCCACAGAACATTTGGAGAAGTCTGTAGATTACTGGGAGAATTTAGTCTGGTTAGACGAGACACAAATCGAACTTTTCAGCAACAATACAACGTGCCATGTTTGGAGGAGAAATGGCTCTGCATATGATCCTAAAGATACCACACCTACAGAGAAGTTCAGAGGTGGAAGCATCATGGTACGGGGCTCTTTCTCTTCACATGATACTGGTGGAATCCACATTATCGAAGGGAAGATGAATAAATGGAGCCATATCCTGGGAGATTCTTGAGAAGGATCTGTTGCCATCAACCAGGATGATGAGGATGAGACTGTTCCAGCAGCACAACGATACTGCGAAGGAGACTCAATTGGTTTAAGAGGAAGAAAATAAAGGTGTTGGACTGTGCCCAGTCAATCTGAGATTCAATTGAGATGTGTGGAAGGAACTGAAGATCAAGATTCACCAGCAGGCCCCCGGGAATCTTCATTTAAAGACTGTCTGTGTTGAAGAATGGGCCAAAGTCCCACCTGATCACTGTGAGAGATTAGTTCTTTCGTATAGGAAGCGTCTTGAAGCTGCCTTTGGAAACAAAGCTGCCATTGGAAACACATAAGCCTTTTTTAGTCACAATATAATTAGTGTTACCATTTCTTTAGCTATGTAGTTTTATTGAGTTATTACCAATGTCTGGTCTAAACATCATGTGAATAGCTGATGGAAATATGTTGAATGAAAAAATTGTTGATGTGTTGAATACTTATATCTCCCACTGTACATACTGTACTGACTACCAAGGTGGTATACCCAGCGCAGTAGGATTTGTCAAATATTCGGTGCATATACAGTATGTAGAGTATCTCTATGTATCGCTGTATGCAATGCATCACAATAGTATCATAGCATTACCAACGTATCGTGATAAGTATTGTGCCGATACCCAGCCCTAGAGGGTGGGGGGGTGAGTTCAATAGGTCTTAAAGGTCAGCGAGTGTGAGTGAAAGTGAGTAAAAAAGAGAGCCAATTAAGTTCAGTCCCAGGCTTAAGGGGGATGTAAAGTGGGTAGCATGCATTTGCTTATCATTCTCATAACGTATACGCTAGGATTCCCAGAAACAGAGATGAGGATGTTAGTCCGATGGTTACCGAGTGGAGCCTCTTATCAATTAATGAACAGCAGCTCCGTCCCTCTGTGTACACAAGCTCTCGCTGACGGGAGTTGGAATAAGACCTCTATCTGCGTTGCTGCAGGGTCGTATTAGTGCGTTAGCGCTGGCGGTGTGACAGGCTCCTAGCTGGGCTAAGATCTGACAGAAGGCCCCTTATGTTTAGGTGTACCTGAGGACGATTTAGCTCAGGCTAAATAAGTACTGTATTACTGAGGTGTCTAAATACCTCAATACTCCATGAATATACACCGATTACATTTAGCGTTTACCGTTGCTTTTCCTGGAACTGCTCGATAAATATTTTGTGTCGAAGGTCGAGTGTTTTCCCTAAAAACAAACAAAAACCAAAAATTGTCCTTAGTCCACCTCCTTTTAGTGATATGTCTGCCCACGCATACCCGGGATGGGTGGAGGCTTTATATAACTGTAACACTCTGAGAGAGACAAACACGCACAACACAAGCCAGAGGAATATGGCTACAAAGCAAAGCAGCGCCGGCATCTTCAGCATGAACTGAATATAAAGACAGCCATGAATCACTCTGTGTCTGGGAGAGGAGGCTGACATTCAGGATAACACAATAGATGTCAGATAGATGTCAGACAGATGTCAGGTCTGAGAGCCCAGAGGTTCTGGCTCCATTCAATCAATTACTCTTTTTCACGTCTCATTTCTTCTGAGTGAAAGGCCATTTTAGATCATGCTCATAATGGTCTTTCAATAATGAAACGTGACTCCAATGATATGAATGATGTCCTATGATATATGACTTAATAATTAGGAAGCTGTGCAAGCAAAAAAATCTAGAAACCAATGAGGGGTTTCCAGAGGGTGGATCGATAGATAAAATAGTGTTTTAACTTGATCAATGAAGTACAATACATGGAGGCTTCCAGTGCAGATCTAGTGCAGATCTAGTAATCTGTAATACATTCTAGACTACATAAGGGAATTCTTTGATCCAGCAAATCTCATCTGAAACCCCCTCCCACGTTGAAGGAATTGTATTCCCTCGTTACCTCTGACAATTTGAAATGGGGTTAGGGGTGGAGGGGTGGAGGGGGGTGTCCTTTGTATTACCATTTCAGTCCCAATCAATTCGCCACGGTGTGTGCTCTAATTCCCTCGCAGCGGTTCTAATCCAATTTGTCGGAGCGCCGGTTCACGGCGGCCTAATCCCAGACTAACAAAGGAGCGTCTTCGACCCTCCAGAGGGTTTCTGTTCTAATCACAACAATCGCCGTGTTTTCTCATTGTGACCCCCCATAAGCCTTTTCATCAAAGAACCGTGTTTCTCTCTCCACGAGCCTGGCAGCGCGTTAAAACAGTTGGTTTGATCGGAGGCGCTACCTGCCTGCCATCAATTCAATCGACCCAACGGACCCACGTTGCGATTCGCCCTGCAAACTTCTTTGATAAAGAAAGATTAGTATCGTGCTCGGTGAGCAGAGGGTGCTGTGACACAGAGACGGCCATTTCCCACATGGAAATGAATAGAATAATTTAATGTTATCGAATGAATATTATTGTAGGCCGACTGAATACCAATTGCGTCTCCGAGCCCTAGATTTCGGTGGCTTTCAACACTTCAATTCAAACGAAGGGCTTAATTACTGACTCTGATATGATCATAATCTGCATACGGTCCTTTGTTCATGAGTCTGCACACCAGTCACACTAATGGAATGATAAGGACTGCAACAGCCTCATAAAAACCCTCCCAACACAGTTTAGTATGCAATCATCAGATTGCGGGCAACGTAATTAAATCCTCTAGCCATTACACTACACAGTATCGGTCCTAAGATAATACCAACTCGCTGAGAAACAAATGATAATCAGCTAATGAATATAGCCCAACCAATCCCTGATGGAAGTGAAAGAATGAAAAAGTCTGCCCTTGAACTGGAAGTTTCTCGCCACAAATATATTCACAGTCTCAACGGTGTTGGGACTAAATTATGTGCTGCTGCCTGCTTCTAATGGTAATCGCCTCTGTGGTCTTGGCGGGGGGACAAACACAGAGAATATAATTGAGTTAGGTATCATCATGATTAGGTGATTTGAACTATTCCACTTCAGTTCACCCATCATCACAGAATGAATAATGAATGATATGAGGGGATTCAATAAAAGGAATATTGAGGGTTCTAGAATATTGAGGGTTCTAGAACTGGTGTGTAAATCCATGGGTTTATGGATTTGGTTTAAACATGGTTTATAATATTAATAATAATAACTTTATTTGTATAGCGCTTTTTCTGCAAACGTTGCAGCTCAATGTGCTTTAATCATTATATAATCTTAATTTAATTATTTTGTAATTTAAAGGCAATATTAAAAAGATGGGTTTTTAGTCTTGACTTGAACATATTTTGCTGAGGTTGCATCCCTAATGTAAACTGGCAGTGAGACACAATCTGGGTGTATAACATGAGAATGCAGCCTCACCAAATCTCTTATGTTGGACATGTGGTACACAGAGAAAACCAGTGTCAGAAGACCTGAGAGCTCTACTGGGCTGATATGCTAGCTACAGGTCTTTCAAATATTCTGGTGCTATGCCAGTGAGAGCTTTGTGTTTATCCCTTTAAATATATATATTGTAACACAACATGCACACAATATCCTGAGTATGGTTATAGACAAAATTATTATTATTATAGACAAACTTCTTTCACAGACGAAGCATTAGAGAAACCATATTGTGACTGTACAAGATGAGTGCAAAGACGAGAGGTTGAACGGCCTCATATCTGGACGCACGAAAACCTCACAAACCAACGGAAATCATTTACTTCCCATTCCGTGAGTTCTGTCTGAGTAAAAATCTGTTCTGTTAACCTGAAGTTACATTTCTGAATTGGAATTGCTGAATTGGCCGCATCTGTATCTGTATCCCCAGCCTCCATTCTCAACTGAGTTATTTTGGAAGGACCTGGGCCAAGTTTTCTAAGTGAAAACACCCAGGAGTGGGACAAGACCATTAGCTTCAGGAAGAGAGGGCAAGATGGAGCTCTGCCCTTGTGCTGAGGACACGACTGCCTTCCCCGGATGCAAACACACATAATAAACACACAGCTCCATAAGTCACAGAGGCTGAGTGCTGCCAGGGGCGGCTCGCTTATGCAAAGTGTCTGATCAGATCATTGGATCTTTTGAGCAGAGCGCCTATATCTGTCAGTCACCTTTGAACCTCCGTTTCTGAATCCAAAGAGATAAGGACGAATGAAAGATAGCAGTGGACAGCAGAGCAGCCCATTCTACCCATACAGACACCCCAGACTGCTGATCTAATGCAGGACAAGGATATTAAGTTAATTAATCTGATGTGGCACTTGTCTGAGAATTGTGCAGAATAAATGAATATACTGTTTAATAATGTAGTGCTCCAGTGCTCTAAATGCATAGACAACCAGCACATAGCTGTCATCTCGAATACATCTCCAATACATCTCCAATACACCTCAAATACATCTCCAATACATCTCCAATACACCTCAAATACATCTCCAATACATCTCCAATACATCTCAAATACATCTCCAATACATCTCCAATACGGCTCAAATACACAGTCAAATATCTTGTCTGAAAGTAATACACTAACTATTTTAGTATTTAGTAATACACTAGTATTTGCCAAAAAGCGACATACCATTTTGACAGTGACCATCTTTCTGTGATATCATATAGCACCATTTTTGAGAGGTATTTTCATGAATAGCACACTTTGTCTGAATCACACTTTGTCTGAATCACCTAATCAAATCTGACAACGAGACAACCTTGTGGTCTGGGAACCTTTAACACGGTCAAACGCTCAGATGAACGTGCCACGTCCTCCGCTGTCACTCCCTCCCTCAGAAGATTACTAGAAAACCACCTCTCTCAATAGCTCTAATTCAATCAGCCAGCGTTGATGCCGTTGTGCTAATCGTGTGTGACAGATTCAGCCACAGTGCAGCTCCAATGACAGTCAGTGGCAAAACAAACTCTCGCCTACAATTCTAATGACCTCGCGGTTTGCAGGTTTGATTCTAAAGAGATGTGACACATCATCAGCATGAATATATGGCGATGTAGTATAGTACAGTATAGAGGTGGATGTTCCTTTTAGCTGTAGGTGCTTTTTCTTTAACCAAGATAAATACAACACAACCATTTCTGAACATTAGGAAAATTAGGTGAGGGGTTCAGTTTAGGCTCCTAACTTGCCGACCTTGCCGACCTAATTATAACGTATAATTATGATTATTATTAAAGTGATGGCTCACCCAAATGATCATATTTGAAACACATTTTGGTAATGTTGAATTATCCCTTTTAATGACAGCTCCAAATTGGTGGGGGGAAAAAGATGATTGCCGGTCGCTCATGCGTGTCACAACATTAATTTCAGGAGACCTTGATGCAATTATGTATCAATTAATTACTTAATTAGCTTCAATATTTCAACCTTTGTTCATCCAAGGAAACGTTACCATCCCTCATTCTGAATGATGACCGGGGCAGAGGTCACGCAGAGGTCATGCAGAGGTCATGCAGAGGTCATCCAACGTTATGCAGTGTTATGCAACACAGACAAAAAAAGCTAGTCGTGTTCATATTGAAAGTAGGTATCTTCGGGAGCTAGATCTGCCATCTCACTGTATGATATGCAGTAACAGCTTTTGATATGGTATTCTTTATGATTTCCTTTTCTCTACTAAGGTTTATTCACTAGCCCTTGAGACATGGAAGGCGGTGTTTTAAATTCCTACTGTGAAAACACAGAGATGTCTTATATAACTTATATAACGCTGAGCACGCTGGCAGGTGAGTTACTGCCTGGGCTTGACGGGAACAATGTTTATAGACAGAGGGGCCGTGGCAGGGACAGGAGCCCCCGCGCTGCAGAGAGGGGGGGGGGGGGGGTGTCTGCAGAGGGGGGGGGTGTCTGCAGAGGGGGGGGGTGTCTGCAGAGGGGGGGGGTGTCTGCAGAGGGGGGGGGTGTCTGCAGAGGGGGGGGGGGTGTCTGCAGAGGGGGGGGGGTGTCTGCAGAGAGGGGGGGTGTCTGCAGAGGGGGGTGGGGGGTGTCTGCAGAGGGGGGGGGTGTCTGCAGAGAGGGGGGGTGTCTGCAGAGGGGGGGGGGGTGTCTGCAGAGAGGGGGGGTGTCTGCAGAGAGGGGGGGTGTCTGCAGAGGGGGGGGGGTGTCTGCAGAGAGGGGGGGTGTCTGCAGAGAGGGGGGGTGTCTGCAGAGAGGGGGGGTGTCTGCAGAGGGGGGGGGGGTGTCTGCAGAGAGGGGGGGGTGTCTGCAGAGGAGGGGGGGGTGTCTGCAGAGGGGGGGGGGTGTCTGCAGAGAGGGGGGGTGTCTGCAGAGGGGGGGGGGTGTCTGCAGAGGGGGGGGGGTGTCTGCAGAGGGGGGGGTGTCTGCAGAGGGGGGGGTGTCTGCAGAGGGGGGGGGGGGTGTCTGCAGAGGGGGGGGTGTCTGCAGAGGGGGGGGGGGTGTCTGCAGAGGGGGGGGGGTGTCTGCAGAGGGGGGGGGAGGTGTCTGCAGAGGGGGGGGGTGTCTGCAGAGGGGGGGGGTGTCTGCAGAGGGGGGAGGGTGTCTGCAGAGGGGGGGGGGTGTCTGCAGAGGGGGGGGGTGTCTGCAGAGGGGGGGTGTCTGCAGAGGGGGGGGGGTGTCTGCAGAGGGGGGGGGGGTGTCTGCAGAGGGGGGGGGGGTGTCTGCAGAGGGGGGGGGTGACTGCGACAGGGTCACAACACAGTCAGACAGGGTCACAACACAGTCAGAGTTTATTTAATCTGGGTCACGTTTCACATATCCTCTTTCAGGCTTTCTCTCAATGGAGTGTGAGCGTGTGTGTGTGTGTGTGTGTGTGTGTGTGTGTGTATCCACAGGGTGATATGTATCTGCGTTTATCTATGTGTGTGCGTGTGTGTGTGTGTATGTGTATCCACAGAGTGATATGCATCTGGGTTTGTCTATGTCCGTGTGTGTGTGTGTGTGTGTGTGTGTGTGTGTGTGTGAGTGAGTGCCCACACACAAGTGATACTGCTTTCAGCACCTAAAACGATCTGATATCCCACAACAATAATTGTGTGTTATTCTGTTCAATTGAAGTGGCTGACCTTGACTGCTGTTCAATTACCAAGGAGAGGCAGACCAGCGTCAGAGGCAGACCCAGCCACACCAGACGGTTAGATAAGACTCTGGGGCGGCCGTCTTCTCACTAAGAACCATATAACAACGTCTCTAGCTGAACCCCAGTCAATAACTGAGACACGGTCTAACAACAATTGTTGTTTTTTTCAGTGAGCTTTTCAGTGAGCTCCCCTTTCAGTGAACCCTCCTTCCTTCCCCTCTCTCTCGCTCTCTCTTTCTCCCTTCCTCTCCTCCTCCTCCTCCTCCGCTTCTACCTCTGAGCCTGTCAGAACATCTGGGGCCCAGATGATGACAGTCCGACCCAATCAGCCGGCAGCTCTAGCCCAGGGCCCGGGGTCAGAGGTCAGGAGTGTGTCTCTCTGCTGGTACTCAGAACGTCATCATAGGGACTGTAAGATGATGTGGGAAACACACTGAACTCACAGGGAAGCACAGGAGGGGAGAGCAGCCATATCTGTGACCACGTTTGAAGTCGACTTCTTGCTGGATTCTGAAGCGTACCACGTGAGAAGATGTCCGACCCTCGAGGGAGAACATCCGTCATTCCTCAGTAAACATGCGGAGGATGTAGGATCTCCTGTATTATAGTAACACCATTATCATCTCATCTCCTGCACAGAGCTCAGCTACAGATAGGAGGAGGCCACTGTTCAGCAAACAAACAGGGACGTCCATTTATAATACGACGCCGAGCGTGAAACCGAGGTGGAACAGAACCAGGCGGAGATCTGAGACGAATAATTAACAGTTCTGTAGCAGGTGAGGAACAATGGAGGGTGTTGACTAAAGCACGGCGGAGTGAGGCTCACAGGGAGAGGGTGAGAGAAGCCTTGCGCCTCAGTACTCCAGCAATGCGATTGGCCATGATGTGTAATTTTGCGGTTGAGAGAGCAGTGTAAATGGAAACACATATCTGCACACAGACCGGCTACCGTACAATGTCCGCACGATAGTAAATCTAATTAAAGTGAACAATAATTATCTTTTGATCATTTAGTAGCTGCACTAATCATCCGTATCACGGTTGATAATTGACTAGGAGAGACAGACTGGCCGAGCTACAGACTACTGCCTCTGTTATACAAAGAGAGATGGTGATGGACTGGTTGACTAACTGACAGACAGACTGAATTAATGAGTTGTTGGCAGGCTTCCACCGTGTGTTGGGGACGGATAATTCAGTTAATTAGTCAGCTCTGGTTGTGTTAGTATATGCTATTGTTTGATATTCTGATTAGAGCTGATTTCTACCACCACTACTAGATGGCATCTAGGCTGTACAGTACAGTACACACAGACCCAACACACACAGGGCTTGAACACTCTCTAAATTCACCAGAACCAGTCTGTTATGTGGGCTGTAATTGTTTTGACATTCAAGCTGTTATTAAGAGCTTTGACCTACAACAGCAAAAACCATTTAAATATGGATAGTAGTCACTATGTAGTCACACTTTGCGATGATGAAAAAAAAGAACATTTTGGAGATTAAATAAAATAGTAGTGTAGAAGTGTATTCTACTCAGAGATGATTCATTTGCATTTGTTAGCAGAAGTGATTCAACCTGATTTCAAGAATTGAATCAGTGCTTCAACTAGACGTTACTTAATGAGTGAATTCTCTGTTAGTCAGTCTCTGTTAGTCAGTTTGTGACAGGAGAGTGTATGAGACAATTACATCAGTCACAAATGACGTGCATGCGAATGCCTATGAGGGACCGTACATCTACATTAAAACCGATAAGGACAGGCGAGCGAAAACAACAAAATGACAGATGAATGCAGGAGATATGAGATAGGCAGGATGATGAGATAGGCAGGACTTCCAATCGGTTTGCTTGGTGGGGTGCATTTCAAGTAGAAACCGTTCTTAAATTAGCTCGCAGGCGCAACACACAAATAATATGGATGTCAGAATTAATTAGAACGTAAACCTTCATTATTTTTGCAATGCTACACGTGTAGCCTGGGGCAGGTGTTAGCCATTCTTGGATGCCACATTCAAGAGTGATTCATTTAATTTAATAACCAACTTGAACCCTAGGTAAGAAGATATTACACTTCCTGTATCTATCATGGAGAAAACTACATCTCTTTCCATTGAGGCAGAAAGACCATACCTCATCTCCCTCCTACTCTCTCTCTCTCTCTCTCTCTCTCTCTCTCTCTCTCTCTCTCTCTCTCTCTCTCTCTCTCTCTCTCTCTCTCTCTCTCTCTCTCTCTCTCTCTCTCTCTCTCTCTCTCTCTCTCTCTCTCTCTCTCTCTCTCTCTCTCTCTCTCTCTCTCTCCTCCCTCTCTCTCTCTCTCTCTCTCTCTCCCTCTCACTTTCAGATGAGTTCTGCATCATCAGTTTACCTCATCCACCCATAAACCAGCAGGATTATGCTGTTGTGTGGCGTAGCTGGAGTCTGGGCCACCTCACGGGATAGCAGCGCTGAGATGAAGAGAGGGAGACAGAGAGACAGGGAGGCAGGGAGACAGGGAGACAGAGAGGGAGACAGAGAGGCAGGGAGACAGAGAGACAGGGAGAGAGAGAGACAGGGAGACAGGGAGACAGAGAGACAGAGAGGCAGGGAGACAGAGAGACAGGGAGAGAGAGAGACAGGGAGACAGGGAGGCAGGGAGACAGAGAGAGAGGGAGAGAGGGAGACAGGGAGAGAGGGAGAGAGGGAGACAGGGAGAGAGGGAGAGAGGGAGACAGGGAGGCAGGGAGACAGGGAGGCAGGGAGACAGAGAGACAGGGAGACAGGGAGAGAGGGAGAGAGGGAGACAGGGAGAGAGAGAGAGAGAGAGACAGGGAGACAGAGAGACAGGGAGGCAGGGAGACAGAGAGGGAGACAGAGAGGCAGGGAGACAGAGAGACAAGGAGAGAGAGAGACAGGGAGACAGGGAGACAGGGAGGCAGGGAGACAGAGAGACAGGGAGACAGGGAGAGAGGGAGAGAGGGAGACAGAGAGACAGGGAGAGAGAGAGACAGGGAGAGAGAGAGACAGGGAGAGAGAGAGACAGGGAGACAGAGAGACAGGGAGACAGAGAGACAGGGAGAGAGAGAGACCGGGAGACAGAGAGACAGGGAGCCAGGGAGACAGAGAGACAGGGAGACAGAGAGACAGGGAGGCAGGGAGACAGAGAGACAGGGAGACAGAGAGACAGGGAGACAGAGAGACAGGGAGAGAGAGAGACAGAGAGACAGAGAGACAGGGAGACAGGGAGGCAGGGAGACAGAGAGACAGGGAGGCAGGGAGACAGGGAGAGAGGGAGACAGAGAGGCAGGGAGACAGAGAGACAGAGAGACAGAGAGACAGAGAGACAGGGAGACAGGGAGACAGAGAGACAGAGAGACAGAGAGACAGGGAGACAGGGAGACAGGGACACAGGGAGAGAGGGAGACAGGGAGACAGAGAGACAGGGAGACAGGGAGAGAGGGAGACAGGGAGACAGGGAGGCAGGGAGAGAGGGAGAGAGGGAGACAGAGAGACAGGGAGGCAGGGAGACAGGGAGGCAGGGAGACAGGGAGACAGGGAGACAGAGAGACAGGGAGGCAGGGAGACAGAGAGGCAGGGAGACAGAGAGACAGGGAGAGAGAGAGACAGGGAGACAGGGAGGCAGGGAGACAGAGAGACAGGGAGAGAGAGAGACAGGGAGACAGGGAGGCAGGGAGACAGAGAGACAGGGAGGCAGGGAGACAGGGAGGCAGGGAGAGAGGGAGACAGAGAGACAGGGAGGCAGGGAGACAGGGAGGCAGGGAGACAGGGAGACAGGGAGACAGGGAGACAGAGAGGCAGGGAGACAGAGAGACAGGGAGAGAGAGAGACAGGGAGACAGGGAGGCAGGGAGACAGAGAGACAGGGAGAGAGAGAGACAGGGAGACAGGGAGGCAGAGAGACAGGGAGAGAGAGAGACAGGGAGACAGGGAGGCAGGGAGACAGAGAGGCAGGGAGACAGAGAGACAGAGAGAGAGACAGGGAGGCAGGGAGAGAGGGAGGCAGGGAGAGAGGGAGACAGGGAGAGAGGGAGAGAGAGAGACAGGGAGACAGGGAGACAGGGAGAGAGGGAGACAGAGAGACAGGGAGACAGGGAGAGAGGGAGACAGAGAGACAGGGAGACAGGGAGAGAGGGAGACAGAGAGACAGGGAGACAGGGAGACAGGGAGGCAGGGAGACAGAGAGACAGGGAGAGAGAGAGACAGGGAGACAGGGAGACAGGGAGAGAGGGAGACAGAGAGACAGGGAGACAGGGAGAGAGGGAGACAGAGAGACAGGGAGACAGGGAGACAGGGAGACAGGGAGACAGGGAGACAGGGAGGCAGGGAGACAGAGAGACAGGGAGAGAGAGAGACAGGGAGACAGGGAGGCAGGGAGACAGAGAGACAGGGAGACAGGGAGGCAGGGAGACAGGGAGGCAGGGAGACAGAGAGACAGAGAGACAGAGAGACAGGGAGACAGAGAGACAGGGAGACAGAGAGACAGGGAGAGAGGGAGGCAGGGAGACAGGGAGACAGGGAGACAGAGAGACAGGGAGAGAGGGAGGCAGGGAGACAGGGAGAGAGGGAGACAGGGAGACAGGGAGACAGGGAGACAGAGAGACAGGGAGACAGGGAGACAGAGAGACAGGGAGAGAGGGAGACAGGGAGAGAGGGAGACAGGGAGACAGGGAGATGCTCATAACAAGAATGCCTGATATACCCGCGGGAGAGGCACAGAGGAGAGAGAGGAGAGAGGAGAAAGAGAGGCAGAGAGGAAGAGAGAGGAGAGAGAGGGGAAAGAGAGGCAGAGAGGAGAGAGGAGAAAGGACAGAGGGGAAAGAGAGCCAGAGAGGAGAGAGGAGAGGGGGAGGTAGAGAGGAGAGAGAGGATAAAGGAGAGAGAGGGGAAAGAGAGGAAGAGAGGAGAGAGGAGAGGGGGAGGAAGAGAGGAGAGAGAGGGGAAAGGAGAGAGAGGGGAAAGAGAGGAAGAGAGGAGAGTGAGGGGAAAGAGAGGCAGAGAGGAGAGAGGAGAGGGGGAGGAAGAGAGGAGGCAGAGAGGAGAGAGAGAGAGGGAAAGAGAGGCAGAGAGGAGAAAGGAGAGAGAGTGGAGAGAGGAAGAGAGAGAGGGGGAGGAAGAGGAGAGAGAGGGGAAAGAGAGGAGAGAGAGGAGAAAGGAGAGAGAGGGGAAAGAGAGGCAGAGAGAGGGGGGGAGGAAGAGAGGAGAGAGAGGGAAAGAGAGGCAGAGAGGAGAGAGGAGAGAGAGAGGGGAAAGAGAGGGAGAGAGGAGAGAGAGAGAGAGGGGGGGGAGGAAGAGAGAGAGAGAGAGAGAGAGAGAGGAGAGAGAGAGAGGGGGGAGGAAGAGAGGAGAGAGAGGAGAAGGAGAGGAAGAGAGAGGAGAGAGAGGGGAAAGAGAGGCAGAGGGGAGAGAGAGGAGAAAGGAGAGAGAGAGGGAAGAGACGAGAGAGCCGCAGGGCTGTTAGGGACAGTGAGGGACAGTGAGGGACCCCGTGTCGTAATTCTGTCTGACAGCAGATAGCGTCGCTGGGGACTCCTAGCCACCGCCAGGGATTACCAGAAGATGTCTCTCTGCTGTGACAGGCTAGGTGACCGAACCAGCCAATAAAGTGCCCCGATGGATTAAGATGGTCTTGAGGGAATGATTTCAGTCAGTATTTTTGGTCCTACAGTTTGTTTTCTTTCAGCTTCATGAATCGGTTTCTGAGAAGCCTCATTGGTGCAGTTTTACAGCTGCTCTCGACCGGGGGACGGCCTAGTGTCGTTGGCAGGGCTCCCTAACCACAAGCATCCCCAGATCATCTCAGTAATGTCAGCAGGGAGCCAGCTTCCCTAAGACCAGCTTCCCTAAAAGACTCCATATGCTTTACTTGCACCACTGATCCTAAAGCATTAGAGATGTTTTCACTCAGGCCAACCACAGGGTTGGACTCAAATTACAGCTTACGTCTGCTGAAGATGGACCGCTCTGATTGGATAACTCGGTTAGACAAGCTCACCTACAGCAGGGAACATACTGTACTCGCCTCGATGGTGCAGAAGCAGCAGACTGTATGAGGGAGGGGATATTATTCAGGTAATTGCAATACTCAGAAATATCCCATGTTCATGATTAGGTCCTTTGATCCCAGTGAACATGGATATGGAGGATATGAAGGCGGGTGTTATTAACATGTTGCAGCTGTTTTAGATTGCATGAGACACTCGCTCTGCTGCATAGAGTGGAACATACAGTACCATGTCGTTCTATCGAACCCTGAAATGGATTTCCAATGGAAAATATCATCCATGGGACGATCAACGTACAGCATCACATTGCAAATAGACCGAAACTATTGAAAACGCCCTGATGTTCCTTGGCAGCGAGGTCGATGTGGACCGTGTCTTTGCCTCCAGGGCTTCATGCCTACCCTGCCTGGGTCCGTGCAATGACCTTTGACACCACAGAACCTAAATGATCGATGCTCATTCAGCTGGCACGCACATCATGATGAAAGCTGCTGGGATGTTGTTAACTTCAAACTGACACGGTGGACTGATTAGACTGATTAGAGCGACCCCGAGGTGACTCCATCTCACTAATTGGAGGACGGAAAGCAGGTTAATTGTGAATTCTACCGCTTGCAATCAGAATGAATGCAAATCATATGCTTTTTATTTATTGATTTTACAGGTGACCTTTTGTAAATCAACTAAACTCGCTTAGCAGGAGGAGTTCTGACGCACAAGGGTACTGATGCTCAATGCAAAATACTGCAAAACTATGTGCGTGCGTCCTCCAGTGGTGAACCAGGAACGTGAGTCTGAATCAGCAGCCTGTTGTACTGATGGATATGATCGAGATGATGGATATGATGGATATGATGGATATGATGGAGATGATGGAGATGATGGATATGATGGATATGATGGATATGATGGATATGATGGATATGACAGATGCTGTCAGGAGCTCACAGACGGGTCGCTGCTGGTCTGGGAAAGAGCCACGACCAGCGCGCTCTGGTTCCACCTGCAACCTCTACCCCAGGGCACAGGAAGGGACGATGGAGGGACGATGGAGGGACGATGGAGGGACGATGGAGGGACGATGGAGGGACGATGGAGGAACGATGGAGGGACGATGGAGGAACGATGGAGGAACGATGGAGGAACGATGGAGGAACGATGGAGGAACGATGGAGGAACGATGGAGGAACGATGGAGGAACGATGGAGGAACGATGGAGGAACGATGGAGGAACGATGGAGGAACGATGGAGGAACGATGGAGGGACGATGGAGGAACGATGGAGGAACGATGGAGGAACGATGGAGGAACGATGGAGGAACGATGGAGGAACGATGGAGGAACGATGGAGGAACGATGGAGGAACGATGGAGGAACGATGGAGGGACGATGGAGGAACGATGGAGGAACGATGGAGGAACGATGGAGGAACGATGGAGGGACGATGGAGGGACGATGGAGGAACGATGGAGGGACGATGGAGGAACGATGGAGGGACGATGGAGGAACGATGGAGGAACGATGGAGGGACGATGGAGGGACGATGGAGGGACGATGGAGGAACGATGGAGGAACGATGGAGGGACGATGGAGGAACGATGGAGGAACGATGGAGGAACGATGGAGGGACGATGGAGGAACGATGGAGGAACGATGGAGGAACGATGGAGGAACGATGGAGGAACGATGGAGGAACGATGGAGGAACGATGGAGGGACGATGGAGGAACGATGGAGGGACGATGGAGGAACGATGGAGGAACGATGGAGGAACGATGGAGGAACGATGGAGGAACGATGGAGGAACGATGGAGGAACGATGGAGGAACGATGGAGGAACGATGGAGGAACGATGGAGGAACGATGGAGGAACGATGGAGGAACGATGGAGGGACGATGGAGGAACGATGGAGGGACGATGGAGGGACGATGGAGGAACGATGGAGGGACGATGGAGGAACGATGGAGGGACGATGGAGGAACGATGGAGGAACGATGGAGGAACGATGGAGGAACGATGGAGGAACGATGGAGGGACGATGGAGGAACGATGGAGGAACGATGGAGGAACGATGGAGGAACGATGGAGGAACGATGGAGGAACGATGGAGGAACGATGGAGGAACGATGGAGGGACGATGGAGGAACGATGGAGGAACGATGGAGGGACGATGGAGGAACGATGGAGGGACGATGGAGGAACGATGGAGGAACGATGGAGGAACGATGGAGGAACGATGGAGGGACGATGGAGGGACGATGGAGGAACGATGGAGGAACGATGGAGGAACGATGGAGGAACGATGGAGGAACGATGGAGGAACGATGGAGGGACGATGGAGGAACGATGGAGGGACGATGGAGGAACGATGGAGGAACGATGGAGGAACGATGGAGGAACGATGGAGGGACGATGGAGGGACGATGGAGGAACGATGGAGGAACGATGGAGGAACGATGGAGGAACGATGGAGGAACGATGGAGGAACGATGGAGGAACGATGGAGGAACGATGGAGGAACGATGGAGGAACGATGGAGGAACGATGGAGGAACGATGGAGGAACGATGGAGGAACGATGGAGGAACGATGGAGGAACGATGGAGGAACGATGGAGGGACGATGGAGGAACGATGGAGGAACGATGGAGGAACGATGGAGGAACGATGGAGGGACGATGGAGGAACGATGGAGGAACGATGGAGGGACGATGGAGGAACGATGGAGGAACGATGGAGGAACGATGGAGGAACGATGGAGGAACGATGGAGGAACGATGGAGGGACGATGGAGGAACGATGGAGGAACGATGGAGGAACGATGGAGGGACGATGGAGGGACGATGGAGGAACGATGGAGGAACGATGGAGGAACGATGGAGGAACGATGGAGGAACGATGGAGGAACGATGGAGGAACGATGGAGGAACGATGGAGGAACGATGGAGGAACGATGGAGGAACGATGGAGGAACGATGGAGGAACGATGGAGGAACGATGGAGGAACGATGGAGGGACGATGGAGGGACGATGGAGGAACGATGGAGGAACGATGGAGGAACGATGGAGGAACGATGGAGGAACGATGGAGGAACGATGGAGGAACGATGGAGGAACGATGGAGGAACGATGGAGGAACGATGGAGGGACGATGGAGGGACGATGCCCCGATGCCCAAACTGGTCCAGGGGTCCGGATCTTTCAAACGGAATCTGGCGATGGGTAAACCACTCCACGTTATGGAGCAGAATCACTCAGTCGAGGCGGTACACACACTCCATCACACACTCTATCACACACTCTATCACACACTCTATCAGCTCCCTGAAGTAAGAAACGACACGTCCAAAAACAATGACATTCAGGGACTGAACACTCAGCTGAAGATCCATATCTCCCTCTAGTCCCGTCACTGCCCTCTATCTCCACAGAGCTTCTACTCATTCCGGTAACGGCATGAGTCAATCTTCCTGTCACCCTGCGACTCCTGAATCACTGTTGTGAGACACCGAGAGTCATCGCTGATTCACTGCACCTGGTGGACAGGACACTGGTTCCTGAGTTAGGGCTCTCATTGGCTACGGGTC
>NC_137678.1:55841993-55888108 GCF_963989245.1 Nansenia antarctica | reverse complement strand
GAGGGAGAGTGGGGGAGGTGAGGGAGAGTGGGGGAGGTGAGGGAGAGTGGGGGAGGTGAGGGGAGAGTGGGGGGGGTGAGGGGAGAGTGGGGGGGGGGAGGAGAGAGTGGGGGTGAGGGAGAGTGGGGGGGGGTGAGGGAGAGTGGGGGGGGTGAGGGAGAGTGGGGGGGTGAGGGAGAGTGGGGGGGTGAGGGAGAGTGGGAGGGTGAGGGAGAGTGGGGGGGGTGAGGGAGAGTGGGGGAGGTGAGGGAGAGTGGGGGAGGTGAGGGAGAGTGGGGGGGGTGAGGGAGAGTGGGGGAGGTGAGGGAGAGTGGGGGAGGTGAGGGAGAGTGGGGAGGGTGAGGGAGAGTGGGGGAGGTGAGGAGAGTGGGGGAGGTGAGGGAGAGTGGGGAGGTGAGGGAGAGTGGGGGGGGTGAGGGAGAGTGGGGGGGTGAGGGAGAGTGGGGGAGGTGAGGGAGAGTGGGGGGAGGTGAGGGAGAGTGGGGGGGTGAGGAGAGTGGGGGGGTGAGGGGAGAGTGGGGGAGGTGAGGGAGAGTGGGGGAGGTGAGGGAGAGTGGGGGAGGTGAGGGAGAGTGGGGGAGGGTGAGGGAGAGTGGGGGGGGGGAGGGAGAGAGTGGGGTGAGGGAGAGTGGGGGAGGTGAGGGAGAGTGGGGGGGTGAGGGAGAGTGGGGGGTGAGGGAGAGTGGGGGGGGGTGAGGGAGAGTGGGGGGGGTGAGGGAGAGTGGGGGGGGTGAGGGAGAGTGGGGGTGGTGAGGGAGAGTGGGAGGGGTGAGGGAGAGTGGGGGGGGTGAGGGAGAGTGGGGGGGGGGGAGGGAGAGAGTGGGGGTGAGGGAGAGTGGGGGGAGGTGAGGGAGAGTGGGGGGGGTGAGGGAGAGTGGGGGGGGTGAGGGAGAGTGGGGGGGTGAGGAGAGTGGGGGGGTGAGGGAGAGTGGGGGGGGTGAGGGAGAGTGGGGGGGGTGAGGGAGAGTGGGGGGGGTGAGGGAGAGTGGGGGGGGTGAGGGAGAGTGGGGGTGGTGAGGGGAGAGTGGGGGAGTCGGCATGATGGATGCTTCCTGGGTAATTGTTCAGCTCCAGAGTTCCAGTTGCAGCAAGAAACAAGGAGAGGGAGAGAGAACGAGAAAGAGGGAGGGAGAGAGAACGAGAAAGAGGGAGGGAGAGAGAACGAGAGAGGGAGGGAGAGAGAACGAGGGAGAGAGAGGGAGAGAGAACGAGAGAGGGAGGGAGAGAGAACGAGGGAGAGAGAGGGAGAGAGAACGAGGGGGGAGAGAGTGAGAGAGGCATTGAGAGAAAGAGAATGAAAGAGAGAGTGAGAGAGGCATTGAGAGAAAGAGAATGAAGAGAGAGAGAGAGAGAGAGAGAGAGAGAGAGAGAGAGAGAGAGAGAGAGAGAGAGAGAGAGAGAGAGAATGAGACAGAGGAGGGAAGGCTCAGGAAGAAGTGAAGGAGAAGAAAGGCACCTGTCGCCTGGTGACACAGTCAGATACAGAAGAGGCAGATAGAGAGGTAGGGGCAGTGACCCGCATGAGCTGTTAGAGGAGGGAGATCCATATACTAGTCTTGCAGCATTAGAGGTACATGCCTCCGAATAATGCACCTGACAGAGAGTGGAACCCATCTCAGTGACCATGGAACATCCTGGTACAGACATACTACGTGCAGATGGTAGATTATGCAAACATAAGGCATAACATGACTCATCTTGACATTTTACTCTGGCATCTTTTACCACTGACGCATAGGAGTCATCCGTGCCTCATCAGATCAGATCTACAAATCTGTATTAGAAGATCAAAGGCGCCCAAAAAACGACATCTGTTTCTGTTGGGATCTCACGTCTAACTGTCAACTGTCATCACGGATTCTTCGAGTCAGACCGTCCCACTAGTATTCCTAGCGCTGTGCTAAACGAGAAAGTATATATAGATGTGAAACATTGCATTGTGGGAGCATTGTATTAGATTCTTGACATAAAGGCTTTGTCTCTCTCGAGCCCATGGCCAGCCAGTCGAGACTTCCCAAAACGCGAATTTGAGAAAGAGAGAGAGAGAGGGAGAGAGAGGGAGAGAGAGAGAGGGAGAGAGAGAGAGGGAGAGAGAGAGAGGGAGGTAGAGAGAGAGAGAGGGAGAGGGAGAGAGAGAGAGGAAGAGAGAGAGAGGGAGGGAGAGAGAGAGAGAGAGAGAGGGAGAGGGAAAGAGAGAGAGAGAGGGAGAGGGAGAGAGAGAGAGAGAGATTAAAAGAGAGAGAGAGAGAGAGAGGGAGATAATACCCGCCACCCTGAAAGCACATTTATATTTCTGAAGATGGGAGGAAAAACAAACTGCAATCGGGGCGACGGCACTGCAGAGCCTCTGGGAAATGATGATGGATTGTGGGTAGTGATGAGACAGGGAGGCTGGGTGGGAGTCTGAGCAGAGCTGTGCTGTGTGCTGGAGCTGGCGGATTATCCTGCTTCAATGTGAGGAGCCCAGATTGTCTCAGAGAGTCTCTTTTGTGTAGGTGTCTCTGCACAGCCGTGGTGAGTTCTGGTGTAATAATCTTTGCAGAGGTTGAGGTTGATAGGCAAGGAAACACCTGTGTGTGTGTGTACAGGCGTGTTGCCTGTGAATGACTGAATGTGATTTCAGCATCTTAATGCTGATGACATGTACACACTAGGTGAGGCTTTACTTGTTTGTCTACCTTTCACAGTGACGCGTTCGGATCATCACCTATTCTGCGTGTTTGAACAGCGTGACGGGTGGATGACAGCGTGTGTGTGTGTGTGTGTGTGTGCGTGTGTGTGTGTGTGTGTGTGTGTGTGTGTGTGTGTGGCAGTCATTCATGGTGAATCAGGGAGTGGTGAACAGAAGTCATGAGTCGTCATGCTGCACGTGTGTGTTATTCTCACCCTCGTGTCTGTCTGGACTTGTCAGTCCCACTGCCCAGGAGACCGATCAGGTTCAACCAGCCGGGTTACATAACAGCTCAGTCATCACCAGGCCACATAACCTCACAAGCTATCATCATGACCTCGCATCAAGAAAGAGTTGACAACCATTCTCCCATTCCCAATATCAGCTTTTAAGTGAATTGAATTCCAACTCTATCTATCAAATTCAGGATCAAGCTCTTGAGAGTCAACATGGGCCCAAGATAGCATTCAAATGAATCATGGCAGACATCTGGATAACAAGGTATGGCACAGAACAGGTTGTCTAAGAGAGAATACAAATGTCCAGAGGCAAGCCATAGATATAAATAAATAAATGTAATGTATGACGTTGGAATAGCAATGGTACATTGTTTTTGGGCACACAACAGATTTATATAAGATGCTGAAGCTCTTTATTGATTTGACATGAGATGGCGACTTCGTTCATCTAACTGCATCACGAGCTTGAGACTGAAACATTTTCCCTTTCTCACCCTTTCTTCTTCCTGGACAGATGACTCACTTCATGAGTGAGAACACATACGCTTGTTAAGAAGTGTAGATAAGATATGGCAGAGATAGCTTTTGAACGCTAGAACCAGAGCCTTGTACGGTATTTAAAAACAAGGCTCTGGTTGTAATAACACCAACTATGTGATGCAACTAATGACATCACTAATGACATCACCTAATAACACCAACTAATGACATCACCTTGGTCTGGTTGGCACACTTCCTGTAGTACGAGGCACAACACTTGACACATCCATTCCTTGTGGTAAGGAGTATAACCAACCAATCAGCAGATAGGAGATCAATCAGGAGACAGGAGATGACATATTAGGGAGCGTAATATGTCATATACATATGAAGGAGCGTAATATGTCATATACATATGAAGGAGCGTAATATGTCATATACATATGAAGGAGTGTAATATGTCATATACATATGAAGGAGTGTAATATGTCATATACATATGAAGGAGTGTAATATGTCATATACATATGAAGGAGTGTAATATGTCATATACATATGAAGGAGTGTAATATGTCATATACATATGAAGGAGTGTAATATGTCATATACATATGAAGGAGTGTAATATGTCATATACATATGAAGGAGTGTAATATGTCATATACATATGAAGGAGTGTAATATGTCATATACATATGAAGGAGTGTAATATGTCATATACATATGAAGGAGTGTAATATGTCATATACATATGAAGGAGTGTAATATGTCATATACATATGAAGGAGTGTAATATGTCATATACATATGAAGGAGTGTAATATGTCATATACATATGAAGGAGTGTAATATGTCATATACATATGAAGGAGTGTAATATGTCATATACATATGAAGGAGTGTAATATGTCATATACATATGAAGGAGTGTAATATGTCATATACATATGAAGGAGTGTAATATGTCATATACATATGAAGGAGTGTAATATGTCATATACATATGAAGGAGTGTAATATGTCATATACATATGAAGGAGTGTAATATGTCATATACATATGAAGGAGTGTAATATGTCATATACAGTATGTTGATGTATTTATAGGGCAAGACGGCAAAACGTAACAACTGTGAATCCATAACAGCAAGGCTTCACTCTGGGGAAAGCAGCAGGGTCTTGCCATCTTGCCACCCAGAAAAAATATCCCAAACGTAACCTCAGCGTAACCTCAGCGTAACCTCAGCGTAACCTCAGCGTAACCTCAACGTAACCTCAGCGTAACCTCAGCGTAACCTCAGCGTTGTCTTAAATACAAAACTGATGTTGTTTCATCATGAGCTGCTATGTCGCTGTGGCTGTCGCTACAAAAGAAGGTAGCCCACACTCACTTTTTCGTTGCTCCAATATTTTATTTAACAAGCAACAAGTCAAAAAGACGTTTCGACCGTGAGGTCTTCTTCAGTATAACAGGAAACAGAAAACAATGTCTTTTTTATACAAATGTCACATTGACAATCATTAGCCCCACCTGGTGTGTTGGAGCACGTATCAGTGTAGACATGATTGACAAAAAGTTACATGATTACATAGTATTGTTTTTTTCTTTTTTCTTTTTCTTTTTTATATAAACATACAAAATTTAGAAAATACACGAAATCAGATCCTAACTTGATTTCGACCTCCATGTTGACTATATCACCAAAAACACAAACAAATTTTCAAAGACAGGCTATATTCAAATTTGATTTCAAACTTCATGTTGACTACATCGCCAAAAACACAAACACATTTTCATAGACAGGCTATACTCAAATATTCATAGACAGGCTATACTCATAGACCCTCTGTTTTACAAAAAGGGCCTGATATCAAAGTCTTCATTTAAGCCTACAGGTGCCATTGTTTTCAAGTAGTCAATCCACCACACTTCTCTTTTTAGGAGAAGATTATCTATGTCACCTCCCCGTCTGGGGTAATGCACCTTTTCAATTCCTACATATCTTAAAGATGAGACATTGTGCTTTTCCTGTTTAAAGTGTACCGCTACTGGACTTTTCTCGTCCCCATTACGAATAGTGCTTTTTGTCAATCATGTCTACACTGATACGTGCTCCAACACACCAGGTGGGGCTAATGATTGTCAATGTCACATTTGTATAAAAAAGACATTCTTTTCTGTTTCCTGTTATACTGAAGAAGACCTCACGGTCGAAACGTCTTTTTGACTTGTTGCTTGTTAAATAAAATATTGGAGCAACGAAAAAGTGAGTGCGGGCTACCTTATTTTGTATCAATATTACTGCACAGTTTTAGCTCAGCACCGAAGACAGGAGAATGTGCGTTATTTTTTCTTTAAATGCTGTGGCTGTCGCTAACAACACATTTGAACAAAATCATTGTACACCACCGGCAAACTGAAAAGACCACACATCATGCTAACAGCCATTACCATAGACATTTGTGACACATTCTAATGCGTTGGTCCTCATATCGGCGACCGATCCAAATGTTCTGACTTTTCTTTTGAAACACAGAACGACGTTTCAACGTTGTTGAGAATCACAACACAAACTCGCTAGTCAAGCCAAAATACTGCAACAACGCAATGGATTGGGTGAGTAATCCCCACTGCTACCTAGTTAACTAGAACACTACTTTACATTGTTAGCTAGTTAACTATAACACTACTTTACATTGTTACCTAGTTAACTAGAACACTACTTTACATTGTTAGCAGGCTCACAAAACAAGCTGAGTTAGTTGACTAGCGATGTGTCAGATCATTACATCAGATATGAGGACCAAAGCATTAGAACGTGTCACATTATTTTGGCATTAGGCTACTAGCCAGCTAGCAACCACTGGTTGATGTCAAAGTAACTAAGTGTGATGCCGTCACAACTGCCCAAGATCACACGTAAATATATCAAGCACAGCATTCATACACAAATGAAAATCCTTTTACAAATCATGATGAAAAAAGAGATGTGTTGCTAATGCGTTACTTCAGGCTACTTTGATTCAGTTGCCCTGGAAGTATCCCAATGTATTGACTCAAGATCCAGGATTTTCGACAAATTACCCGTATCAGAACAAATTGCGTCTCACCTGTAATTATTACCTGTTCTGAGTCTCTCTGACATTTACCTTCTAAATTACCCCTCAGGATTATTCAAGTTGGAGTAAACAGACAGGCACGTGAGGGAGGGACTGTGGGCTGTGTGACACAGACACAGTCAGCCTGCAGAGGACACGTTCTCTGTCCTGAACGCCACACCAGATCCATACTAATCTTTACGCTAATCATGCTTGTTTCCCCCGGCGGTCCGCTGCTGTGTGACCTTTGTCTTTGTCTGATCCACCTAATTGAGAAGTCTTGTTTGTGTTGTTTTGGCGTCTGCCAACAAAATACAGGATTACATTCAACCCGGGTCCCTTTTTGCTCTCCCCTTTTTTTTTGCTCCAAAGACCGAAATGAAAATAGTAATTAGTGGAGATCCAAAATAGGATTGGGAGGCCGTTGAAAACAGTTAATTACAGCGTGATAAAGGAGGAAAGCCAAGCCAACAGAGCAGGGTGGGCTGCAGACTTGTCCACCTACCTTCACCCATAAAGAAACACTCAGGAGTTATGTTAGGATCTAGTGGTATGAATCACTCTCTCTCTCCCTCTCTCTCTCCCTCTCTCTCCCTCTCTCTCCCTCTCTCTCTCTCCCTCCCTCTCCCTCTCTCCCTCCCTCTCCCTCTCTCTCCTTCTCTCTCCTTCTCTCTCCCTCTCCCTCTCTCTCCCTCTCTCTCCCTGGCACATTAGGTTTCTACCCCATTCAGGCCCATTCAACAATAGAACATGAATATGAAATAAGCAATCCTCCATCATACAGTAGCAAGAGGGAAGTGAAGACATTGGTACGCTACACACCGGTGGGAGACAGAGAACTACTGTTTCCTTTCATCTTATCGTGTCACCTTATGTCCTCGTTCTGGGAGTAACAGCGAGCTCTGTTCACGGCCACAGTACAAACCTTCCCGACCGACCCTACATCGTCTGAGGGATGTCCAAATGTCAGGAGAAGAGGGACTCCCTCGCTCTACCGCTGCAGCTGAATGAAGAACGGCTCTGTCGGTTCTGCCCCCTGTGCCTCCCCTGTGTGGAGCGGGGACGGGGGGGAGGGGGTGGAGCGGGGGTCTCTGACGAGCGTTGGCGTTCGCCCGCGGTTGTCACCTCATGATTAAGCAGTCAGTGGGAACGGGTGGCGAAGGAGGAGAGAAGTAGAGAAAGGGGAGAAGGAGGAGAGGAGAGGAGAGAAGGAGGGGAGAAGGAGGAGAGAAGGGGAGAGGAGGAGAAGGAGGAGAGGAGAGGAGAAGGAGGAGAGGAGAGGAGGGGGGAGGAGAGGAGAGGAGAGGGGAGGAGAGAAGGGGAGAGGAGGAGAGAAGGGGAGAGGAGGAGAGAGGAGGAGAGAAGGAGGAGAGAAGGGGAGAGGAGGAGAGAAGGAGGAGAGAAGGGGAGAGGAGGAGAGAGGAGGAGAGAAGGGGAGAGGAGGAGAGAAGGGGAGAGGAGGAGAGGAGGAGAGGAGGAGAGGAGGAGAGAGGAGGCTGGGGGAAGGGGTATCGTGTGTGTACAGGCATCATTAATAACCCTGTTGATTATATATATACTATGTATCAGGATTGCCTACAGGACACCAGAATTGGTATTTCATGGGGATCTCCATCCCTGCCAAGGTGCTTCCCCCCCCCCCCGCAGGAACACAAAGCCCCCTGCAGCACCCTGTTTCCTGTCACAGTGACACCAGATGGTTCTCTGGTGGAGGAATCCAACTCCCTCATCCAGCTGAAGCCGGAAGAGCACCTTGTAGCCACAGAGGCGTCGTCAGATCTTGAAACATTGGGGGCTTAACCCCCCCTAACCTTGGTTGTAATTGGGGGGTAATTGCGGTAAATCGATGGTAAATGGTAAATGGACTGCACTTAGCAGTCTTTTTTGCTGCTCCAAAGCTGCTCCAAAGCGCTTTACAACGGCCTCTCATTCACCCATTCACACACACATTCACACACCAATGGCAGCAAGCTACCATGCAAGGCGCCGGCCCGCTCACTGGGAGCAATTTTGGGGTTCAGTGTCTTGCCCAAGGATACCTCGACATGTGGCCAGCCGGGGCTCGAACCGCCGATCTGTCAACCTTGTGATCATTAGGCGGCGACTCTACCTCCTGAGACACAGCCGCCCCAAACATCGATGGCGTTTGGTTTTTTCCGGATCCAGAGATCCGGGGCTATTCATGAAACACTCGGCCAAATAACATCTTCCACTACAGTGTCTGAAATAAACACTATTTTGTATGAAAAAAAACAAAAGACACTTTCTAAACACGTTCTCTTACTAGCCAGCTACTCTGTTACTAGAATAGAAATGGCCACGAAGTTCGCGCGTGTGCGTTTGTTTGTTTACATTTCGTCTCCTTCCTGCTCGTCTTCACAGCCTAGAATATGACACGCCCACTGATGATGTCATTGACACGCCCACTGACGACCTCACGGTTCTATTTTTTGGTTCCAGCTGAGAACCAACTTTTCAGGTTCCAAACCAAACCTTTATTTTCAGTCTGAACGCGCCGGCCGGTTAAAAATTAGGTTCGGCAACCGGAACCGGAACAGAGCCTTGCCGGTGTGAAAGGCCTATCTGGAGCCATACAACCAAACCAACATCTCATCATGGGTTGGGATGACATTGAGTCACGGGATGATAACCTATACTAGAGACTCACAGTAGGTAAAAAGCGAAACAGACTTATATAGCTCCTTATTCCAAAGCACTTTACAACGGCCTCTCATTCACCCATTCACACACACATTCACACACCAATGGCGGCAAGCTGTGTTCACACACCAAGGCGCCGGCCCGCTCACTGGGAGCAATTTGGGGTTCAGTGTCTTGCCCAAGGACACTTCGACATGTGGCCAGCTAGGGTTCTGCCAACCTTGCGATCATTAGACGCTCTACCTCCTGCGCCACAGTCTCCTCAATACAAGGTTATGGGTCACAGTACTGCAGTGTAATATGGCTTTGACAGATGGATGCTTAACCCATTCTGTTTGAGGAAGACAACTGGCAGAGACAGGGGAGATGAAGACAGAACTCCAGATGTCAACAAAGGGCACCACAACATCCCAACCTCTATTCTAGTTTCATCATTACAGAGCTGGTCTAATGTCTTCTAATTGACATGAGTTTTTCAGCTTGGAGACGAGACTCAAAACACTTACATTGTATAGCAGATACACATAAATCACATACGGTAAATGTAAAAATAATTAAATAATATAAAATAAATATAAAAGTATAATAATAATTATAATAATAATAATAATTAAATTATGTATTTATTATTTATAAATAGTATTTATCTTGAAGTTATAGTAATGAACAAGCACACATGTAATCCTCTTCTATACCTACACACACACGCATGCACACGCACACACCCACCCACACACACCCTCTCTCTCTCTCTTTCTCTCTCTGACGCAAACAGTCAGTTCTGCTCCATGTGTCGCTGTGGCAATCTTCCTGAAATAATAGGAACACCCCCCCCCCCCCACATAGCTGAACACCCCCCCCCCCCACGTAGCAGAACAAGCTGAGAGGTGAAGAGGGACTGGCTGCTTTGGCTCCTCTGTCCTCATTTACCTAATGCTGTTTTCCTGAGGCACACACATCCCCGTAACAACAGACTGTGTACAGACACCATTAATGCCCTGTTGATTAGCAGCACAATGACACACATATTAGTCAGTGTCAATTGGAACATCGGAATCGTTGCTTTGGCATTCCACTACCAGCTTGAGCAATTAGGTTGCTCATGGGTGTACGCTTGTGTAACACAAGCCCTCTGTGTTGTAAGCCGGTGTGTGTGATGTCACCGGCTGTAACATCTCATGTGTCAGAGGAGGTGTCGCGGGGAGGCCATGCAGCCGTGGCTGAACTCCTTAGCCCTCTCTGAGCTCCACACTAACAGGGGAACAGACTCCGGCCTCTGATAGGCCAACACGGCTGGGGAGACGTTTGTCCCTTGGACAAATTGTTTTTCTCCGGTAGAAATCACTGAAAACAAAAAAATTTAAAAAAGAAATCTCTCTCCAAATCGATGTGGCTTGCGATGTCAGAACATGTGAAACGGAAAATTGCTGCTGTGCTTTTTGGACCCAGTCCTCTCTCATTACACACAAGCAAGTACAAGCAGGGATGGGAAACAGGTGCAGAGAACTGCTCACCATCTCTCCCAAAGCCTTTAGTCTTGACTGGTCAAACATGAGCAGCAGAGCAGACCGAGCCAACCTAATGGTGTTGTAGTCGGGAGTGAGCTGCCGCTAAGCACTACCAGGGATTTACAGTACTTCCTGTCAGTGGTCACCCTGAATAGAAACGTGATCAAACGTTCTCAGTCCTCAAGCAAGGTGAAGCAAGGTGACACACAGCTGTTAGGCTCTAGCACGAAGCCACACAGACACATATAAAACATGTTTTCACTAGCAGTCCCAAGCCACCATACATGTACAGTACAGAGAGGTCTGATGCGATGCTTCGGTTTATCAGGTTTTTCATCGTCAGTAAAAGACTGATACTGAGACGGGGGAGGCTGGTGGAGGTGATAATGGGAGGACGGGCTGACGGTAACACATGGAACGGAATGAGGAACGGTACCAACGCGTGAGCTTAGAATTATAAGGTTCTATCTCCGTTTAGGGCAGTTCAGAGATATTGAGCGTCAAAGTTTTTACATTCCAATATGTTTTGTGAGATGGAACCTTTGTATTTTATGAATTACTAACTAAAAAATTTCAACACTTTAAAAAAATAGCACCACACAGGCATTAATAAACACCTAATGGATCAGCTTATGTAAAAAACTCAATTTTGACCAAAAATGGAGATAGAACCTTATAATTCTAACGTCACGAACTGTTACCAACCAGCCTGCCGTGGAGGCGGGAACAGGAAGCAGCTGATATTGGGGAAACGAGGACTGTCGAAGAAACGTCTCCACACTGAAAGGGGGAATAACTTTCTAAATGTACAGAGATGCACTAACTCACACAACCCCATGGGCTGCTTTTAAAAACGTGCTTTTTTGTTTATATCAGTCGTGACAGAAAAATGGTATGGTGCAGCAATGTCTGAATGAAAACATTGTATAAAGACACTGTGTACTGTAAAAGCATATCGATTGCACTCTTATGCCAACCACACACAAATGCAATGGCGAAGAACTGAGACGACATTAAACCAAAACATTGCACAAACATAAGAAGTAGGATGTGGTAACACCCTGAATACTATTTATTTTAGGATCATAGTATGGCCGTCAGAAAGTGTTACTGGTGCAGCGTCTCATACCAAATGTTATCCAGATGTCTAAACATAAGGAAGCAAGACGCCAGAATGCACATAACCTCCCAGAGATGCAAGACACCAGAATGTTCATAACCTCCCAGAGGTTCTTTAAGAGTACCCACTGTTCCACTTGTTCTGGGGTATCCTTCTAAACATTATATTAACATAGACGATCTTCAGATAAACATTATATTAACATAGACTATCTTCAGATAAACATTATATTAACATAGACGATCTTCAGATAAACATTATATTAACATAGACGATCTTCAGATAAACATTATATTAACATAGACTATCTTCAGATAAACATTATATTAACATAGACTATCTTCAGATAAACATTATATTAACATAGACTATCTTCAGATAAACATTATATTAACATAGACGATCTTCAGATCATTTTATTGTAGTTGGTCAAATATTGATCGCCAGATATAAATGAAAACTCTGCTTGGATGTGAAGTGCCTGTCTGTGTTTATACTAATTACCTTCAGGCAATTCTATTCTAGTGTACAACATGGTAGAGATCTTGCAATGGCTACTATATACAACATATACATGTACATCTATACAATAACATTATTTACACCGTTAGTAACATGTATGATAAAGTATGATGATTCAATGAACTCTCAAATGTGATACGTTTGCACTGGATTTGAACCCCAGTCTCCCACATACTGACCAACTGTACTAGTCACTGAGCTACGGAGAGACGGAAGTGGATTCAGATATGAAACATATATGGGTTATGGGTTATATCATGCCCATGGAGGAGGATGTCAACATGATCTGGCAATTTACAAACTGGAATACAAAGAGCCCAACCCAAACTGTTTTAAAATCTCTCCCTCTCACTCACACACACTCACACACACACACACACACACACACACACACACACACACACACACACACACACACACCCTTGGGGCCCTCTCATAAGTGTGTGAAATACTAGAGCAGGAGGATGTTGGAGTCTGGGGGAGTGGCGCTGCTGATTGATGCCTGCTGGCTTTAAACACATCACAAGTTTTACAAGAACAATCCTGCTCATTAACCCGCCACATAATGCCCCTTCCACAAGACTGCATATGAAAGTGACCTTTACTGCATCATAACGAAAGAAAAGAACAGAAACAAAGTCAACAATTAAGTGCAGCCAGTTACTATATAAATTACAATGGAAATGTCATAACAAATGAAAACACAATTAAAAAGACGATCAGGTGTATGTCGAAGCTTACTAGTCTAAAAAAAGATGACAATAATGATAAATAAAAAGCACAGCGATGTGGGGTAAAGTTTATCTTCTTCTATTCCTGAGACTGAGACAGCCTTCAACTGCTCAATTAACCACCAGGAATATACAAACTGTATATAATATATATGAATATACATACTGTATATATACAAACTGTATATAATATATATGAATATACATACTGTATATAATATATATGAATATACAAACTGTATATATACATACTGTATATAATATATATGAATATACATACTGTATATATACATACTGTATATAATATATATGAATATACATACTGTATATATACATACTGTATATAATATATATGAATATACATACTGTATATATACAAACTGTATATAATATATATGAATATACATACTGTATATATACATACTGTATATAATATATATGAATATACATACTGTATATATACATACTGTATATAATATATATGAATATACATACTGTATATATACATACTGTATATAATATATATGAATATACATACTGTATATATACATACTGTATATAATATATATGAATATACATACTGTATACTGTATATACATACTGTATATAATATATATGAATATACATACTGTATATTATACATATGAATATACATACTGTATATAATATATATGAATATACATACTGTATATAATATATATGAATATATATGAATATACATACTGTATATAATATATATGAATATACATACTGTATATATACATACTGTATATAATATATATGAATATACATACTGTATATAATATATATGAATATACATACTGTATACGTCCTTTATGCTGGGGAAAGCACCTTGACACCAGGGTCTTTTTTTTCATGTGTGCCCCGATTGTGTAACATAATAACCAAACACATCACCAGTATGATTACAGCACTTACGTAGATATAATTGCTCAATTGAAGTATGGACTCTGGCTAGTATGGAGTGCTGCCTTAAGCTAATCAAGAAATAATACAAAACACTTCCTGAATTTCAACAAACATTCAAACTAACCAGATTTTCCCTGAACTGTTTCTCTGTTCCTTTTCTATGAATTGGGCTGTGTTACTGGAAGCCAGTCAACTGTTTTTCGCTTTCGGTCAGGATCATGACTCAAATCGTGTGAGAGGGCTTTGCTCAATCACAACTAGCTCTGCAACATCAGCCTCTAGTGAGTAATCCTATTGAGACGACAAAACACGGCGTAGTAGTGTAGACTCTGCTGCAGGAGGGGATAGTTTGTATAGCGTTAGCTATCACCTTGAGCAGAACGGCTCTTGGGAAATGTCTGAAGTACTTCTGACAACAAAACACACCGTTGCGACTCGTTCCTGGCAGATACAGAAGGTCCCTCGGCGGAGCGGGGAGGACAGAACATTGGTTCAGGCACGTGGGTGGCTCTGGAAAGGGCAGATGGAGGCGACTTCGTGAGCAAAGACGGGTAATAGGGCAGAGACAGGAGCTCCTGCTGAGATAGGAGATGATGGAAGGTGGGGAGGCGGAGGGGGGGGGGGTACATCTTCAACACACTGGGGATCGCTGATAACAGGAAACGTGTGGTTCTCTGAGCAGACGTGTGAGGTGATGCGAGGTCGCCGGTTTTGATTTTCCTTCACTGAACCGAGTCACCTTTCCACAACGGTGTTATGCTGCACTCTGACTTAGAGATATACTTGTGTATATTATTTTGAATCTCTGGATCTACACTGAAATAAACTATAACAAACAATCACATAATGTGATGTGGTACAAAAGGGAATGCATTGCCAATTAGCATTGTGATATGGGTTCACGCCACGCAATGTCGACCAACCATTTGATTTGTGAAGAGCAACAATGTTTTACTAAATGTGACTTTGGGTTTACTGTAGTGCAGGGGTCCCCAAACTACGGCCCGCGGGCCGAACACGGCCCGCCCCCACACTTGGACCGGCCCTTTGAACAACGTGTAATTTCTAACTGCAATTGCGGCATTGCACCGACGTGGTGGCGGGGGCGCTGTTTCGCAAATAATTGGAAATAAATTTCCACCATAAATTGATGCAGAAAGGGCACAAATTGCATCTAAATTCACCAGAATGCAAGAAATTAAGTGTTTGATGCTTGTTTAAGGACCCCCAGACAGCCCTGCTTCATGGGTCCCCCCGTGTATGATGAGGGTCCTCCCTCAAGTATCAGAATGTAAAACTGATTATATTTCATTGACATATCACTATAGGTATAAATTCCATCCAAATTCAACTGTTTAGACTTTGTTTGCATCCACCAGTGCTCTCCTGCGCACAATTGCTTTGCGCAACCGCCTCCATTCCACTCCGTTCCATATTATTTTATGTTAGAGACCAACCCAGGCCCCCCCATCACAGAAAGGAAAAATGATGTGGCCCTCACAGAAAAAAGTTTGGGGACCCCTGCTGTAGTGGGTTACATTGTTTTGGCCAAGTTTCACCAAGTTTCTCGACCAGTTGACTGGCATTGGCCGGTGCCAGTTGGTGATGAATGTGGCGTCCTCGGGATTGGCCGGGTCACGTATGACACCCCACCCAGCATCTGTCCCGTCCCGCCGAGGCGTGGGCGTCACCAGCCTAGCAGGGGTCAAGGGTCAACAGATGGGCTGGTTCCACACAGAGAGCCAAACATGTCTGTCAACATGGCCAGTGTGACGTCCTTGCAAAGGAAAAGGTGTCTAAAGAAGTTATTGAAAACCGTTGGTGGCCAAAGGTGTTTGAACTGAGAGAGTATGCGAGCCAAAAAGACACGTAACATATTGTTATTGTTGCTGCACAACCGTAACACGAAACGTATGCCATACACAATACAGGATACACAACCTCATATTTAGACCCCTAACCCTTAGCAGTATCACACACATATCAGCGTCTTTGAGCCTCGGAAAAGCGCTATATAAATCCAATGAATTATTATTATTATTATATCATACACATCATACCCATCTATACACCTACTGAAAAACATATAGGCTACGCATTCACTGCAATGTACAGTAAATCGCTTTGGATAAAAGCGTCAGCTAAATGGCATATATTACATATAATAATATATATTACATACCAAAATAAGAGAGAAAGAAATAATCCGTTTACACACTGTGACCTCATGAAAACGCTTGTTCTAGGAGCAACTGTTCTCTACATAATGGTAAATGGACTGCACTTATATAGCTGCTCCAAAGCTGCTCCAAATCGCTTTACAACGGCCTCTGGGAGCAACTTTGGGGTTCAGTGTCTTGCCCAAGGACACTTCGACATGTGGCCAGCTGGGGCTCGAACCGCCGATCTGCCAACCTTGTGATCATTAGACGGCGACTCTACCTCCTGAGACACAGCCGCCCCTAGTAATGGTGGCATCCCTGCAAGGCATCCTGGTCCATAGCCAGTAGGGTTCCCGCCCCACAAGCAAGAAACGTGGCCAGCACAAGAAGGACCAGAGGTCTCGGTTCTGTGCGGCTCCCCGCCGTGTTCGACCGATGACTCTTAATCTTAATGACTAATCGATGAGCACAAGCGTTAATTAATGAGAGCAACATGGTAATTATATCTCCCAGGGACGCGCGCCAACGCCCCCTCTCCACCTCCCCTCGCTGCCAGCCAGCTATCTGCCGTTTCAATCCATTGCCCGCCGCAACATTATGCATCCATCTGCCTATCCTCCTAACCTCCTATTCCCTCCTCTCTTTCCAGTCTTATTCTGCTGAGTGATTCCCTCTTCTCACACGCAGGGATTCGTTTCTCGGTCGGTCACGCTTCTCTCATCTCTCACTGTTTTACTTTCTCACCGACCCACTTCTGTGCTTTTAACCGTTCTCTCTCTCTCTCTCTCTCTCTCTCTCTCTCTCTCTCTCTCTCTCTCTCTCTCTCTCTCTCTCTCTCTCTCTCTCTCTCTCTCTCTCTCTCTCTCTCTCTCTCTCTCTCTCTCTCTCTCTCTCTCTCTCTCTCTCTCTCTCTCTCTCTCTCTCTCTCTCTCTCTCTCTCTCTCTCTCTCTCTCTCTCTCTCTCTCTCTCTCTCTCTCTCTCTCTCTCTCTCTCTCTCTCTCTCTCTCTCTCTCTCTCTCTCTCTCACCCGATAGTCCTCCTTTGAGGCTGTGTTCTTTAGTTCCTCTGGTTACAAGGAAGATCAATATTCTGCTCGGGGTGACTCCATGCAGATATATATACCCCTCATAAAGACCGTGGGACTGTGGGACACCCACCAAGACGTTCAGACTAAAGTAGTTTAAAGCGTTTAGCATGCGGGATGCTGCTGTGAAAAAGACCTCAGAGCATAATCCCAGTGAGGTGCCACACCAACCTCCATTATTCTCAAAGAAATACAATACAGATAGAGTCTCAGTGTGTGTGTGTGTGTGTGTGTGTGTGTGTGTGTGTGTGTGTGTGTGCGTGTGAGTGTGTCTGTGTGTAGGTGTGCGTGTGTCTGTGTGTAGGTGTGCGTGTGTCTGTGTGTGTGTGTGTGTGTGTGTGTGTGTGTGTGTGCGTGTCTGTGTGTAGGTGTGCGTGTGTGTGTGTCTGTGTGTAGGTGTGCGTGTGTGTGTGTGTGTGTAGGTGTGCGTGTGTGTGTGTGTCTGTGTGTAGGTGTGCGTGTGTGTGTCTGTGTGTATGTGTGCGTGGTGTGGTGTGTGTGTCTGTGTGTAGGTGTGCGTGTGTGTGTCTGTGTGTAGGTGTTCGTGTGTGTGTCTGTGTGTAGGTGTGCGTGTGTGTGTCTGTGTGTAGGTGTGCGTGTGTGTGTCTGTGTGCATGTGTGTGTCTGTGTGTAGGTGTGCGTGTGTGTGTGTGTGTGTGTGTCTGTGTGTAGGTGTGCGTGTGTGTGTGTGTGTGTGCGTGTGTGTGTGTGTGTGTAGGTGTGCGTGCCAGGTCGGGATTTAGCAGCTGGAGGGTTTGCAGCTCATGGCTCTGCAGTCGTGTACAGGGTGAAGACCAGTTCACCGTTGCAGATTGCAAGCACTGCAGAGGTGTGTGTGTGTGTGTGTGTGTGTGTGTGTGTGTGTGTGTGTGTGTGTGTGTCTGTCTGTGCCCATCATGTCCGCAGGCTTATCTTAGCCTCATTGGAATTCGGTGCCGTAGCTTATTAGCTTCATCCCTCTTCCCTGAGGGAACTGTTGTGCTCTTACACTTTATTAGCTAATAAGTTAATCAGAGGACAGGCTCATCGTAATGCACAGAACGGAATGAGGAATGGTATCAAACACGTATTCCAACTCAAGCATTACAATGAGCCCGTCCTCAGATTTCTACCTCCACCAGCCTCCCCTGCCACACAAGCTGTTCCATTATGAGCTAATGACGATACTGGGAGCGCAGAAGGACATCGGTGTATGAAGGGAGAAGTACAGTTTGTCGTAGCTAATAAAAACTCTCTCCCCACAGTGATCCGCAATGATGTCCCCTACCTTGGACACCTTCAAAACCCACCTCTTCACCGAGGCCTTCGGCCCCTAGTTTAGTTTTGTCGCTGTCTCTGTGTTTTCCTGTTTTGTCTGTCTGACTGTTTTTCTGTACAATTTCTAAAGTGTCCTTGGGTTCCTTGAAAGGCACTCTATAAAAGCAAAATATTATTATTGTTAAAAAGGCATTGTGGGACAGCAGAGGTGTTCTCTCACAGTGGCTCTCTCACATCTCTCTCTCTCTCTTCGATAAAAAGAGGTGAATATAAAAGGAGGTTGTATATAAAAATACATCGCAGCCAGCTTGCCCGAGCCGGGTGCTCCTCGCATCTCCGCCGGAAAGGCGGCAATCTGTCAGCTCATCTGCGAGACCTCCTCCCGAGAGAGAGAGGGACGAGCGCGGGCAGGAATGATAACAGGAGCGGGACCACCATGCCAACGTCATCTGGTTTACAAGTCTATACGGTCTTAAACCACGGACGAAAATAAACACACTCCCCCAAAAACAATGAACGCAATCTGGGAGGGTTGGTGGCCAAAGACGCCGCTGTGCTGATTTAATAAACGGGATGTGGCAGCAGGCTGAGCTATGCCAACAACACGTGGTGTCGTCCACGCGCCCGCAGAGAGAGAGAGAGAGAGAGAGAGAGAGAGAGAGAGAGAGAGAGAGAGAGAGAGAGAGAGCTAGCGTCTCAGGTGGAGACCTTGCAGAGGGGTCACACGTTACGATCAGCTACAGTCAAGTGACGACGCTGCTCGTTTTATGACGCTCGTTCATCATTAGATGAGCGTGTCTGTCGTGTCTGTGTGACGTGTCTGTCACTATGACCTTCAAGATGAGGTTTGCTTTTCTCCTAGGGAATTAAAGCCCTTCAACATCACACTGTAGATCCCTCAAATATGTGGTCCGCATGTCGGCAACCAATCAAAATGTTCTGACTTTTATTTTGAAACACGGAAATACATTTGAAAATCGCCACACAAACTGGCTAGTCAAGCCAAAATACTGCAACACAATGTATTCGGTGAGTAATCCCCACTGCTCCCTAGTTAACTATAACATTGTTAGCAGGCTCACAAAACAAGCTGTGTTACTTAACTAGCGAGTGTGTCATTGATTTTCAACAACGCGGAAATGTATTCAAATTTTTCTAAAGACATTAAATCGGATGCCGACTTGCGGACCAAAACACTAGACCGTGTCACATGTATTCCACATGTTAAACCCTTCCTACTACAGTAACACCTCTACCCTGTCAACACCCACCTAACTCGTATTCATCCTCTCAGGCTGTCTCTCTTTCATGAGGTTATCCTTCCATCTGTTCCCCCAAACCAGTTCTCTCTTTCCCAGGAAAGCTCCCTCCCTTCCAACCTCTCCTAGTCTCACACGATCATTCTTGTCTCATTTCTAGCGTGTTCCACCTGTTGTGAGCTCCTCAGAGGACCTCTGGGTAGGCGGAGGGGCGGGGTGGAGGGGGGGGCGGGGTGCAGATGGGTGGGGTGCGTGACATCCGGCGGGGGGGTGTGGAGGAGAGGGGTGTGACAGAGATCAGGGGAGTCATATGAAACGCCTCGCTGGTTAGTCAACATGCAACACGGAGGAGGTCACATGAGAATCATGTATGTTTTTGAACTGCGGGAGGAGGGCGGGGCATTGGGCAACACTGGAGTCTTGTGAGTTGCACCACGCACGTGGCATCGGTAGGCCATTATAGTCAAGGGCCTAAATTACTTGGCGAGGTGTATCTTACTGATTCCCCTGTGCTTGTAGAAATTAACCCTTTCTTTAAATGTTATTCCCATTACTTAATAACCATTACTTCCCATTACATCCCATTAACTCCTTCTGTTTGCTTAGTTCATCTCACATTTCCATTGTTGTGACTCGCAGAGTGTTTAAGAGCTTCATGCATATAGATGAGCTGCTCAATTATTAATCTCTGGGCCTGACAGCGACATTTTAAACACACTTGTTTATTAATTAGATAAGTAAGACCCTCCTGTAAGCAGAGAAGAGACAATAGAGTCGTAACATTTTATAGGATTTTGCTGGCACCCAAGGGAGTATATACAGTAGGCCTATATCCCCATGGATAAAAATGGATACTGCAGGTTGACAATAAGTTTTTTTGCGTGCAAAACTGCAACCTCCTCTCTGTCTTTTCACAGGAAATGATGTCATAGTACAACAGGTGGGAGAGGGGGTTTTTCAGAACACTGCATGGTGCGGGACTTCCTGTCAAGACAGCATCTGTCACTGTATTGTCTGAACAAACGACTCCACTCTGAATGTCACTGACTCCAGTACAGTGGATCAGTACATTCCCATAGGCCATACGTAACTGATCCAGTGTTTCCTCTATATGCATTTATTCGTGGCGGGCCGCCACGAATGAATTTCCTCCGCCACTAATTGATTCAGACAGTCCACTTTGATTCAGGCTGCGCAGAAAGGCAGCGAGTTATTATGACCGGAGAACAGAAAAAAAGCAGATTGAAGCTAGATTTAGGCCGCTTCCAGACCTACATTTCGTTACGATTTAGGGCGTAGTTATTTACAATATGTTACAATGTTGCAATTAACCTCGTCGTTTGTGTTCGCACTGCAATCGAGACTGAATCGCTCTCAACAGGCGCGACGCGCTTTTAAAACAGTTTTGTGATTGGTCCGAATTTAGCGGGACATTTGGATTTCTCTTTTAGCCCGTCGCCGGTCCCTTTAATCCCGTATCCTAATCGAAAATGCAACATCATCAGCGACGACTGTGGGTTATTGCATTTACTGCTGTTCTCTGGTTCATGTTCTTATATATATATCCTGGAGGAAACACTGTGATCCCACTCAACAACAGAGCTGGGAACAGTGTGACATGTGCCGGCATGTACCTACATAAAGACATAATTGAAAAGAGGATACACCTAGGCCTAATCATCTCTGTTTCAGTATGAGGCCCCTTGTCAGAGTATTGAGTATCTGTCCCAGCACTGCCATTCTCCTCTGAACAGACGTTGATGTTCTTACTTCAATGCCACTAAAACGAATGTAAACTCAATGTAAAGCAGTCCTGCTTTCCCATAAAGACTAGAACACTTTTAGAGGCTGAACACCAAAACATAATAAAGACGAAGCGAATCTGGCACTTGAGTTAAAACATGGTATGGTACGACTATGATCATCCCAGTGTGACTCAACATTTAATATGAAACCCCAGTTGGAACATGGCTCTTCATTAAATATCCCCTTCTGTTAAACGCTCGCTGCCAACCAGGACCACAGGGACAGATTACACCTCCTGGAGTGAAATAACACAACCAACAAGGCCATCGCAGATACTGACAACACCAACACACACACACACACACACACACACACACACACACACACACACACACACACACACACACATTTGAAGTATGTCTTGGATACTAATGATTTATATCAGAGTTAACATGCTTGTACCCACTTAGAATTTGACTCCACATTGGCGTCAAAGATGCTTGTCTCCATGATGGAACATGTTTGATCATCTCAGCCATAAATACTAAATACCTGCTACCTGTTTTGACTGTTATGCTGTAGGGGCTTTGCATTCCGAAACACAAGATAAGCATAATAATATATTCGTTTTTTTTCTAAGATAAGCTACTGGTTAGGGATGATACATCTTCGAAAGACTGTGAAGCCTTTTTGGTGAGCTTAATCAGATGCAGGTGACCAGTTACGTTTTAACCATTTAGCAGCCAGACACTTGTATCCAAAGTGACATACAATCACACAACAGTGTGGTGTCCCCAGGGGTTCCCAGGTGGGACCATGGCCTGATAACCAGTCCATCTCACTATCCACGAGGCTCCCACTACCCCCACTTACTTACATAATTCTCAAATTATTTGGTCAATGTTGCTTTGCCAAATAGATAAAATAATAATAATAATAAAAACAGTTCCATATGCATGCCTATCAACAGTGTAATCATATTTAGTATTATTTTTCCAGGTCATATTCAATATGAAACACATGTATTGGCTGCATTAGGCTACAATAAACGTGCTTGCCGAATAGGCCGAAAGTCAATTATCCACCCAAAGTTGATCATCTCAGTGACGCAACACAATACTAGAGAGAAAACGGCCAATGATGATGTGACCAACAACACAGTGTGTGTGAAACCAAACCACTTGCTAACAATCGTATTCAACAAACAAATGCATTAACATAACATCATCCAACATTACACCGCTGTTATATTAAGGGCTGACAAGTGGTGAGTTTAGAATGAGACGGTTCTATCTCCGTTTAGGGCAGTTCAGAGATATTGAGCGTCAAAGCTTTTACATTCCATTATGTTTTGTGAGATGGAACCTTTGTATTTTATGAATTACTAACTCAAAAATGTCAACATTTAAAAAAAATAACACCACACAGGCATTAATAAACACCTAATGGATCAGATTATGTAAACAACTCAATTTTGACAGAAATGGAGATAGAACCTTATAATTCTAACGCCACGGAGTGTTAACTTTCTTACCACTGGCATTCTTCCCGCATATGAGATGCTGGCAGGGCTGCAGGAGGCCCCAGATCTCAGAGTCGTTACTGATGGCCTGCTCCAGGGTCTCCAGCGTGAACCTGGGGGTCCCGTTCTCCTTCTGGACGCACGCGCTGCGCATGGCCCGACCCCACACCTCCCTGAACAGGCTCTCTATGCAGGCCGTCAGGTAGATGGCCGCGTGCTCGTGGATCCTCAGGGCCACGCGGCTCTCCGCCATCCACTTGAAGAACTTCCCCACAGAGAAGGCCAGCCCGCAGCGCGCCGACTTGCCCCGGCTGAACCTGTCCCCGGTGCTCATGTTGTAGAGGGACAGGGCGCCCAGCGCCGCCGTGATGCACTTCACAGAGATGGTCCAGGACAGGGCCACCTTGGCAGAAAGAGGATCAAAGGGTCAACTGATTGTCATTCAGTCATTCAAAAAAAAAAAAAAAAAAAAAATCACCAGGTACGAGGAGGAAGAAGGGCTTTGATAGTCACCAGTTGTTTTCACAGATTATTTGTTTATTTACATTATCTGTTTTCTATTGTTGGTAAATATGTAAATACGTAAATAAATTTGATTTAATTTTTAAAAATATTATATTAATATTGAAGTTAACTGCAGATTATTAATTATTAATCTCTGAGTATTGGAGAAGGGGTAGGATTAAATAAGTTTATGCTTTTTCCTACTCCTTTTCGGACATGTTAAGTAAATAGTGTTTTTTTTTGTTTTGTTTTGTTTTTTTCTTGTTTTTTTTCTTGTTTGTTTTTTGTTATTATAACTATTTCTTTTTTCACATGTTCGAAATAAAGCTTTCATTCATTCTTTCATTCATTCATTCACCTTGACGGCGCTCTGGACCTCGTGCTTGGTGCACTTGGCGTAGCGCAGGCTCAGCCGCTGCGACTCCCGGGCCACCCGCACCAGCGCGCGGCTGACCAGCGCCGAGAGCTTGGCCAGGACCTCCCGGGAGGGGATGTGGGCCACCGGGAGCTCCGAGTCTTCCTGCTTGCCCAGGGCGCACTCCACCTCGCCCAGGCTCCACGGCACGTCCTCCCCCTCCAGCTCGGGCAGCCTGGCGCACTGGCCCCCGGAGCATGGGCACCCCTCCGAGACCCCCTCCGTGTCCTCCAGGACGGTGTTGACCGTGTCCAGGCTGTTGTGGCGGCTGTGCATGGACTCGGTCAGATGCCAGCGGTCGCCCCCGTGCCCGTGCGCCGCGTGTGACAGATGCGTGGTGTCCACCGAGCAGCACAGAGACCCGCTGGACGACCGGACGGAGCCCGCGGCTCCACCATAACCGGAGTCGAGCGTTAGATCCTCCAGCGTTCTTCTCACCGGCGTCTTACCTGCCTGGCCTGCCATCACTGCACCTATGCATACTGCAGCTCTGCTTTGTTCCAATAAAATGCCACAAACCAGGACCAGGTCCCTCCCCGACCGACCGTCGCAGCTATTCCAGCGCAAAGGAGTTCTGTTTTACTTCCCAATTCCAAGTTTCCCGTCTCGTTAGAAGGGATGAAGTGATGAACGCTCGCGCTGCCGTATGTGTCCGCCTTCGTGCACTGGCTGGAAATAATATGCCTTCAGATTGCCTCTTGCCTCCCTCCAACTTCGTGATGTGCGTAACCGGAGAGAGAGCGCGCGAGCCCACACACACACACACACACACACACACACACACACACACACACACACACACACACACACACTCACGCACACACGAGCCCACTGCATCAGGAGCTGCACGGGAACTCTGAGAGGGGCGGGGCTACGCACACAGAGGGCTGGAACAGGCCAATCCCCTGCCTCGATCACTCCTGACGGACAGACAGGTTGACAGCGCGAGGTTTCCGATGTGGCCCACCTGGTGCAGTCCTTATTGCGGTGATTCCTTGATAAGAACATGATCGAACAATGAAGATATGCGGCTGATATCCTCCTGTTAATACTGATAACCATGCTGAATTTCTGATAAATAAAGTAGAATTGAATTGAATTGAATTGAATTGAATTGAATTGAATTGAATTGAATGCTGACAGTATCCAACAGTTAAAATTATCAAATGCAAAATATGTATTATTATTTTTTATTAGTAGTACAAGGAACATGACAACAAGGAACACACACTCACAGTTGAACTACAAAACGATGGGGATATAACTAAACACAAATTATAGGTACAATACGCCTATAGTATGGCCAACATAATTTGGCTCTTAAATCACCACCTTTTGTTTCATATGATTGCTCCATTGTCTCTCTCTCACTCTCTCTCTCTCCCTCCCTCTCTCCCTCTCTCTCTCTCTCTCTCTCTCTCTCCCTCTCTCTCTCTCTCTCTCTCTCCATCCCTCCCTCCCCCCCCCCTCTAAGCCCACAGTATTCAATAACTAGTTATCCCCCTCAGGCCTCAGCCATATACTGGCAATAATCTACACACATGTACACATCTACACACATGTACACGTTTCTACACACATGTACACGTTTCAATGGCAGAAAGAGGGTCAAAGGGTCAACTGATTGTCATTCAGTCATTCAGCATTTCAACATTGTTGGTAAAAGCCCTCACACACTTACACAAAAGGGTTGAAAGGTAAATTGAAAACAGCCTTTTCTCTTTCTCCACTGGATTTATTTGGTGTAAGCAAATACAAAAAGTACTTGTTTTGGTCCTATTTATGATGCAAGAAGAAGAAAACATTAAACACTATATGACTGGTGTCCTGAGGACATAAGGGGAACAGTTGGTGGGGTGGTGATTCACCGCTCTGTCAGGACATCTTCTTCTCATCACACCAGAGCTGGACCGACCATCTGGACCCTCTTGAGTTTACATACGCTGAAGGCTGAAGGCTCTCCTACCATTGTTTCATGAGTCAACAGCTATCCTCACCCACTCAAAAGTTAACTACACGTTTTCCAGTGCTTTAATTTGTAGTATGTGGATATTGGTGATTGGTGATTGAAGGATCAAATCCAGAACAGTGATTATTGTGATGTGGCATGACGTAATACATACCAACATTTTGCCTTACAAGTCAAGTAACAATTCCGTTATAAACTTCTAGTGATAGGTGCCACACTTTCTAGCTTGCTTTTCAGCTTGCTGCTGGCAAGTTATTGATCCATCTAATGTGTCTGTACCACCATAAGCCTATTCATCAGGCAGGCCAGACCAGGACTCTACATGGTGGACATCATCAGTGCTTCTCTGTAATTTGGCATAGTTCCCATCAGCTTCAGAACCGCATCGGTCACCCCCATCCTCAACAAGCCTGGTCTGGACCCTGACGACCTTCACAACCACCGGCCGATCTCCAACCTTCCCTTCCTGAGAAAAACTCTGGAAAAGTAGCCACCGGCCAACTCCATCAGCACATGACCAAGCTTGAACTCTAAGAGCCCCTGAAATCTGGCTTCAGATCACACCACAGCACGGAGACCGCCCTCATTAAGATCATCAACCATCTCCTCATTGCTGCTGACTCAGGCTGCATCAGTATCCTCATCCTCCTGGACCTCTCTGCTTTTACAGCTGCTCCATCTCCCCATCTCCCGAAGTCCGCAACCTGGGCGTCATCCTTGACTCCACCCTCTCCTTCCAGTCACACTTCAAATCCGTCACCAAATCTGCCTTCTTTCACCTCAAAAACATTGCCAGACTCCGTTCATCCCTCTCTGACTCTGTAGCCAAAACCCTCGTCCACGCCTTCGTCACCACCCGGCTGGCCTATTGCAATGGAGTCCTGTTCGGGGTACCCAGCAAAGCCCTGGACAGGCTCCAGTATGTTCAGGTAACCAGCAAAGCCCTGGACAGGCTCCAGTATGTTCAGGTACCCAGCAAAGCCCTGGACAGGCTCCAGTATGTGCAGAACTCAGCTGTCAGGGTCCTCACCCACACCAAGCCCTGGCAGCACATCACCCCCACCCTCATTCACCTCCACTGACTTCTGGTCAAATCCTGCATCATGTACAAAATCCTCCTTCTCACCTACAAATCCCTCCATGCCTGCGCCCCCCCCCCCAGTACCTCACTGACCTTCTCTGCCAACATACCCCATCCCGGAACCTGTGGTCCTCAGACATGGGTCTGCTTACCACCCCCTCGCACCAACCTACAAACCTTCGGGGACCAAGCCTTCAGTGTGGCAGCACCCACCCTCTGGAACGCCCTCCCTACCCTATCTTCAGATCAGCCCTCAAAACCCACCTGTTCACCAAGACCCTTAGACCCGTAGGCCAGTCTGTCTGTCTTTGTCTGTAAAATGTGTGAAGGGTCCTTGGGTTCTGTGAAAGGCACTTTATAAAACCAATATATTATTATTATTATTATTATTAGTGACTAATAGCATGCCATTCTTCTCTCCAGTTGCTGAAAGCACATCAAACCTTGGTTGCTTGGAAACAGCAGAAGGACGTGAAGCTGAGCTGACTTTAGTTTGTATGATAGAGACACTTTCATTTGCATTTCATCTCAGGAGAGTTCATGCATTTAGAGGCCTTTGGGATATGTTTGCTTTATTAAAGAACATATGACAGACAGTATTATGCTGAATTAATGTGGGGTATCTTTACTATTGAAACATGATGGTGTAGTGGAGAAGTATAATGCATCATTCTATATATGAGAGAATAACTTCGGTGCTTCGGTTCCAATCGGTTTCCTGAACATGATCTCTAAAATTACTCTAAAAACAATCAGTAGGCTAATATCTAAAACGTCCCGAGACATGATGGATCTGATGCATGTCCACAGCCTTTTAGACACTCGCAGGTTCTCTGATCACATGATATCATACCGCCATCTTGTGGCGAAATGCCGAACTACTCCCTGTAGCCCGCATTTAATTTAATTTAATAATGAGTGTATTTTGCGGTTCAGTGTAAGTAACTGACTGTAATTCTCAGAACATTATTATTTCTGACGTCTTCATATGAAACAATTGTCATTATGTGTTGTGCGTTTCTTTCAATGTTGCGATGCCAACAAAAACATTTCAATGGGCTATTTTGGAGAACTAGGCGCGCTGTAACCATCCTGTAGAATTATAACGGCACAGCGGGTCCTACTCGGGTATAATGCAGACCTACACCGACGGATCTGAGCAGTACAATCAGTAGAAAAAGGTAAATAAAAAGTCAAATGTTTTAGGTGAGGAGCTCGTGGAGACATGTGCGTCGCATGTGCTTCCATGGAACATTTCTCCGGCGCCCCCGTGAGCCACAACAGAAGGAACACGCGTCTTGTCATGATGCCCAAGTTCATGTGACGATCCGGGTCCTTCGGCGCTCTCCAATCACCGTCCAGAGAGAGGGGACGTCAGCCAATCACCGTCCAGAGAGGGGACGTCAGTGAATAAGGCTGTGTTCGAAATGGCATACTAGCATACTACTCATACTAGATATGACGTAGATTTTGAGTATGCAGTGCGTTCACACTGTAGAGTATGTGCAATTTGAGTATGCAAGAAATGTATACTAGATTTTCGGTCGGCTGGTATTGGCATACTTATTATGAATTTAGTAGGCAGTATGCAGTATATAATCATTGAGTATGCTAGTATGCAGTATGCTAGTATGCAGTATATACTCATTGAGTATGCTAGTATGCAGTATGCTAGTATGCCATTTCGAACACAGCCTAAGTCTCTGTTGTCATGTGTTCTGCAAAACAGTCATATCTTCAACTCACATTCCCTTTCATTGCAAGACGATTCATTGCACGGTATTTTAAAAAGGCCCGGACGATCGTGTTTAATGTCGTAAAATAAATGTTATGATGACCAAAACTCCAAAAGCATTGAAACTAGTAACCACTGTAGAAACGTGACTGCGTTCTTACCCACCCTAACCAATAGCGAGACCCCGTCTCTGTGCGTCTGTCTGCCTCTATGGGTGGAGACTGGTTCAGATCAGATGAGGTTGGACAGTACTCTGCACGCAAGTGTTCCTCGGAGGACAATATCCAGATTTGACATCTACATAGACGGCGAAGTCTGAGGAATATTCAGACGCGTATCGATCAACGGAATCGGTTTGATCGATTACACACGTGCGAGACAAGTTGATCAGAGTCCTAGCGGATGGACATGTTTACATGCGTCTTTGAGCCTCGGAAAAGCGCTATATAAATTTAATGAATTATTATTATTATTATTACATAACAGTTTTTTCCAGCGACAGCGAGGAGCGATCAGTTGATTGACGGATCACCGTGTTTATTGTTATTGACAAGTGCGTCCTTATTGCAGCTGATAGGGCTGTGTGGCATGGCAACTTAAAGTTCGCTTGACAGAACTCAAGACCATCGTTGTTTGCATATTCTCCTGCGCCTATTGGTATAACCTGGATTTTGGTGATTATTTTAATATTTTCCACGGTTCAGAAAAACAAGTTATACAACAACTGCCAGGTTCTACACCCAGCCGGCCAGGTCCTAGAGCCCGCCGGGTTCATCTCTCCAGTGCCGGAGAGCGGTGCGCTGTCTCCTGGGGGGTATTCCATCAACATCGCTAAAGGAAAATCCAGGTTTAGTCTGATAAGTCTCGCGAGAGTTCTTAAAAATATCTAGGCATATTCTGATAAGTCTCGCGAGAGTTATCAAAAATAAGCCAGGATTTTCCTTTAGCGACGTTGATGGAATACCCCCAAATGGTTCACTTATCGCCACTTTCCAAATCCTTTGACATAATGGAACAGGTTTTATTAGAGCAAGGTTAAGTCAGTGCTTAGTCTGATCGCCATTCACGTCTTTTACCCACATTAACACACATAGTTAATTAGATTGCGCAGTTCAGTTGCCTTGTTTTCTCAGTTATTTCCAGTGAACCAATAAGTGCTGCGTATCGGAATAAAACACCGTTAACCCAGAGAGACCCGTCCAGTGGAGTGATGGTAGTGAACACGATCCACTGGTTCAGAAAGGGCTTGCGGCTCCACGACAACCCGGCGCTGAGGGGGTCCCTCCGGGGCGCAGACACCGTGCGCTGCGTGTACATCCTGGACCCCTGGTTCGCCGGGTCCTCCAACGTGGGCATCAGCAGGTGGAGGTGAGGACCCAAGAGCTCTCCATCCTTTTACGCACTTATATTCATACCTTAATGGATGTGCTTGATCATCAGATCAGTTAGTATTAGTAACTCACTCATTATCAGTAATTAGAAATGTAAATAGTAGTGCTTAACAATATAATTTCAGTAAACAGGCACCTGTGAAGTGCACTGTGCTTGGCCTAATGCATGGTATACATTTACATTTACATTTTTGGCATTTAGCAGACGCCTTATTCCAAAGCGACTTACAATCAATACATTTGAATACTAAGCATGTGAATCAGCAATCCACCATTCGTGGCAGGAAGAGTACTCTAGCTCGGGCCCGGGGCCACTGATAGAAGGAAAAACTTTCTCCCTATTATCGCCTTCTACTAATTTTTTTTTTTTTTAATATATTACTGGAGAAACAGAGAAACAGTACAAGAGGGGCAAGCGGTTCTTAGAAGTTCTTAGGGACACAGTAGAGGGGAAAGCGGGTGTCTTTAGGAGACGTAGTGGTGAGGGTCAGAAGATGTCTCAGGAGGAGCAGTTAAGATGTACCCGGTATACCACCACTTGCGTAAAAGTACTTACTTACTATGCGTAATGTGCAGGTACACAGCTTTCCCGCGCTCCAACTGTTTCTATAATGTTCTGTCTGTTTCAAAACATTTGGTCTGTTGACGTTTTGAGTAACTGCCCCAGTTTGATGACAACTGACTGCGCATCATGCCCATAACGTTCGATCGGGCGATCGTGTTCAGTTTTGGCTCTTCGTAGGCCTATGGACAGATATATTTTTGTGATATAATGTTCCTCTCCAGATATTGATGGTTTATTTTCTGCATACAGGGATTGGAGAGGCATAGCATATGCCCACATCCTGAGTAATAACGGCTGGTTTTGGAAACTGGGTACTGTGTTAATGTCTAGGGAGGCTAAGCTTGCACAGCTTCCAACGTTGACCAGACAAGACTGAATTTAGTGGGTCTGGATTTCTTTGAGTAATGTCCGACCTCCAGCAGTGGAACGGATGTCTAGGTTGGACCTCAAACAGCAAAGACCTAGGTTCTAGGCCCTGGACAATCTAGACAATTTGATGGCAGCTACTAGATTGTAAACATAAGTGCAATATTGAAATACAACTGTGAACTGTGAACATTTCAAACCTGCAAACTGCGACACTTTAATGAATGTGCAACAAATACTATGTGCAATATGACAACCCTTGTGTAACATAAGGTTCAGATGTAGGAAAAGTTAGGATATTTATAGCATAGCATAGAGTACAGCACAGTGTTTTATTGTATTGTATAGTAGTATAGTATAGTAGATAGTGTACATAGCCTTTATTTATGTAAACCAGCTCTTTTCCCTTTCTTATTTTACCCTTGGACCTCTTGTTTTTAGTCTTTTTTCCTAGCACCAGGGGAGCCCCCCCTCCTAAATTTCGTTGTATGGTACCTGTACTGTATTAATGACAATAAAGACCATTCATTCATTTTGAGGGGAAAACCTGAGGGTTCCAATAAGCAGGAGGATTGGGTTGAGGTGAAACTCAAATCTCTCAACCATGGACTGTGAAAGTGATGGCATGGAGCATTAACGTTTTAAAATGCTGTTAAAGGTGTTCCAGGATGTTAATCCATACATTTGGACATTGCTTAACCGATTCTTCATATATTCAGTATATTACGACTGGTGGATGATTCACTTGCTTAGTCAAATGTATTGATTGTAAGTCGCTTTTGGAATAAGGCGTCTGCTAAATGCCAATGTAATGTTAATGTAAATATTGGACAATGAATGTCAACATTGTTGATTACAAGAAGTGTCGGCATTTAATCTCGGTTTGGAATGGTTTTATTTATTTTCAATCCCAGATAAGGCATCATCCATGTTCCTCTCATGTGTAACAGTTAGGCTACTTGGACTATTCGAGTCCCTACAACGCTCAATCCTCAGCTGCACATGACATTAGACTTGAATTGACCCATTTACCTGTGTGGCACTGGCGGACTCAGGGGGGGGGGGGCAGGGGGGGCGACTGCCCCTCCTGGTGCCCCCACGGTTGAAAAACGTCTCGCTTAAATGCCCTTTTGAGTGGCGAAAATGAGAGGACGTCCCCTATTGGTGCCCCTCCAATGGTCTAAACTTGACCATGTGCACTGATGGGGTCCCATGTTGTGCAGTAGGTGCCCTTTTTTTCTTTTCGCCCCCCCCCTGCCCTTCAAACAGCCTGAGTCCGCCACTTCTGTGTGGGTCAGGCATACTACTTGGTTCAACATTTTAACAGTCAAGCATCATTGATCTTCAGTGATAGACAGACACACAGGCGGTCTCTCTGATAACAGGGGTGTTAGTACAAGTTGCACGTTTCATTTTACAACTGAGGTCAAAGGGAACAGATCACATGTCTATATATATACTGTATATATATATGCTACCATTATGCTACCATGTGATGCTAGCTAAAATTAGCAGTGGGGTCATCCCAAACCTAACCCTAACCCTTAGTTGGAAAGCGTAGCTGTGCTGTCTCATACAGAGGACTCAATGGACACACACATAGGCCTATGATATATTATTAGATAGATAGATATAGGCCTATGATATATTATTAGATAGATAGATATAGGCCTATGATATAGTATTAGATAGATAGATATAGGCCTATGATATAGTATTAGATAGATAGATATAGGCCTATGATATAGTATTAGATAGATATATTTGAAGCTCTCAGAGGGCAGCTGGCTCACCAGCTTCACCCCTCACTGACTCCCCTCCGAGGGCGTTCTCCATCACTTCATCTGTGCTTTGGCTGTGGTCAGATGAAGGTAACCTGATCTGGGTGTGCATAACAGGGGAGATACTGTATGCTACTGTCTTGCAGTATGTAGCTCAAGAGCCACTGGAAGCATCACCCACACTCTGGCTGTAACCTAGCAACGGTATGAGAAGCACATCATTGCTGCCGTTCTGAGCAGGCGCGTGTGTGTGCGTGTACGTTTCTTTTAAGCCACCGGTAGGCTAATGTTTGTGTGTCGTAAGAAAAGGTCAGCAGCATATTGTTGTAGGTTTTGGTGGGCTTACGGTTTTTCCCAATTGCTAAAACACAAAAGCCAATTCTCTAAACCAAATGACCAGTTCTCTAAACACATTTAATACAACTAGCCCCCATTTGCCAAAACCATAAACACATTTCACATGAAGACACAATTCACAAAACACAATCCTCCTTTTCTCATAAATCTAAACACATTTTGTCTTGCTAAAACACAAGTTGCAAAAAACTCTGCTCAAATTCTCAAATTAAAGCTCATGTGATGCAAAATGCTTGCCACAGTCAGCAACATTTGAACACAATGAACACACCTAGCTTAATTTATTAAACATAATGACTCAACATTTAAGACACTTGTTGCAAATGATTGTGGTGTGTGTGGTATAGTTCCATAAATAAATAAATAAATAAACATCACACCCTGAACATTGTTTTCAGTGAGTATTGTTGTGTGTAATGGATCCTCTGTAGTGTTTGCATTGAGTTGTGATACAGTACAGTAGTGTACATGTTACGGTACATGTGGGAATACGGTACATGTGGGAAAACTAGGGTTAGGGTTAGGTGCTAGGGTTAAGGTTAGGGTTAGGGTTAAGGTTAAGGTTAGAGTTAGACATGCCAGCCTGTACCAAGTCACCCTAGCACCTAACCCTAACCCTAGTTTTCCCACATGTACCGTATTCCCACATGTACCGTAACATACATACTGTATTTTCTGTAGATTGACATACTGTTCATATGAAACACACAAATCTATGAATGCCAAATACTCTACAGTGATATATTCTGAGAACAGATACTGTAAGGTTTCAAAAAATGTGCTTTGGCAGTTGAATGAATGAATGAATGGTCTTTATTGTCATTAATACAGTACAGGTACCATACAACGAAATTTAGGAGGGGGGGCTCCCCTGGTGCTAGGAAAAAAAAGACTAAAAACAAGAGAGTCAAGGGTAAAACAAAAAAGAGAAAAGAGCTGATTTACATAAATAAAGGCTTTGTACACTATCTACTATACAATAAAACACTGTGCTGTACACTATGCTATGCTATAAATATCCTAACTTTTTCCTATATCTGAACCTTATGTACACAAGGGTTGTCATATTGCACATACTGTAATATTTGTTTCACATTCATTAAGGTGTCGCAGTAGCAGATTTAGAATGTTCACAGTTGTGAAAAAAAAGAACATTCTCACACACTGAACATTGTGTTTTCAGTTGTTTTGTTGTAGTCTGTAATGATGCGTATAGTGCAGGGGTGCTCATTACGTCGACCGGTCGATCGCGAAGGTAGTGTGGGTAGATCACACGGCATTGAAAAAAAAAAAAAAGTAGACGGGGACGCCTCCCGTCTGGACCATACAGGAGAGGGCATCACTCAGCCCCGCGCCGCCTCACAACACACACACACACACACACACACACACACACACACACACACACAAGCACACACACACACACACAGACAGACAGACAGACACAAGCACACACACATGCACAGTGCACACACAGACAGACAGACACACACACACACACACACACACACAGACAGACAGACAGACAGACACACACAGACAGACAGACAGACACACACACACACACACTCCGCCGCCCGGAGACGTCGATGGCACCTGGCTTGGCACTGGCCAGTCTGGTGTAAACCATTCAGAGCTCCTGAGTTAATGTTAATGTTAATGGACTACCAGTGTGAATATTTGTTATATAGTTTAATAAATCTCTTCTTTGATTTTGAAACAGTGTAGCGTGGCCTTAATTTGTTATTATTACAGTACATGTTTGTGTTCGCAGCAATGGCAATATGTTTTATTTGGTTGGTAGATCTTGTTGAGCTGGTAATTTGAAAAGTAGCTCACAAGCCTAAAAAGTGTGAGCACCCCTGGTATAGTGTTTACATTTTTGCAGGCTTTGAGCAGCTGTTTTGGTGTGAAAGTTTGAGTTTTGAAGAGAGAAGGTGTGGTTTTGTTTATGTAGCTTTAGAAAAGTGTGTTGTGTTTAGAGTTTTGGGAAAATGGAGGAAAGTTTTGTGAAATGTGTTTTAGCAATTGAGAAAAACTGTAATCGGGACGTTTACCCTACATGTAGTACACAGATGTGTACACAGAGAAAGCCCGCACCAGAAGACCTGAGGGCTCTATTGGGCCGAGATATTCTGGTGCAGTGCCAGTGAGAGCTTTATAAACAAGCAGAAGGATCTTGAAATCTATTCTGAAGTTAACAGGAAGCCAGTGTAGAGTCTCTAAAATAGGAGTAATATGAGCTCTTCTGCTTGTTTTGGTTAAAACTCTCGCTGCTGCATTTTGGACTAATTGCAGCTGGCCAATAGCTTTCTGCGGAAGACCAGAAAGGAGACCGTTACAATAGTCCATACGGGTAATAACAAAAGCATGCATTAACACTTCTGCATCACCTTGCCGGAGAAATAAAAAGTAATAGGCCTAATCAAAGACTGTTATTATGAGCCAGCTTGGATCACTGTCTAGCACATCCCTTGACTCAGATATGACTGCTCAAGAACAGCTTCCTAAGCAGCCACACTGAAGTAAAAGAAAAAATAATTGAGACAGAGGAATATTTTGATTATTTTGGCAAATTAGGCTATTAGACTGAAAAATGGAGCACTGTTTGATGTATGGCAGGTTGCTGCAGGTGGTTGAAGCTGGCTGCCATGACCCAGTCATTGTTAGCCTTTATTATGCAAAGAAGCGAGGAAACATTAGGCATTAGTCAGAAGTCATTATGCATGTCGTTTTTTTGCTAAGGAATAATGCGTACCCTCTAACAAAACCCTCCTTGCCTTTGACTCCATGGGAACTGGAAGAGAATGAAATTCCCTTTCATTCCATTTTCTATGTCTCAGCGGCGTGCAGCATGTGCTTGTTAAATAACGTTATGCGATTCATCCGCGTGTGTGTTGCCCTAAGTGGCCTGGTCATCTCCGTGCTTTTACATAAAGGCAGTGGGGAGAGTCAGCTATACATAACCTCAGCCGTGGAATGGATATGGACGAAATCATTCCTGTAACCTAACCTGTAACCGAACCATGTAACCTGTAACCTAACCTGTAACCTGTAACCTAACCATGTAACCTGTAACCTAACCATGCAATCCACTTCCCCTTGTATGTTGGACCCTAAGGCCAGGGTAGCCAGCCACTCCCTAGGAAGACACAGTCTGAAGAAAATAAACATCTTTAACAGCTTTCCCTTAAGAGGTTGTAACTAAGCATAGCAGGGGGCTCATTTTGATTGAATATCTTCAGTCTGTTGTGTACTAAACCTGGAGTTATTGAAATCATAGCAACATGGGTAGGGGGTAAAGTGCACCAGAATGAAGATGCTATGAAGGTGTCAATCAAGGTCTGATTAAAAAGCGTGGCGGAGGCAGGACATAACAGCAAATAAATGTCTATAAACACTGGGTCTCTCAAGCTTGAGTCAAAGGGAAACTGCTCCTCCTTCAAAGTCTTCATCCAGGTTCTCGCCGGCTAAAATCTTCTCCAGCAAAACACTGCAGACAGAGCAGACAGAGCCGTTACATCAACGTTGTTGCTCTGGCTCTTATCGACCTCTCCCTGAGCCTATAAGCTCTGTTTGTCTGACCCTTCTGCGTGGCGTTATGATGTAACGACTGAGTTACCTGGGGATCCACCCCCGCCTAGGTCAGCTCAGACAGGCACAGGTGCACCATTGTCATGGCTTCTTACAGCTGCAGCATGACCGAGCTGTGGCCTTAACCAGGCCTTGGCTGGCTTATGTGAGACAGATCCTGATGTTCTTTCTGTACATAAGCTGTTCATAGTTAATGATCATCTGTGCAAATGGAACCAGAAGCATGCCACTCTTTAACGCTTCCTGCTCTTCGTTGAACACACTGCTGGGACCAATGAGGCGCCGCTTTCTAACTGTAGTTACCATTACATTTACATGACATTTTTACATTTTTGGCATTTAGCAGACGCCTTTATACAAAGCGACTAACAACGATACATTTGTCTAAGTAGGCCGAAGTGAAACATCTATCCATCTATGTCATCGCAAGAAAGGTAATCTCTGCTCGGCCCCCTGGGGCCATTGGCAGTCATCGTGCTAGAAGAAGGAAGATGTTTTGTTGTTGTTGTTAATGTACAATAGAGAAACTGAACAGGGGGACGGGGAGGTTTCAGGTGGGAGAGTTAAGGTGTAGCATGAAGAGGTGGGTTTTCAGTCTACGGCGGAAGATGGGAGTGACTCTGCAGTCCTGACAGCGGTGGGGAGCTCGTTCCACCAGCGGGGCGCCAGGACGGCGAGAAGCCGTGACCGGGTAGTGTGACTGCTGCATCCACGTAGAGGCGGTGGTGCCAGGCGGTCAGCAGAGGTGGAGGAGCGGAGGGAACGGGCAGGTGTATGGGGGCTGACCATTGCTTGCTTGTAGGAAGGGGAAGTTTCCTTTGCCGCCCAGTAGGCGAGCACCAGGGTCTTGAATCTGACTAGCGAGCTGCTATCAGGAGCCAGTGAAGGGTGCGTAGGAGAGGGGTGACATGGGAGGATTTGTGGAGGTTGAACACCAGACGGGCGGCAGACAAAACAGTTAGACAATTATTGGCGTTCAAGAAAAGATGTTGAAGTTGATGAATGAAGTGATGCATCCTCGTCAGGATTGACATGGTGGCCTTTTCAACACACAGGAGAAGCTTTTAGAATTCCAAGAATCTGGTGTATGTGACGCCTAGTCTCAGGGTCACGTTCCTCCGACATATCGGCTAATGGCTAGTTTAACCGACTCTCCCACTCTCTGTCTCTCTCCTCTCCCCTCAGGTTCTTACTGCAGTGTTTGGAGGACCTGGACGCCAGCCTCCGCAAGCTCAACTCTCGCCTGTTTGTGATCCGCGGCCAGCCCACCGATGTCTTTCCCAGGCTTTTCAAGGTACCAGGAGGTTGTTGGGTTGAAGCGAGATGGGACCCATGGTCACTACCAGACCCAGATTAGCGGATTTGGACAGCTTGGATTCAAACCTAAGGTTGAGGGAGGATTAGATTAGATTAGATTCAACTTTATTGTCATCGCAGAGTCCAAGTACTATACAACGAAATGCAGTTTAGCAGCCAACCAAAAGTGCAAATAGTGATATAAGGGAACAACATAAATAGAACAAGAATGGTAGTGATAGGTGACTATGCAATATACCGTATGTGCAGACTCAGAGGTAGTGTTGTAAAAATCTGTTTAGTTTAGAGGTATATACAGTTATGAGCTATGTACAACTAGGTAGCTTGTACAGTGAGGTAGTTTATGTACCGTATTAGTTTATGTGCAGAAGGATAGCACCTTCCTTTGAGTGTTATTATGGGACGATTCATGTCCGTGAAACGCTACGGCTATGGCTCCTGATCACACCGTGCCCTGATCACACTGCCCTGTCTGTCTGTCTGTCTGTCTGTCTGTCTGTAGGAGTGGAAGATCAACCGTCTGTCCTACGAGTACGACTCTGAGCCCTTCGGGAAGGAGAGAGACGCAGCGATCAAGAAGCTGGCCAGCGAGGCCGGCGTGGACGTCACGGTCCGCATCTCCCACACGCTCTACGACCTGGACAAGTGAGTCCTCCTCCTCCCTCCTCCTCCTCCTCCTCCTTCTCCTCCCTCCTCCCTCCTCCCTCCTCCTCCTCCCTCCTCCCTCTCCTCCCTCCTCCTCCTCCCTCCTCCTCCCTCCTCCTCCCTCTCCCTCCCTCTCCCTCCTCCTCCCTCCTCCTCCTCCCTCCTCCTCCTCCTCCCTCCTCCTCCTCCTCCCTCCTCCTCCTCCCTCCTCCTCCTCCTCCCTCCTCCTCCTCCCCCTCCTCCTCCTCCTCCCTCCTCCTCCTCCCTCCTCCTCCTCCTCCTCCCTCCCTCCTCCTCCCTCCCTCCTCCTCCTCCCTCCTCCCTCCTCCTCCTCCCTCCTCCTTCCTCCTCCTCCCTCCTCCCTCCTCCTCCCTCCCTCCTCCTCCTCCCTCCTCCCTCCTCCTACTCCCCCTCCTCCTCCTCCTCCTCCTCCCTCCCCCTCCTCCTCCTACTCCCCCTCCTCCTTCTCCTCCCCCTCCTCCTCCTCCTTCCTCCTCCCTCCCTCCCTCCTCCTCCTCCCTCCTCCTCCTCCTCCTCCTCCCTCCTCCCTCCTCCTCCTCCTACTCCCCCTCCTCCTCCTCCCTCCTCCTCCCTCCTCCTCCTCCCTCCTCCTCCCTCCCTCCTCCTCCTCCTCCCTCCTCCCTCCTCCTCCTCCTCCTCCTGAGTCCAGCTAGCTCTATGAAGCACAGCGCACCTCACAAATGTTATTTTTATTTCCATCATGAATGGTCTTCTATACACTATACTGTGTAAATGTCATGGACCACAATTATGGTCTTCACTTTCCCTCCTTTGAGGTCATTCCATTCAATCCCTCATCACCTTTTTTTCTCCTCACTATTATGTGCGCCCTCCCCATCTGACTCATCCTCTCTCTCTCTCTGTCTCTCTGTCTCTCTCTCTCTCTCTCTCTCTCTCTCTCTCTCTCTCTCTCTCTCTCTCTCTCTCTCTCTCTCTCTCTCTCTCAATCTCTCTCTCTAGGATCATCGAGCTGAATGGCGGACAGTCTCCCCTCACCTACAAGCGTTTCCAGACCCTGATCAGCCACATGGACGCGGTGGAGATGCCAGCGGAGGCCATCACCCCCGAGGTCATGGGGAGGTGCTCCACCCCCCTCTCTGACGACCACGACGACAAGTTCGGGGTCCCCTCCCTGGAGGAGCTGGGTGAGTTACCTAAACAGGCTAACACGGCTAACGTGTGTGGGTTGGACTTAAATAAGGGGTGTTGAGTGAATGTTTGTTCCAGTCGTTGACCTCTGACCTGTGAGAGTGATGTGGTCTCTGCAGGCTTCGACACGGACGGCCTGTCCTCGGCCGTGTGGCCCGGGGGGGAGAGCGAGGCCCTCACCCGTCTGGAGAGACACCTGGAGAGGAAGGTCAGTCACTCATCCACAGTCCTCACAAACACACAAACACACACAGCAACATGTACACACAAACACACACAGCAACATGTACACACACACACACACAGCAACATGGACACACAAACACACACAGCAACATGTACACACAAACACACACAGCAACATGGACACACAAACACACACAGCAACATGTACACACAAACACACACAGCAACATGGACACACAAACACACACAGCAACATGTACACACAAACACACACACAGCAACATGTACACACAAACACACACAGCAACATGTACACACAAACACACACAGCAACATGTACACCACACACACAGCAACATGTACACACACACACACACACAGCAACATGTACACACAAACACACACAGCAACATGTACACACACACACACAGCAACATGTACACACACACACACACAGCAACATGGACACACACACACACACACAGCAACATGTACACACAAACACACACAGCAACATGGACACACAAACACACACAGCAACATGTACACACAAACACACACAGCAACATGTACACACACACACATACAGCAACATGGACACACACACACACAGCAACATGGACACACAAACACACACAGCAACATGGACACACACACACACAGCAACATGGACACACAAACACACACAGCAACATGGACACACAAACACACACAGCAACATGTACACACAAACACACACAGCAACATGGACACACAAACACACACAGCAACATGTACACACAAACACACACAGCAACATGGACACACAAACACACACAGCAACATGTACACACAAACACACACAGCAACATGTACACACAAACACACACAGCAACATGTACACACAAACACACACAGCAACATGTACACACAAACACACACACAGCAACATGTACACACACACACACACACAGCAACATGTACACACAAACACACACAGCAACATGTACACACACACACACACAGCAACATGTACACACACACACAGCAACATGTACACACAAACACACACAGCAACATGTACACACACACACACACAGCAACATGTACACACACACACAGCAACATGTACACACAAACACACACAGCAACATGTACACACAAACACACACAGCAACATGTACACACAAACACACACACAGCAACATGTACACACACACACACACAGCAACATGGACACACAAACACACACAGCAACATGTACACACAAACACACACAGCAACATGTACACACACACACACACAGCAACATGTACACACAAACACACACAGCAACATGTACACACACCACACAGCAACATGTACACACAAACACACACAGCAACATGTACACACAAACACACACAGCAACATGGACACACAAACACACACAGCAACATGTACACACAAACACACACAGCAACATGTACACACACACACACACAGCAACATGGACACACAAACACACACAGCAACATGGACACACAAACACACACAGCAACATGTACACACAAACACACACAGCAACATGTACACACACACACACACAGCAACATGTACACACAAACACACACAGCAACATGTACACACAAACACACACAGCAACATGGACACACAAACACACACAGCAACATGTACACACAAACACACACAGCAACATGTACACACACACACACACACAGCAACATGTACACACAAACACACACAGCAACATGTACACACACACATACACACACACACACACACACAGCAACATGGACACACACACACACACAGCAACATGTACACACACACACACACAGCAACATGTACACACAAACACACACAGCAACATGTACACACACACACACACACAGCAACATGTACACACAAACACACACAGCAACATGTACACACAAACACACACAGCAACATGTACACACAAACACACACAGCAACATGGACACACAAACACACACAGCAACATGGACACACAAACACACACACAGCAACATGTACACACAAACACACACAGCAACATGTACACACAAACACACACAGCAACATGTACACACACACACACAGCAACATGGACACACAAACACACACAGCAACATGTACACACAAACACACACAGCAACATGTACACACACACACACACAGCAACATGTACACACAAACACACACAGCAACATGTACACACACACACACAGCAACATGTACACACAAACACACACAGCAACATGTACACACACACACACAGCAACATGGACACACAAACACACACAGCAACATGTACACACACACACACAGCAACATGTACACACAAACACACACAGCAACATGTACACACAAACACACACAGCAACATGTACACACACACACACAGCAACATGTACACACAAACACACACAGCAACATGTACACACACACACACACAGCAACATGTACACACACACACACAGCAACATGGACACACAAACACACACACACATACACACACAAACACACACAGCAACATGTACACACAAACACACACAGCAACATGTACACACAAACACACACAGCAACATGTACACACACACACACACACAGCAACATGTACACACAAACACACACAGCAACATGTACACACAAACACACAGCAACATGTACACACACACACACACACAGCAACATGTACACACAAACACACACAGCAACATGTACACACACACAACACACACAGCAACATGTACACACACACACACAACAGCAACATGGACACACAAACACACACACACATACACACACAAACACACACACAGCAACATGGACACACAAACACACACAGCAACATGTACACACAAACACACACAGCAACATGTACACACACACACACACAGCAACATGTACACACACACACACACAGCAACATGGACACACAAACACACACACACATACACACACAAACACACACACAGCAACATGGACAGTATGTGGACCCCCCCCCCCCCCCCGCAAAGTAGCTAGTCCAAAAAGTACCATTGAAATCGTATAATCACCAACTGTGATAACAGAGTGACACCTGGAGATTCACACAGCAGATTTAGTTTCCTGGCCCCGATTTTCTTTCACAGGGCCACTTCAGCCTTTGTAGGTCTGCTGACTCCTGTCCCCATTCTGTCAACCAGTGGGCTCTTACCCTGATCCCCTGCTCTGTTTTACCCAACTCTTGTGTGCGCAAGGGGGCACTGCTGCACGAGTCATGTAACAAACATGTTGGAGTGCTCTTCTTCTAGCTGACCTCTTATCTTCGATTCATTTACTTCTGTTGTGCACACACCTCCTCCACACCTCCTCCTCGGGTTTTTACTGGGTCAGGGTCAAGGGAAAAGGGGCCAGGCAACTTCTCAAATCAGATCAAATAGCCCTTCTGTGACGTTTGCCTTTTTACAAGACATAATGCAGGTTTGTATCTCTTTGGGAGAGGTGTGATGACGTCTGTTCCTTCCCCAGGCGGTGGGTGGCTAACTTTGAGCGCCCGCGGATGAACGCCAACTCTCTGCTAGCGAGCCCCACGGGCCTCAGCCCCTACCTGCGCTTCGGCTGCCTCTCCTGCCGCCTCTTCTACTTCAAACTCACCGACCTCTACAGGAAGGTATGTACTCGTCTATGTACTCTCTAAAATATATATTCATGAATGTTTTGTTGCTGTATTCGGGTTGATTGTGAATAATAAGCAGATCCCAACAGGCCGCAGCCTTTAACCCGAACCCTCCTAGTTATCATGACACATCTTTGCTATAACACACATCTGTTTATTAAATAATATATAACACACACCTCTCTCCCCCTCAGGTGAAGAAGAACAGCTCCCCTCCCCTCTCTCTCTACGGTCAGCTCCTGTGGCGCGAGTTCTTCTACACCACCGCCACCAACAACCCGCGCTTCGACAAGATGGAGGGCAACCCCATCTGCGTGCAGATCCCCTGGGACCGCAACCCCCGAGGCGCTGGCCAAGTGGGCGGAGGGCCGGACGGGGCTTCCCCTGGATCGACGCCATCATGACCCAGCTGAGGCAGGAGGGCTGGATCCACCACCTGGCCCGGCACGCCGTGGCCTGCTTCCTCACCCGGGGGGACCTGTGGATCAGCTGGGAGGAGGGCATGAAGGTGAGGGGGGGGGGCGGGGGGGACATGAAGGTGAGGAGGGGGGGGACATGAAGATGAGGGGGGGGGGGGGGGGGGGCATGAAGGTGAGGGGGGGAGGAGGGTGTGTGTGGGGGAGAGGGGAGGGAATAAAGGTGAGGGGGGGGGGTGGAGGTGAGGGGGGGGGGGAGGGTATGAAGGTGGGGGGAGGAGGGGGGGGCATGAAGGTGACTAGGGCTACAGGGATTTACTTTTAACATCCATCGCTGTCCTACCAAGACTGTCCTCGGCTTGTGTACCACCGACTGGCTGAGTTCATTCCTAATGATGGTGACACACTGTATGGTAATGTTCCAGTAACAGATACCTTAGTAGCGACCTGCAACACGTATTGTTATTCATGTCCAGGGTTGTGACTTTCAAGAACTTTGGCGAGACACGGTCTCACAATGTGTGCCTATACTGTGTAAATGTCATACAGTAACTAACTAGATACTGTGTGTCTGTCTGTGTGTGTGTCTGTGTGTGTGTGTGTGTGTGTGTGTGTGTGTGTGTGTGTGTGTGTGTGTGTGTGTATGTGTGTGTGTGTGTGTGTGTGTGTCTGTGTCTGTGTCTGTGTCTGTGTCTGTGTCTGTGTCTGTGTCTGTGTGTGTGTGTGTGTGTGTGTGTGTGTCTGTGTCTGTGTCTGTGTCTGTGTCTGTGTCTGTGTCTGTGTCTGTGTCTGTGTCTGTGTCTGTGTGTGTGTGTGTGTGTGTGTGTCTGTGTCTGTGTCTGTGTCTGTGTCTGTGTCTGTGTGTGTGTGCGCGTGCGTGCGTGTCAGGTGTTTGAGGAGCTGCTCCTGGATGCAGACTGGAGCGTGAACGCGGGCAGCTGGATGTGGTTGTCGTGCAGCAGCTTCTTCCAGCAGTTCTTCCACTGCTACTGTCCTGTCGGCTTCGGACGGAGGACAGACCCCAACGGAGACTACATCAGGTGGGGTTTAGTTTGTTTTGTATACAGGTTAGTTGTACAGTAGGAGGTTAGGTATACAGGTCAGGTACTCTAGGTCTAACTTCAGTCTTGCAATACAGTATGCTGAACCACTAAGGGCCACTCAAAATAACATGTTTTACTGAATATGATATGATGATAATCTGCAAGACGCATTTATACTCAACTAAAGAGGAAACGTGTGTGTGTCCCGTCTTGCAGACGCTACCTACCCATTCTGCGGGGCTTTCCGGCCAAATACATCTACGACCCTTGGAACGCCCCGGAGAGTGTGCAGAAAGTGGCCAAGTGTGTGATCGGAGTGCACTACCCCAAGCCCATGGTGCAGCACGCGGAGGCCAGCCGCATCAACATAGAGCGCATGAAGCAGATCTACCAGCAGCTGTCATGCTACAGGGGCCTGGGTGAGGAAGGAGAGGGGAGGGGGGAGGGGGGAGGGGGGATAGGGGATGGGGGATGTTGTGTTCCCCCAGGACAAATGCAATGGGTCAGACCTTGGACAAACCGGTATCACTAGCACAGGACTGTAGGGCAGGGTTCCCGTGCTGGGCGTAAAAAGCCTTTAAGTCTAAAATCCAGGTAGGGAGTTTATCCGGGGGGGCAACAGTTGCTATGCAGTCCAAGGTCGCTATGCGGTCCAAGACAAAGGGGAAACAGAAGGGCTCTTTTCTAGTCCAGAACATGAGTGACAGCTTCACTGTCAGAGTTTCACAGTGTTAACTAACCCTAAACCTTCTCCTGTCTCTGTGTTAACTAACCCTAACCCTTCTTCTGTCTCCCTCAGGCCTGCTGGCCACGGTCCCGTCCAACGCCAACGGCAGCGGCGAGGCGTCCTCGGGCATGATGGGTAACAGAGAGGCGTCCTCGGGCATGATGGGGGGGGTTCCCTTCTGGAGAGGGCTCACACACGGCTGCTCCGTCTGGTGAGTGA